>NC_060149.1:111835268-112148528 GCF_021461385.2 Schistocerca piceifrons
TGCTTATGATTGGTTAGATAAGTGATCAGTAGTTGTATGGATGTGGCATTTATATTGTAAGTTTCCAGTTTGCTTAGTAGTAGCTCATGATTCACTGAATCAAATGCTTTAGTAAGGTCTAGAAATATCCCTGCTGTCTGCATTTCCTCATCCACGGCATCATACACCTTGTAGAGAAATTCGGTAATTGCCGTAATGGTACTGTGATGCTTTGTGAAGCCATGCTGTGTTTCTGCTAGTAAATTATTCCTTGTGATATAATCAATAAGATGTGTCAACAAAACAATTTCAAATATTTTACCAAAAGTTGGTATTAGTGATATGGGCCTGAAGTTTGATAGCTCTTCTATCGATCCTTTTTTACGCACAGGTTGAACTGCACTTTTCTTCAATATAATACTACTGTTGATCATACAGGTAACTTTTCCGACTAATTCCTTATTGCATTTTTTAATTATAATACTACTCAGTCCATCCCAGCCAGATGAGGTCTTATTCTTTAAGTTATTTATTATTTTTCCTATTTCCTCCATACTCACTTCCTTAAATTCAAAAGCAGTAGCCAGCCTAGGGTAAGGCTTTACCATCCAAGACAGACCTGTGTTATTAACTGGATTCACAGCTGAAGATATAAAATATTCATTAAATATATTGCAGATTTTATCTGGATCATTAATAAGGTTTCCTTCATGTTGGATTCTGACAATTTGAGCCTCTAACTTGGTGGTGGCTTTGCAATATCTATTTATTATATTCCATGAAGTCTTCCATATATTTGTTGACTGAGCTATTTCCTTACCTAGGATCTGTTTTCTTAAATTTGAGAGTTGTTGCTGAAATTGTTTTTTAACTTGATTGTACTTATCCTTAAATATTTGCAATTTAGTTGACTTATGTAGCACACTTAGATCCTCAATATTTTGCCTGAGTTTAATCATGTAAGCTGGAAGAGTCAGTCGTGTTTTTTACATTTTGGTTGTGAGTTACTATTTTCTTAATTTAAGTGTAATAATCTGCACATCACTGAAGAGGCTTCAATCACATGTTCACTTGTCAGCTTTACTCCTGATGAAATTGACAGAAGTAAATGTTTATAAGTGGATGAAAATAAATAAACACCTTATCTCCACTGAGCATTTCAATTTTGTGGATAAATGATGTAGAAAGTATGTTTGATTCCACTATTACATGACATTTGGGGCAGAATTACTATACTGACAGGAGAATGTTTACAGGAATTGGCAATATTAACACTGCAGTAGGCATACCACGTAGAAATTTCTAGAACTGTGGTGAAATGACCCCATCTCCATACCCAAGGTTGCTAACACACTTCTGTGTGGTCGATTTTTACTTGGATGTGAGTCATTCCGGTGATGGAAAATTTTGACTGCCAGTATTCAGCTGGAAAAGGAATGATAGGTGGTGGCATAAAGTTCCTGATCACATTTTGTGCCAGTGTCCTGGATTAAATTCCATACCTTCTCACAGTGTCTATCGATGTGAGGGCACGTGACACTGTCTGTTCATCAGATGGGGATTTAAGCTCAGCAGCTTCCTCAGTGCAATTTGGGAGGAGTTGGCTGTGTGCCCGCATCAGGTTTCACCCTCTTGCTTCCCTTTGTCCATAAAAACACAAACTCAGCAGTACACTGTACATGTACTCATCAAAGTCATTCACACAACACAGATACATACTTGACACTTTGTTATAGGTCAAAGGAAGACAAAAGCAGACCATGACCAGCGCAACCTCACCAAGTGAAGCAATGTAGGATTGCTGCATCTGCTCCCCTGTGCTCAGTTCCTGAGTATGGGACTACTTTCACTTTCATGGTGAAATGGAATGAAGCAACAAACACAAGATCATCATGTTGAATGTATACATTGCTCTTTCTACAGCAGTTCAGAGAGCTAATCTTACCTGCAAGATGTTTTACCCAAACTTATTTACCCGGCAGTGCTTCACAATTGCTAAATATGTACAGGGACTCTATCACCCCCTCCCCTCTGTCATCCACCAATGTATGTTAGTAGTGGCATAGACTTGCATTACTGTGAGTGATAACTGTATAGAAAATTTACTGGAAACAGTGGCATTGTCCTGCCCATGTAAAAACTCATAATTGTACCTATATAACTGCACAACAGATAGTGATATTTAAGTATCTGTGCAGGTTTTACAGAAACTGATTGTACACTTTGAGAAATGGCATAAATATAGGATTTTAATTTTTGGTGACTCGAGTATTGATATAAGACTAAGGATACAAACAAATTAACCTACACAGTATGCTACGAGCATGTGACCTGTTCTGTATTAATGATCACTTAACAAGACAAACTACTTGCCTTGACAATGTATTTACTAATGTTGAGACAAATCAGTTATCAAGTGGTGTTGTTCAATACACATTTTATCATCAGGTTACCTTCCATTCAGAAAGTGGGTTCACTCAGTGACTGTTATGTGGTTTATAAATTATACAGTGCAGCAATCAGTCATCCTAATTTTTGCAGGTTTTATTATGCAAAACCAGATTTTGGCTTGTGCTTAGCCATTATCAGTGAACTATTTTCTAATCTCGATGCATGTTAGTTCCCTGTTGTTTGGGCATCAGTCACAGTTCATTGAATACTACCAATTCAAAGAACTGTGACTGACGCCCAAACAACGGGGAACTACCATGCACCGAGATCAGAAATTAGTGCATTAATAATGGCTAGGCACTAGCCAAAATCTGATTTTGCATAATAAAAGCTGCAAAAAAAAGGACAACTGATTGCTGTGCTCTATAATTTATAAATCACATTTTATCAGTCCATAAAGGTGTTTCGTTAAATTAAATACTAAAAATCTGATTACAGTGAAATTAAGTGTAGAACATGGCTAAAGATGACAAACTTGAATGACATTCAGCTTGAAAGTAGGCGTATTCACATTGAAAATGCATTTACATTAACTGTCAGTGCACTGTCAGATACATTTAAAACTAATTGCCCTAAAGTAGTGAGAAAAAATAAGGTAACTGCCAGGATACATGGTCTCACATCTGTGCATTGCCGTTTCACACACTATCTACAAGAGCTTTTAAGTCTGTTAATAATTTCCTATGATAAATCAAGGGATAGTGAAGAAGAAAGAGCAAACCACATATGATTAAAGAAGAAATATAAGGCAGAAATCAGTCAGATTAAGCAAGTGCAATGTTAATGACGTTTATATTAATAAGTTGCAAAATAAATGTAAAGTAGCCTGGACTGTTGTCAGGACTCATCTGGGAAGAAGTAAAGATATTGGCAAAAATAATTCCTGTGATGCTGGTATCACACCAGATGATTTCAACACATACTTTGTTCATGCTGGCAGTATGAATAACACTGCTGCAGCTGAACACAATCGTAAATATGACAACATCCATGACTCAAAGCATGAAAACTCTTTTCCTCCAAAATTTTGAAGATCTAGTTCCTGTCTCTAAATGATAAGAGGTAAAAGTAACCAATAATAAAAGTGCAATAGCAATACTAACTTACTCAAAATCAGAAGACATTTATTGTCTATTCTTGAGAGAAAAAAACTGAGGATATAATAGCACATCCATTATGTCCTCTTATAAACTGAATGTTTGTTAGTGGTTGTTTCCCTGCATCCTTAAAAAATAACAGCGTTTACTTCTCTGCCCAAAAATGTAATGCATTTTGTTTTAATAATTACCACCCAGCCTGTGTTGTCCCCATCCTTTTTTACTTACTGCATTACTGTGTGTGTAAGCGTACTAACTACCAGATTTGCAGAAAACTATGACTTTTTAAACCTTGTGTGTGTGAAACATAGTAAGAAGGTGAAATGTGAAGTCAAGTTATGTCTGTGGTTACAACAATGTTTAAATACATTAGAAGAGAGAAATGTAATTTGTGATTGTGGAAATGTGCACTGCGATTTTCATGATATTCTATGTTTACAAAAGGAATACCAAGAGGACTGTGTGACTGCCGTATTAAAATATGATCTTATGTTAGCTAAACTGTATGTATAGAAACTTGAAAAAGTCATCGAACACTTCTCAGTGTGTAGTGAAACTGTCATAACCGAACAAAATGATAACTTCATTAGGCCTAAAAAGTTCCATCATGCTAATAGTAAAGAGAACACCACTAGTCTCCCAGTAGCAAATAATTTTGGACTTTTAGCGTGTGGTGAGTCAAAAAATGTGAAAATGCTAGAACAAATGAAGTACTCCCACAAATGTATTGGCTAAAAATCACTCAGTTACGAAACGCTGTAATAACAAGCAAGGAAATAATAGATAATGCTGGGAACATGCAAACATAACAATTATCGGTAAGAACAAAGAAGATATTTACATACTTTCAGGCAATCATGGAGAAGGTTTAGCTGACACCATGTCTAACATACAAGCTATGCTCAAAGTTGGTGGAGTAATGAAACCAGGTATCCCTTATGGGTAGTTCTGTGAAAATTTTCTGACTCCTGGAATCAACTGTGTAATAATAGGAGGCGCTAATGATGTTAATAGAAATGAAGATACACTTGTCATAAGAGCGCTAAGAAGTACATTACAGAAAATTACAAACGTTAACTTCTTCCTTGGTAGTACAGTGGAACCTTGCGTAGCGAGCATAATTTGTTCCAGGGCAGTATATGTACTTTATTATCCACTAAACATAATTAATTCTTTTTTACTAGGAAGCTATCTATAGTCATTCGTTTCTGCTAATGCTTCAACACTTGGAGAAATTGCGATACAGCATAATCGTCAAATAAATTTCTAGTGCACGTAGCCACTACTTTAATAGTGTGTTGATTTTCAGTGTACAATGCAACCGATTCCCATGCTTTCAGCATTTCTCTTATTGCATCAGAAGACTGCTGCTTTGCTGTTACTGCCTCCTCCTCCTCCTCCTTCTCGTCCTCCTCCTCTGAAGAACTCCTCTCCACAACATCCTGCTGTGAAACATGCTGCAACTCCATAAGCTCTTCAGTGGTCATTTCTTGGCTGTGATTTTCACAAGCTCATCAGTATCATTACTATCCACTTCTAGTACAATGCTTTTGGCCAAAGCCACAATCTCGTTGAATGCAGGCTTCACAGGTACTGCCTCAAATGCCTGTCACATTCAACAATACACTCCAGCCAAAGCTTCTTCCAAGCAGAAGTGAGAGTTCGCTTGGTAACCCCTTCCCACAACTTTTAGATTATCTTGACACAGGCAATGATGTTGAAGTGATATTACCAAAACTCACTGGAGTGAGATTGATAGCTTCAGTCAGCCCAAAGTAATTTCCAAGAGTGCTTTGGTGCAGAGCTCCTTAAAGTTGGAAATAATCTGCAGGTCCATAGACTGGAGTAACAGAGTGGTGTTGGGAGGCAGAAATTGGATCTTGACGAATTCAAATTCTTCAAGGAGTTGGACTCGTAGGCCTTGAGAATGGGCACGAGCATTGTCCATAACATGCAAGAATTGGGAATGGCAGATTCATCTCAAGCAAATATGTTTTCACCGAAGGACCAGATACTTCATTGATCCAATCACAAAAAAGATCACGTGACACCCAAAACTTGTAGTTGTTTGATCTCCGCATCACATTTAACCTCTTCTGGATTTTGCTCTTCTTGAAGGCTCATGGAGTTTCTGAATGGTAAACAAGCAGTGGTTTACATTTCAAATCGCCTCTTTCATTGGTACAGAATAGCAGAGAGAGCAAAAACCCATACTGCAATATGTAGTACTCCCGGCAGTGGCATATGAACAATGAGGCTAGAGCAATGCAAGTGAATGGAAAAAAAGAGAAAAATAATGGTCATGTCAGTGTATTGAACACCATAGTGACAAATTTTTTTAATTAATAAGCTTGAGGCACTGCTGAGCATCTCACATGATGAGAAATCATCAAGATTTATATGTGGGGACTTTAATGACAATGTGCCAACGGCCTTATCACAGTGGTAACATCGGTTCCCGTCAGATCATCGAAGTTAAGTGCTGTCAGGCTGGGCTAGCACTTGGATCGGTGACCATCCGGTCTGCCGAGCACTGTTGGCAAGTGGGGGTGCACTCAGCCCTTGTGAGGCAAACTGAGGAGCTATTTGATTGACAAGTAGCAGCTCCGGTCTCAGAAACTGACCTATGGCCAGGAGAGCGGTGTGCTGCCCACATGCCCCTTCATATCCCTGTCCAGTGACGCCTACAAGCTGAGAATTACACGGCGGCCAGTCAGTACTGTTGGGCCTTCGTAGCCTGTTCAGGAGGGTCCTTTTTTTTTTTGGCCAATGTGTTGGCAAAAAGTCCAATTAAAATTCAGTTCCACAATACACAATATTTTACACAGTTTGAATTTGTATTCAAATTTAAATAACCTTAAAAGGCTAACAAATGCTTCAAAATGTCTCATAGCAAATTTATTTTGAAATATAGAAACCTCAGATAGAGAAGTTTTGAATATTGACCTAGGCATATCTGATCACAATGCACTCATTAAAGTTTTCACAGTTAAGATAAATACAAAAACAGTACATCATATGTACAAACCAATTTTCTCCACTGAAAACTGTAGCCAGTTTGCTATCACACTGTCTAACCAATCCTGAGATGCAGTATTGCTTCATACAATGTTTTCTCTTATCTTTTCATGACAGATTTTGAAATGTTCTTTCCAAAAAGATTAGTTAAAATCAACTCACATAGGCATAGACACAGAAATTCATGGATCACATCTGATATAAAAAATTCTTCCAAGACTCTGAAATGAAAGGTTGTACTGATTCTAATTAAAAAAAAGTAACAAACTACAAAAAGTGTATAGAAGGATAATTAATCTAGCAAAAATACTAAATAATGCTAGATTAATAAGGAAGTCGGCCAATAAATCAAGAACTCCATGAGAAATTGTTCAAAGAGAAATGAAAGAGACAGTAAGCAACAGGATATTGTACTTAAATCTAAAGATAACATAACAATAAAGATGGAAGCCTTGTCTGTCTTTATTTATTTATTTATTTATTTACATCCCAAGATCTTTTATGTACATATATTTTACCCTAGATATTGGACAAAATTTCATAAATTTCAATACTGTTATATCGAGTATTATTTGCTAGGGTCATTTTTATGATGTTTCTCTGAGCATAATTTGCAACAGAAAATTCTTTACTTGGGCATTTTACGTAATTTTCTTTAGTTAAGTGGGATATCTTTCACATATAATGCAATTTGGCACTTTTGCACTCTCATTTTTACAATACTTGTATGTACATATTTTTCAGGAGAGAGCTTCCTGGTATCAGATGTACAGTATATTTACAAATTCAGTTTTGAAGATACTGTGATACTGAGTAAAAACAGTTTTCCATAAGATATAAAGTTACACTAATAATTACTTTCCAAGTGTACCTGAGAAACTAAGCAAGAACTTTATCAAACAAGAGAAAATAACAACAATGAAGTAGTCAGCAGTTTGAGAATAAGTCCCACAGATGAACACGAAATGTTGAAAGTAAGTAATAGTCTGAAATCAAAAATGTCTGCAGGAATGGATGAAGTGCCAGTGTCACAAAAAAAAGTTGCCTCACAGAGTTTAAAACCACTGATAGATATTGCCAGTTTCTCATTCAGTGAAGGTGTGTTCCCCTAGAGGCTGAAAATCTTTCAGGTTAGACGACTATTCAAACATGGAGATGCATGTAAGGTAGGAAACTACAGACCTATATCCTTCCTTCAATCTTTTTCAAAAATATTTGAAAAACTGATAAAAATCCAACTCATAAGCTACCTTGACACCTTCGGTATTCTGAATTATTGCCAGCATATCTTTCAAACAGGTTACAACACAGAAACAGCTATGCAAGCCTATACAGAAGAGTATGTTATGAATTTACACAATAGCAAAAGTGTGGCGGGAATCAATCTAGAGCTTTCCAAGGCCTTTGATACAGTAAACCATCAAATTATACTTGACAAACTGGAGGCAATAGGCACTGGAGGAATTGGGAGGAAATTGTTTGAATCCTGTCTCCAAGATAGAACTTAAGTTGTGGAACTCACCTTAAAATAAGTAAAAATAAAGCATCACATGCTAAGAAAGTGGAAGCAGGTGTCCTGCAGGTTAGAGTTCTTGGCCCACTATTTTTCTTGATCTATATAATGACATTAAAATCCCAAACAGTTCATACAAAATTATGTTACTTGGAGATGACACAAACAAAATTATAAGTGATGACAGAAAATCTTTATTCACTACAGCTGAAAAAGTTCTGAATCATGTGCAACAGTGGTTTAATGCTAATAAGTTAGCACTTAATTTAAACAAAACAAATTGCATGCCAGTACAGTAAAGTAAATGAAAAGGATGACCATTTATTATTGGGTGACCAGGAACACAGAAAGTACAGTCTACAAAAATTTTGGGCATGTATATTGATCATGACTTGAGCTGGAAAGAGCATGTCATATGCATATCCTCAAAACTCAGTTCTGCTCGTTTTGCACTAAGAATAATTCCTCTTGTAGCACATATTTTGCAAGATAGTGCATTTTTTCTTATATCTGCTCTATTGTATCTTACGGAATAATGTTCTGGGGTGTAAAAAAATCTCATTTGAGAAACATTTTTAAATTACAGAAAAGAGCCATTAGAATTATTACACACAGCTCTCCACAAACACACTGCAGGCCCTCATTCATGCAGTTAAAAACACATACAGCACCATATTTGTATGTATTCAAAAGAGTACTATGCACAAGAACACACTTGAGTAGTTTACATATAAATTCAGATTTCCAAAATGATGATATATGTACCAGTAAGAATCTGCAGTAGAAACAGCAAGAAAAACAAAAACTGAAAAACATTTGAGTTTTTATGGAATAAATCTGTATAATGCTCTGCCAATTTGCATCAAGGGAATCGTAGAGGAGGGACAATTTAAGTCTGAAATTAGAAAGTTAACTGTTAAATAAATGTCTTTATAACATGGAGGGATATTTTGTATCCCTAAATCACCAACAGACACTTGTATTTTCTTCATTATCAGTACAATCATGCTGTTCTCATTGTAAATTTTATATTTCGTTTGTTTACTCTTTTTACTGTAAATGATGTGATAAATGTGTGTTCTTGAAGTGTACTATATGTATGTCGAATCCTTATTTACTTGTTCAGAGAGGATGTTTAACTCCACTGCATTAGTTCATTGTGTCATTTTTAAAACATTGTAAAATAATAATTTTATATTTTGTTGTATTAATTTGAAGAATTGTGACAGTTCCCATATCACACAAGTGATGCAAAGTATGCTAATAAACTAAACTGAAAACTAAAAAAATTACATAAAGCTCCAAATCGGTCAAAGCTGTCTGTAAAAAATATTCTAAGTGACTCACAATATGGCTCCAAGTCCAGCCTGTCAACAGTAGAAGCAGTTGACAGTATTGTTTCATTTACACTACCGTCATTAGAATCTAGAGAATTTTTTAATGCTATGCCTGCGGATCTCAGTAAGGTATTTGACTCTATCAGTCATAGAATTCCATTAGAAACACTACTGTTACATTTTTAGAGGCTCAGAACTCCCTGATCAGATCCTTCCTGGGTGACAGTAAACAAATTGTGCAGTTCAATAATTTGAAGTTAAATCTCTTGAATATAAGGCAGGGAGTGCCACAAGGTACTGTGTTTGGACATTTACTCTTCATAATACATGTAAATCACTTGCCTTGTATTATGTTGTGTAAATCCATACCCTAGCACTTTTGTTACAGCTCGAAAAGACTTGGAAGCCAAAAAGATCAGATTGATATCAGTCGCTAGATTTAAGAAAGCTCAGGATAATTACAGACAATTGGGGGTTAAAATATTTAACTTGTTGCAGGCACATACTGTGTCACTGAGAATGTTTAGAAACACCACACTGAAATGGCTTAGAGAAAAAGCATTTTGTACAATCAAAGGGCTCAAAATATGGCCTGAAGATGATCTTAAGTACTAATTATAATTTCACTTACAATAAAGGAGATATAATTTCACTTAGACTAAACTTATATATTATGTTGAGTATATCATGCGTAGTATGATGGACAATTTCGTATCTTGACAGACAATAAGGATCTAAAATATCTGTTACACCACATATGTTATTTATGTAGGAGTGTGTGTGTGTGTGTGTGTGTGTGTGTGTGTGTGTGTGTGTGTGTGTGTGTACACAAAAGACATTTTTTTTTACTGCTTAAAAATGCATAATAAATAAAAAAGTATTAGTTAGTAACTTACATACCCTGTAGATAATTTAACATCTTGTATCAGAATGGCGTGAAATGAGTGAGTTTATGGGATACTTATACATGATTATTGTTAACATTAATCAACACATTGTTTTTTAGTCCTACTCATGCAACTACACTTTGAAAGACGGCTTTTTTCAGGCTGTCAGTTTTTACATCTACATGTACATGATTACTCATCAATTCAAAATCAAGTGCCTAACACTTAACACATCTATACCAGTGGTCATATAATGTCCAGAGAGGTAGATTTTGTCAGCTGGGCTTGATGACTGTGACTCATGAATGGAGATAATTAGTACATTAATTTTACTATTTAGTGCTCGAATATTTTGATGCCGTAAAGATAGCTGATATTCCCCACTGACTGAGTTGAAATTGGGTGGTAATAAAATTTCTGCTGACTGCTAAAAGTTTTGAAACAACAGCTGTTTGTGCTGATGCAATATGCCAGAATTACACTGACCAGCCAGAACATTATGACCATTGACCTACCATCGACATGAACCCATCCAGGTGAAGGCAGCATCACCTGATGAATGAATGCTAGTCAGAAATATGCACGGTGCATGTAGTATCCGTGATTGTGCTGTCTATGTGTAGAATGGGGAAGGTGTGCGATCTTCCTGAGATTGTCCGAGGGCAGATTGTTTTGGGCCAGAGGCTTGGCATGAGCATTTCAAAAACTGAAGGACTTGTCAGGTGTTTGAGGAGTGCTATGGTGAGTGTCTTCAATGTGTGGTGAAACCACATCCAGACTTGTGGGTTTGGGTAACTACTCCTCATTACAGATGTCAGAAGTCATAGGCTGGGGAGACTGGTCAAACAGGACAGGCAGTGAATTGTGGCAGCATTAACATCATAATTTAATGCTGTGCAGAGTACAAGTGTGTTTGAACACACAGTGCACCAAACACTCCTAATGATGGGCCTCTGCAGCCAATGACCCATGCATGTGCCATTGTTAATCACAACATTGGTAACTATGACTGCAATGGGCACATGACCATTGGTACTAAACATTGGAATAGTGACAGATTGTTGCATGGTCAGATGAATCCCAATACCTACTTCATCATGCTGATGGGAGGGTGCGAATTTGTAAACTTTTAGGGGAATAGCTCCTTGACACCTATACTATGGGACAGAGACAATCTGACGGCAGCTCCATTGTGCTCTGGGGAACAATCATGTGGGCATCCATGGGTCTAGCGGAGCTTGTACAAGGCACCATGATGCCCAAGGAGTATCACACACTGGTTGCAGCCCATGTAGACCCCTTCATGACAGCCATGTTTCCCAACAGTAGTGGCATTTTTCGACACAATAACGTGCCATTTCACAAGGCCAGGAATGTGATGTAGTGGTTCAAGGAACACAGGGACGAGTTCCAGTTAATGTGCTGCCTCCCAGCTCACCAGATCTGGACCCAGTCAAACACATCTGGGATGTGATTGAACGTAGCATCAGAGCTCATTGCCCCCCCCCCCCCCCCCCCTCCAGGAATTTGCAGGATTTATGTGACTTGTGCCCGCAGATGTGGTGCCAGCTCCTTCCAGCGATCTATGAAGCCCTCACTGCTTCCATACAATGACATGTTGCTGCTGTTATACATACCAAAAGTTGACGTACCAGATTTTTGTTAGGTCGTCATAATGTTCTGACTGATCAGTGTATGTTGTTTGGTTTCTTTCTCAATCTGAAGCTTTGTTTCAATCTTAACCTCTCTTAACATTTGGTTTCTTGCTGTCCTCCCTACCCTTAAAATGCTGCTTTTTTTTTTAACCCTGTAGCCACTGACATTTTATCACTCATTTAGTATACCAAGAAGAATTAATGAAAAGGGTAGACAGTTAGGTGTACATATTGATGGAAACATAAAGTGGGAAAACCACATAGTACACCAGCTGAAATGTTTAGTTCAGCTACCTTTGCCATAAATATAATTGCAAAATTTGGTGATACACAAGTTATTAAGTTAACATATTTTTATTCAATGGGGTAATATTCTGGGGTAGCCCCTCACTTAGGCAAAAAGTGTTCATTGCACACAAGACATTAATGAGAATTATGTATAGGGTTTACAAACATACATCTTCCAGGTGTCTGTTCCAGCAGCTAGGAATATTACCCACAGCCTCCCAGCATATTTATTCACCTACAAAATTTTTTATCAACGGTCCATCTGTGTTTGAGAGTGACAAGATATCCACAAGTGCAACATTAAAAGGAAAATGATCTGCATTACCCTTTAAGGAATATAACTGTGGTGAAGAAGGAGGTGAAATATGCAGCTTAAAAAATCCTCAGCAATCTACCAATAGCAATAAAATGTATGGTGTAGGAGATTTTTTTTTTCATGCAAATGCAGATTAAAGATGTTTCTCATATTTCTTGAATAGAAATAATCAGTCATTTATACAGAAAAAACATGTCAATTGCCAGCATACAGTGACATCTATAATTTTTCATGTTTTTCTAAATGTGTGAGTAGCAGGGCAGTGATGATTCAGGCAAGAAAATTGAGGACATTGTGGGAGTAGTTGATTCCATTTCAAATATGTACATGTTTTGTAAGTGATTAACACTTTACATACATATTAAATACATTCTGCATAGGGCAAAATACCTTGTCAACACAACTAAATGTGATATATATACCACAGGAGAAATTTTATTTTAATATTTGCATTCAACCTTGGTAGGCTCTGTCTATCAAGGTCACCACATCAGCTGCTTTTGGAAAGCTGTGGCTCTTGTGGTCCTGCATCCCATCACAAATTTGACCAGCACAGTTCAACTCCCTAACCTGAAAGGAATTAGAAAACCCAGGAGCTCCTCTAACCAGAAGGTATCTACAGTTTACCTACATGCTAGACTGTGCGAATACCACCTCGTTTCCTGAAGAATCTGGAACAGGCATGCATAATCTCACATGTGATGTGTCATGTAGTAAATTTTGTCACTGAGTTACAGTTCTGATGGGTCGCTCACTGCTGTAGACCGATTGTCTTGTGTGTAAGCAGGCTTGAGATGCTCATCAGATACAGTATCCCATTTACCACGCTTATCAATCACAAATGTTTTATCACTGTGGTCTATTACCTTAAAGGAGCCAGTATATTGTGATATTGTGGAGAGAGTAGTGATTTAACAGTGTCATCTCTCAGTCACACAAAATCATACCTGACTAAATCTCAATGGAAGAAAATGTGTCTGTCACAATGTCAGCCTGGATTCTTTGACAAGAGCTGTTGCATGTGCTAGAGCAGTTTATGCAAGAATGCATTGGACTGCCCAATCAATAGCTCATGGTCAGGTGTGGAGGAGAAAATTCACTTAGGACTAATAACTGCTCGCCATAGATTTGCTGAACAGCCAAGCAACTGAATTCCCCTTTCAGGAAAATATGTAGCCCTAATAGTACTAAAGGCAGTACGTCTAATGAGACTTCCATACAGCAAGCCAATACCACCTCCAATGTGCTGTACATACGCTCTGCTACCCTGTTACTGGCAGGATGACAGCTTGTGGTTTGAATATATTTGCAACTGCACATTCTCAGAGCTCTCTGAACAGTAGGCTCTCAAATTGCTACTCCTGTCTGTGGTAATGGCCTGGGTGAAAGAGACTGACACCTTTTGTACCTCTCTGCCATAGTCAGCAAAATTGAAATCCATTGGTCTGGGTGGTGCGATCTTACCCATCTCGTCGTGTTCTGTGACCTTCTATAAACTATTCTGCACGCACCCATTGCACTGCATAAACACTTGGTCCTATATGAGCAGCAATTTCCCAGATGGATGCATCACATTCTCTCATGCCAATAATGCGCCCTCGCCCTCTTTCAAACACACTGATTTGATGGTACAGTTTGTGCAAACATCTGTGAGGCATCCTGCACATCTGCTCAAGTCACATTGATCCATCACCTTCGGTTTATAATTACAAAGAGATGCGCAAGCACATTCTACCAGTGGATGGTGTTGCGCCATGATATCGGTGTTGGCCTCAAACCCACGGACCAATGTGTTTCAAATGGTAATCATTTCTGCAGAACATACTAATGTACAGGTCTTGTGAACATGTATGCCCTACCTCGTTCAAGGTGTACTGTTTTTTTCTGACCATGAATATACCTCAGCAAAATGTAACAAGTGTCACCTATAACAGTTCAAAATTCCAAGATATCATCTATGGCCTTTAAATGTTGGAGTCAAGAGGCATCTGCACATTATTGTTGACCTTCTCAGGAAGAGGTGAAATGCCCATGAGAAAGGCTGCACAGTCTAGAAACTGTACCTCCTCCGAAGCAAAGAGGATTGTCACTGCAGTTTTATGCTCATTGTTTTGAGGCATGGGGATTTGTGAGAAAGCCCTTGCACAATCTGTTATGCTAAAAAAACACAAGTGTCCGCCACACTGTTGTTACATTTGGCAACATGGGAACCAGGTATCTGCCTGGAATGGTGCAAGCATTTAAGCCCCTATAATTGCCACACATTCTTCATGAGCTATCCTTATTCTGTACCATCTGTGAGATTGTGTCACATATCCATTAGAAATCACCTTCTCGAACTCAAATTGTGCAGCATGTAACTTATTGGGATTAACCACCGAGGTCTGGCAGTGTCCAGTTGCCCTGGTGCTGTTAAGATATGGTGATGAGTTGTATGGCTTCTTTTGCTCTTCGCTAATAACTGGGTCCATTAGCACTGGGAAATATTGCAGCAGCTGTTGGCCAAGGTCATCACCCACATTTGCCATGATGTTGGGGGCAGTAGTATGGGTAGCCACATGGTTCCGGTCTCCTGAAGTAGCAGTGAAGTGTAAGTGTTGTAACAGCTCAAGTGTTATGTTCAACTCGTTATGCTTAGACACTTCCCTCTTCAGTTCAGAACTGCTATCTTGTAATATGTTATGATGAATTACTCCTCAGCACATAACACATTAACTTCACATATCTTTGCATTAAGTACCTTCCAGGTCTCTCAGCTCTGAAGCTTCCATGAGTTCACACAATGTAGAATGTGCATTCTTCTCACATAAAGCTGATGTGTGTTTTCTACATTTAGGCAGTTGCAACACCGAGTATTCTACACCCGGCATGGAAGACACAGACAGCCCAAAAGTTTTCACTGCAATGCATGGCCTAATGTGGTAGAGAAGAGAGGAGAGGAGAGAGACACATTTTGATCAAGCAACCATTTAATAGGCCCAGCATCAAAGAAATTTAAACTAGAACAGTGTATTAATCCCTGATTTATCCAGTGTTAAAAGTTATAAGTGTTGAGCTTGTAACTATAAAATCAGTAGATGGGGAATTTATTGACTGAATACCTATGTATTTTGTGGCTCCTGCAGGCCTGAATATAATTCAAGCTGAATTTAAGGCATATAGAAAGTAATTATTGACAAAATGTTTCAGAATAAAGATGATATGACTTACCAAACGAAAGCGCTGGCAGGTCGATAGACACACAAACAAACACAAACATACACACAAAATTCAAGCTTTCGCAACCAACGGTTGTTTCATCAGGAAAGAGGGAAGGAGAGGGAAAGACGAAAGGATGTGGGTTTTAAGGGAGAGGGTATGGAGTCATTCCAATCCCGGGAGCGGAAAGACTTACCTTAGGGGGAAAAAAGGACAGGTATACACTCGCACACACACCCATATCCAACCGCACATACACAGACACAAGCAGACATTTGACATTTTACAAATGTCTGCTTGTGTCTGTGTATGTGACATTGTGTATTTGACATTTTACAAATGTCTGCTTGTGTCTGTGTATGTGCGGTTGGATATGGGTGTGTGTGCGACTGTATACCTGTCCTTTTTTCCTCCTAAGGTAAGTCTTTCCGCTCCCGGGATTGGAATGACTCCTTACCCTCTCCCTTAAAACCCACATCCTTTCGTCTTTCCCTCTCCTTCCCTCTTTCCTGATGAGGCAACAGTTTGTTGTGAAAGCTTGAATTTCATGTGTATGTTTGTGTGTCTATCGACCTGCCAGCGCTTTCGTTTGGTAAGTCACATCATCTTTGTTTTTAGATATATTTTTCCCACGTGGAATGTTTCCCTCTACAAAAATTGTCCTTTTTTTGCAACCATATGAAAGTCCTATCAACAAAATGTTGTTTGGTCTATGCTCTGTAGTGAGAAGGTGAACCACAGAGTTATCCAGCCATAATTTATTGTTTAAAATACCCTTGAGGTACCACAAAGTTGACTGGGTGTTCTTCTGACAGGTATTCTTACTTTTCCATCTACATTTCTAATGCACACTTTTTTTTTCTAGTCTCTGAGAAATGAATAAATGAATTGAATTGCTAATCCCATACTACCATAGTACTCAAAGCTTATTTATAAGTGTTCTGTGGTTTACCATGTCAACAGTTTTAGATAAATCTAAAAATACACCTGCTGTTTGTTGTTTTTCCATCAATGGCTTTTAAAACAGTGGTTATATGTTCGTCGATTACCATCTTACTTGATTTCTTACTTTGCAAACCATAATGAGGACTGGCTAATAATCCATTTTTGTTTATAAACTGTATTAACTTAATGTACATTATTTTCCTAATACTTTTGAAAAACAGGCTGTTAATGTAATGGGGCGACAGTTTATCACTTTATGTTTGCCAGTAACTTTGAGAATTGGAATCACTTTGGATGTTGTTAGCTGATCAGGAAAGATGCCTGTCTGTAATGAGGAGTTGCATAATAAGTGACGGGGTCAGCAATATTTGGCAGGAAGAACCGCAAGTTTCTGCTGGGTATGCCATCAACTCCTGCTAGCTTGACTGTATCTTCCCTGCTTACATGATCCACAAACACTGATAATTTACAGCTGTTGATCTTGTTTTCTGTTGGCCACTCGGTAACCACACAGTATGTGTTAGTAACTACCTGAGCACGATGGAATACTGATGAGTGCAATTAGCATATTCAACAAAATGGTGAAATATATTAACATAAGCTACTTTGACATTAAAGTGTGTGGTTGAATTGCTAGTAAGTAAGGCAGAAGACTTCAATATATTCGATACAAGGCATGGCACTGCTTGTAAATACACACACTTCCATTCCGAGATGTATAAGTAAATACGATATCGTAAAATATTCTGAAAAAAGTGGTGATAAATATTGTGTGATATATCCCCATATCCCATGTTAATCAAATAACAGACTAAAACCAATATATAGGTACTAAGTACACATTATTGATGTGTGTGATGTCTTATAAGATTGACCGCGGTATCTCCGTAAATAAACGATGGAGAAACCCAAATAAAATAACCACAGACTTTATAACTTTTGCAGATCACATGGCATTAATTACTGACTCACTAGATAGTGCTAAAGAACAAATCAGAGAACTACAGACAGAAGCAGGCAAATTAGGGCTAAAGTATCATATGAAAAAACACACTTCATGAAAAACATCAATGATACCCTTCCACATCTTAATTCATCACAACACAACATCTAAAACAAACTTCTTTAAATACCAGTACCTAGGAGAACTGATAACAAGCAGTACAAAAGGAAAGATACTATGGAAAGCAGAGTATTGTACATAAAATGACAAAAAATATATAGAACTATAAATAGCTCTATTTGAAAGTGGAAATGCTAATTGATGTGATGAGAAAAAGAAGATTACAATTTTATGGGCACATATACCGAATGGATACTAAGAGACCAATGAAGCAGGCCTTCAAGTTACTAACCAGCTACAAATCCAAACCTACACTGTTCACTGAAATTGACAATGATATGAAATACACTGGACTTAGAATGAATGTAATAGATAACAGAATACTTCTTAGGGAAGCAATAATAGATAACATAATACTTCTTAGGGAAGCAACCCAAAAGGCAGAATTTCATGGGAAAAAAGATGAGGTCTGCAATCGGAAGAAAGTGGACTCAGGAATAAATGGAATAACAATCTGGAAGGATGAAGGAAGTCTGGAAGTAACGAAAATTAACACAAAGAAGCTGTCGACATTGATTTCCTTGAAGAATCTGCTTGAAAGTCCCAATTAGTAAATTTAATGATGTCATTCAACTTAAATATGAAAGTTATATGTCCTACAAGATTAAACAGCTGTCTTGATCAGGTTGCTACTAACACTGATTGCACAGTAAAAATTATAAATGTTGGTTTTTCAGATCACAGTGCACTAACAATATATTTTAATCCACCATTCAATGTACTCCCATCAGGAGAAACAGTTATTAAATGTAGAAGTTATAGTGATAGCAACATAAACAACTTTGTACTTAGCTTAGAGAAAGAAGACTGGCAAAGTGTATTTACTTCCTCAACAACAAATGAAAAATATGACAATTTTCTGCAGATATTTGAATATTACTTTAATTGCCATTTCCCAGAGAAAACAAAGACTATCACTAACAAAAAACAGAATGTTTGGGTCACAAAAGGTATTAAAACTTTATCAGAAAAGATGAGGCTGCTGCAGAGACTTAGCAAACTCGACAGTGGCAAATCCAAAGAGTTCAAGGTATACTATAAAAATTACAAAAACACATACAGGAGATTTATAAAATGCGCTAAAAAAGCTCATAATGATAAAACAATTAGGTGCTCTTCCAATAAATGTTGGAAGAGCACCTAATTGTTTTAGCATTATGAGCTTTTTTAGTGCATCTGGGGTATAATAAATGAACAGACTGGTAGAAAGTTAAGGATAGAGGATAAAATCACACTAAATATAGAAGGACAAAAGACTGAAAATGCACATAAAATTGCCAATAAATTCAACTACTATTTTTCAGAAAGTTTCACAAATCTCCTAATCAACTCTTTACATACTGTCCACTCTCCTCCCACAAATCTCCTGACTAACTCTCCAAACACTGCACAGTCTTGTTTCAAAAATAATACTCCTCTGAACTCCTTTTTCCTATCTCCTACAACACCGCATGAAATTGAAGATATTATTAAAAAAAGAGTCAAAAAGATTTATTCTGCAGGGCATGATTTGATACCCTGCTTCTTACTTCATAAGTGTTCAAATTACATCAGTGGACCCCTGTCAAATATCATAAATACCTCATTTCTAGAGGGAACATTTCCAGACCAGCTAAAACTTGCTACAATTATACCTCTCTACAAGAAGGGAGAGAAAACGGACGTGACAAACAATAGGCCACTTGCTATACTATATGCCTTGTCAAAAATATTTGACTACTGTATGTTAACTAGATTACAAATATGTTTAAATTCTAACAACATAATCACATCTTCCCAACACAGATTTCGGAAAAATAGGTCCACCACACATGTTCTGTATGCATTTCTAGAAAAGTGCTCAAGTTTCATTGACCATAAACAACCTGCTGTCTGTATATTTCTTGATCAGTCCAAGGCCTTTGACATGGTCGACCACAAGCTGCTGCTTATGAAACTCCATAAGACCATATGTATGGGATTAGAGGTGTAGTCCACAATTGGCTCCATAGCTACCTTAGTCAAAGAAAGCAATATGTAGAAATAAGAAAATCAGAGACATTCAGGCACTGCAGGTCAGATATACTACATACAACAAATGGCGTCTCTCAGGGATCTGTCCTTGCCCTGTTCTTTTCATATTGTTCATAAGTGATCTCCCAGAACACATACCAAATGCCAGTTCCTTTCTGTATGCGGACGACACAAATATCCTGATAACCAGTAGAGGTGACACATTGCAAGATGCAGTTAATGAAACTACTTGTCATTTACAATCGTGGTTTGAAGCAAATAGACTACTCATAAATACTCAAAAAACTGTAAGTACGAACTTCCATACTAGACAAAATAAAACCCCCTTCAATGCAGTTATAGTTATCGGCAAAGATGACATTATGAACAGGCAGGACACCAAATTTCTTGGACTTACCATCAGTAACACACTAAATTGGAAACCACATATTGAGGCATTGTCACAAAAGCTTAGTAAAACCTGCTATCTATTATGATCATTAAAAGACACAGCCATTGTAGATACCTTGAAGCTGGTGTACCATGCCCTGTATGAGTCTGTCTTGATCTATGGCCTAATCTTCTGGGGAAAGAGCTCTGAGTCTCTCACAGTTTTCAAGTTACAAAAACAGGTAGTAAGAATAATGAAATGTAAAAAAAGAACTGAACACTGTAAACCACTATTTCAACAGCCAAAAATCCTGCCACTGCCTTGCCCTTATATATATTGGAACTAGCTTGTTTTACAGTACAGCACTTGGATGCCCTCGACAGAAATGCAGACCGCCACACGCATGACATCAGAAACAAAACACAGTTACAAATTATAGCCCACAACACACAATTATATGCGAATGGGGTTAAATGTATGGGCATTAAAATATACAACCACCTCCCAACAGACATAAAAACAATCAAAAACCCAGAAATAATGAGAATTAAATTAAGGAAATTGCTACTAAATCAGTTTCTATTCCGTACATGAATTTCTTGAAACAAAATTTTAATTATTTGCAATAAGCTGTTTATTCAGTTGTAGATGTTTCTACTTAGTAAGATAATTTAATTATTGTTTGTCACTCATATTCTGTCTGTATCTCTTATATGTATTCTGCTATGTGAAGTATGCACAACCTTTTTTATATTTTGTCTATATATCCTATATGTATTCTACTATGTGAGTTACGTACCACTACTGTCATCTCTCGTCGTATACCTTCTTAACATAATTTTACAAATTGACTTGTCCTATATCATGATGTGCTTTGTTGTACAAATTGTATGACCTACAGGACCAATAATAAATCGACCAATAATAAATCAATCAAATCAAATCAGTCCATTTATCGTATCCTCAAGGAGGGCTATTCGTGCATATAAATAAATAATAAAAAGGCAAATAGAAAAATTTGCTGGACGTGTCCAGTGGTTCTTGTCTTTGCGTTTCATCTGGACGAACATTTATTTAAAAGATGTGGTAAATATCCTGAAATCCGATGAGCTCCGCGAAAATATAGTTGTACCACAGATGTACATTACGTCTGCTACTCAGTGATCTCTATACTATGGAGATCACTGCTGCTAGTTGTCAGAGATAGAGGATACTCGTGCTGCCATCTCGTGCAGACGTTACGAAACACGTAGTAACGAGTGCTTGCTGAGCTGTCATTGTAAAATTTTATTAAACTACTGAAGTACCACACTATTTCTGTAGAAAACTTGAGACAAAAAGTAAATTATTTATGCCAGGAACTGCTACCGTTACGCCCACAGGAATAAAAGAGCTATAAATTTCATTGCATTGGTTCCACACTCGTTTGTCTCGGCATTCTTTCTCCTTTAAATATCCGACTCTGTACCTCACGCACTTTGAGAGAGAGAAATTTAAATACAGAACGATAATTACAATACAAAGCCGCGTTATCTTTGTTATGCGTAATGATAAATGGTTGTTAACCCCCTTTAACTCCGCCTGCAGCTTCTGTACAGTGAGTTGAGTATATTTGCGGAAGCTGTTGCCGGTCCCAAGCCCGGATAAAGGAGGAGGGTTGGCCATTAAAGAAAGCTGTAAAAGGGATGACTCAAGTTGTTTAGGGACTGATTTTGCGAGGGGAAGGTTGTAAGTAGTCATTGCCGCAACCATGGCTGCAGTATAGTTATAAAATTTAGAATTTAATAAGCAGCCAGCCACAATTATGGTTCAGAAAAGTTTATTGGAATCAAACCATCACCGATTTCGGATTTATTACAAATCCGTGTAAGATGGCGCCTACAGATTTTCTTACTTTCCTGCTAGGGCCTCGTTTCGCAGTGTACATTTTCTGCCATAAAATTAAAAGTTCTTCATTCGAAATCCGATTAACTGGGAAGAGATTTTTTTCATTTTAAGCTACATATAAACAAATGGAATGATATTAAGTTAAATAAAGCATGCAATGTGCCGAAAACTTACGCACACCAAGTATGTTTACGACATATTTCATGTTTTATTTTACTTTACGGTCATGTCTTGTGTGTTCCTATTACGTTTAAAAAGAAAAAAATCTGTTGAAAGTTCACAAATACAAAACGTTTTGTTTATAGTGGTGCGCAATAACGATTGCAGAACGAAGCGATAGCACAAATCCGTGTAAGATGGCGCCTACAGATTTTCTTACTTTCCTGCTAAGGCCTCGTTTCGCAGTGTACATTTTCTGCCCTAAAATTAAAATTTCTTCATTCGAAATCCGATTAACTGGGAAGAGAATTTTTTTCATTTTAAGCTACATATAAACAAATGGAATGATATTAAGTTAAATAAAGCATGCAGTGTGCCGAAAACTTACGCACACCAAGTATGTTTTCGATATATTTCATGTTTTATTTTACTTTACGGTCATGTCTTGTGTGTTCCTTTTACGGTGAAAAAGAAAAAAAATCTGTTGAAAGTTCACAAATACAAAACGTTTTGTTTATAGTGGTACGCAATAACGATTGCAGAACGAAGCGATAGCAGAAAAGTAATAAAATCTTTCACAGACATCGTAATATGGAATTGTGACAAATCCAAACCGGCATTGATGTGCTTTAAATAACATTCTTTAAATTATGCGTGTGGCTGGTATCTGTTTTAAATAATAAACCGTATAATTAACAGAGCCATCCTCTAAGACTCGGTACCATAATGAGATCGTTTACATTTGATTATCCCACCCATCTTCAACTTAGGAGTATGGTGGAAACCTTCGCAAATAAAGCATCTACACAGCCCCACAGCGGTGATAGCTATATGGAAATCGCGAATCAACTTGTGTGGTTTCCTTTTGTTTCTTTAAATACGACTGATATGTCATCAACAGTTGTTTCTAGTGAATGTAGTAAGGAATTTTGCGTCTTTCAGAATAATCCACTCAAGAAATTGACGTTGAATACTACTATAAATTCCGGGGTTTTTCATCTGCATGTTACGTAGGTTAAATGGAGAAAGTTAACAATATGTATTTCTACAGATTTCCAAGACAAACTAAAGAGTTGCATCTGATGTGGAGTAGTCCTTGTAAGCTGTGAAGGCGGAGGGAGTTTTGGCTAGTGGAGTTTCAAAAGCAGACTTAAGACTCAGATAATCGAAAAAGTCCAAGATTAATAGGAATGCTTTAACAGGGCTACCAGAACTTAAAACAAAGCTACATCATGGGAAAAAATGAATGAAAACCGCTTAAAGCTTTGTACGATAGCAGCAACAAGAGCTAGGTAATGGACATATGAAGACAAGGTATTTGCTCTGTCCTTATACAAGCAAAACCCTTGCCCATACAGGTATTTGTTAGTTCATTTTTGCCTTCCTTCTGTGACTCATATGAAACCTCTGTTGTGTGTTGCACCTTCCAAGCCAGGATTGAGTCCTGCAGTGATGAATGTAATAAAAGCAGAAGCCAAGGCAGTGCACAACAATGATAAATATTTTGCTTTGTTCCTTGATGAAGTGTCTTTGGAGACAATTTTTTATTATGATGTGAATAAGCAGCAAATCAGTGGGTTTCACGATATAAGAAGGGCAAATATATGTGCAGACCATGATGTGTTGGTAGTCTGGTCAGAGGCATATGCAAAATTTGGAGGCAGGTAGCCGCATATCTCTTCACTCAGAGCTCAGTTCTAGGTACTACTTTAAAAGTTCTTATTATCTATGTTATAAGCAACTGCAAATAGAGCTGATGGCAGTTCATACAATTTGTCATCAGAGTGCAGCCAACCGGGGAGCACTGAAGGGACTATGCAGTCAGTAAACAAGTGAATCCAGTCCATTTCATTTTTTACCTATTGCAGTCATTTATGATGTCCCACACCTATTAAAGTATACTAGAAATACTCAACTAGAAATAAAATTCAGTTTGGGTTTAAAAAGGAGGCCAGTTTTGAATTTATTCAGAGGACTTTTCTTCTGCATCAGGACAAAATGTTTAAGACTTGCCAAAATTGCAGAGGAGTCATTTTGACTTTAAGGATTCTTTTACTAAAATGGAAGTTACGACACATGCAGCCCAGCTTAGTTAGAATTGCTGTTGTTATTGAGACCTATGTAGCATTTAATATTTTACCTGCAGATGTTAATATACACTGCACAATTTGTTGAAAAGATAGATTGCCTGTTCAATTCACTAGACAGCTCCCATTATTATCCACAAGGTATTAAATTTTGTAAGCGTGCCCTCTCTCCAGGGGCACCACATACTGAAATGTGGTACAGTGTATTAAAGGAATTGGATAAATAGAAAGTGTTGCAGTTAGGAACAGGGAGAGGCAAGACAAAATGTCCAGTTTCATAAGTGGGTGGCAAACTACAATAATCACTGATGTTCATTTAGTGCAGATTTTTTTTAATGGCTTCAATTTTTTAAGTATGAGGACCTTTACTCAAGACCCACTGGAGAATGTTTTCTGTAGTATGAGGCAACACGGTGTTTCAAACACCATCCCAACCTGCCTTCAGTCCGTAGCAACACTGAAAACAGTTACTTATCCTTACCTATAAATTCATTACATAATTGTGAATATGTTAGTTGTATGCCATTATGCAATTTAAGGCAATTACATGACAGCTTTCTTGACTCCAGAAAAGATGTTTTCATAACTGATGAAAATGTTTTATATAGTGTCCTTGCTGATAATGCAGCAGTGGTGTCAGTGATGGTGAAGAGGCTGATGTAAGCAATGACAGACAAGCATTAACGTATGTAGCTGATTACATTTTGCAAAACATGGGAGGAATACCTGAAATCAACTGTGATGACTGTAAAACAACTGTTTTCATCAGCAATCACAGAGGATCACGTATTTAAAAATTTCTGGGCATCTGATACCTTAAACATAAAATTATTGTATGGAAGTGGCAGCCCGATATCCTTTTTAACAGATGTCCACAGTCACTTGTATGCATTTTTAGTGGACAACCAGAAAAATTGGAATACAAATTCTATTCACTGTCTTGATTTCCAGAAGGGATAACAATTTGTAAAGCCCACTTTTCTGAACAGTGTATATTAAGTAAATTTGCACCAATTTTGATTTACATGTATCTCAAAAATTGAAAACAGACTATCTGTACTAAAAGAATAAATGTGGTTAAGGAGAAATTGAAGAACAAGTTTAAAGCTGTTTGACAGTTCAGAGATCAATTTTGCTGTGTACTTCGAAAACAAAAAATGTAGAAGTCAATGTTTGTCTTTATTAATTGCTGTTATCCCCATTTACTATCTGTGATACTTCTCTCTCAATCTTGATGTTGTATCTGCTATTGTGTTGAAGCATTTACTCTCCTTTTATGTAGGAACATTTTAGAGGAAGTCAGTGATTAAATAATGCAAGTTACCTGAAATAGGCCTACAGTTGTGAAAAATATTTGATAACACATAGGTCTACATGCTTTGCCCACTTCTACTGGAAAGCTATAATAATCCTTGTGATTTTCCAGATGCAGTTCCCTCCGTGTCTAAGTATCTACATTACCTGGGAGAGAACATCCTGTAGACGTAGATTGTAGGGAATGCCTGAGTAGGCATACTCTGTTTAAAACAGCGATAACTTGAAGCGTAAGTATTCAAAGTGATTGTGAGTATCTGAACTCGAGTTGCCAATGTGATCTGAGAGAGATTATAGATAATGTTTTGCGTTACTTGTTCTGGTAATGAAAATTCTATTTGTCTTGTGAAACATATACAATCCCACAAAATCTTATGCCTTGTAGTAATTAGTAATGATTTCCTTATATGTGGTTGTAGATGTAGTAGATGCATTAAGACTGATTACATCCAGTCAGATGTATATCTAGATGTGTTGAGGTTGATTAGGTGCAAGGAAGAGAGTGGGATTTACAGATATTCCAGTTAAAAATTTGACAATTTGTATATTATGTTAGCTGAAGTGTAGGCCTAATACTTGAGGATATATTTAAAAAGTTTAGCTGTACAATTGGTTGTAATATTGAAGAAAATATCTTTCTTGGAAGTACTTTAGTGCAGTAAATTTCATTGCAACTGCAGGTAAATAAGTTTGGGTAAAACTTCTTGCAGGTAAGACTGGCGCACTGAACTGCTGCAGAAACAAAGCGATGTATAGATGTCAGATGATAATCTTGTGTTCGTCATCAAAATGAAAGTTGTAACACACTCAGGAAATGAGCACAGGAGAGCAGATGTAGGAATCAAGTGTCACTGCACTCGGTGAGGTTGTAATGGAGTTGGTTTGCGGTAGGATGAAACCCAGTGCTGGTCCATGGGCCTACTGTTCTCAAAAAGTACGTTGCGGCTGCTGAGCTCAACTCTAAATCTGAAGAACATAAAGTGTCACATGCCTTCACATCAAGAGACAGTGTAAGAAGGTACAAATGTAATCCAGGACATTAGCGCAAAATGTGATCACGAACGTTACCCCATCACCTCTCATCCCTTTGTCACCCAAATACTGGCATTGAAAATTTTCCACCACCAGGATGACTTGCATCCAAGTTGAGAGCCACCACACAGAACTTTGTTAGCAACCTTGGTTATGAAGATGGGGCCATCTCACCACAATCGTAGAAATTTCAAAGCAATAGGCCTACTGCTGTGTTAACATTGCCAAGTTCTGTAAACATTCTCCTGTTTGTTTTTACCCCAAATGTCATATAAGAGTGGGATCCAACACACTCTCTACATCATTTGTCCACTAAATTCAAATGGTCGGTGGAGGAAAGATGTTTGTTTATGTTCATCCATAAATAAACATTTATTTGCACTCAATGTCATCAAGATTAAAGCTGATAACTGAAGATCTAGCTGAAGCCTCTTCAGGCTTCTTATACTTAAATGCCAATACACATATTCCCTAACGGTATTTGTGGACAACAGAAACTTTAATGAACTCGGCAATTCACAAACACAGTACTACAGGTAGAAATAATTTACTTCTCCTGGTTTAAAAGGGAGTTTTATATTCTGGTGCAAAAGATTGTAACAGGTGGACTGTAGAAAAGAAACTAAACATTCCCACCTATCCATATAAACGGCAAGTTGACATATCCTGAGCATGTGAATTTGTTGAAAACAAGTGACCAGTCAGTGTGTAAAAAAGAGTCGAGCTAAGACACTAAAAGTAAGTTGTCAGTCAGCGTGTGAAAATAATCAAGCTGTATACGGAAAAAAAAGAGGAAGTATCCAGTCTATGTGTGAAAGCAAACAAGCTACTGCATGTTTGTTTTGCTTCACAATTGCTAAATATGTATGGGAATTGGACATACATCCTAATCTCCTTCTCCCCTCCTGTCGCCTACCATCTCCTTTCCCCTCTCTCTGTCCATCTCCTCCTCTGTCCTCTCTATATCCATTTCTTCCCTCCCTGCCAATGGCCATCTCTTCTCTCCCCCTTCTCTCTCTGAGCTTGAGCCTTGCTTGTTATTACAATTTTAGTTTCCATAGTAGTATTCTAATCATAAACCATAAATACAATGTTCCTGTTTCCTGTGAAAACAGACTGCAAGGAATAAAACAAAACAGTATAGTTTTGTGTTTACAGTTTGCATTTAAAATATATATAATGAGGTAGAACATATATGGAAGAAATAATTTGTCTAGCAGTTTAAGTGCCCAGCTGTCATAATTGAAACTGATTGTGAGAAAGAAAACAAAACTATACATTTTCACAGCAGAGCATGGCAAACATTTTCTTTGGCACAGTCAGTTTTAACAGAAAACTGGTAGTTGGTCTTTAAAAGAATATATGGCCTGTGTCTCTCTGAATGTTTATAAAGGTATCATGTAAAAATTTGAAATAAATTGGTCAAGACCTTTTTGAGATTTCTGCTAACAGTGTTTCCCATTACCATATACAATTTAAAAAATGTAGCCTATATGCATCTAAGCATTTATTAGGGTATTGTGCAAACATTTCAAGTAAATCAGTCAAGTACATTTCCAGATTTGTCTTTTTACAGTAATATAGATTAATGAACACTGGGCAAGTGAATATCAATTGCAGTTATAATTATGTACAACCAGTGTTTGACTTAATAATAGTTTACTGTAGATGGATACAAAACTGTGAAAAGGGGGTGGGGGGGGGGGGGGGGGGAGTGCTCAGTGTATGTTAGTAGTGGCATAGACTTGCATTGCAGTGCCCTTGCTGTGTATGATTACTGTACAGAAAATTTACTGGAAACAGTAGTGTTGTTCTGTCAATGTAAAATCTTACAATTGTACGTGTATAACTGCACAACAGATAGTGATATTGGTATATCTGTGCAGGTTACAGAAACTGATTGTACACTTTGAGAAATGGCCTAAATATACAATTTTAATTTTTGGTGGCTTGAGTACTGATACAAGACTAAGGACACATACACATTAACCACTCAGTATGCTATGATCACATGACCTGTTCTGTATTAACGATCACTTGACAAGACAAACTGCTTGCCTTGACAATGTAATTACTAATGTTGATACAAATCAGTTATCAAGTAGGGTTGTTCAATACACATTATATCAGTGCATAAAGGTGTTCAGTTAAATTAAATACTAAAAAGTCTATATCTGATTCCAGTGAAATTAAGTCCAGAACCTGGCTAAAGACAACAAACTGGAATGGCATTCTGCTTGGAAGCAGGCCTACTCACATTGAAAATGCATTTACATTAACTGTCAGTGCACTGTCAGATATATTTAAAACTAATTGCCCTAAAGTAGTGAGAAAAAATAAGGGAACTGACAGGATATATGGTCTCACATCTGTGCATTACCGGTTCACACACTATCTACGAAAGCTATTAACTTTGTTAATAATTTCCTATGACAAATCAAGGGATAGTGGAGCAGAAAGAGCAAGCCACATATAGTTAAAGAACAAATATAAGGCAGAAATCAGTCAGATTAAGCAAGTGCAATGTTAATGACGTTTATATTAATAAGTTGCAAAATAAATGTAAAGTAGCCTGAATTGTTGTCAGGACTTATGTGGGCAGAAGTAAAGATATCAGCAAAAATAATTCCTGTGATGCTGGTATCACACCAGATGATTTCAACACATTCTTTGTTCATGCTGGCAGTATGAATAACACTGCTGCAGCTGAACACAATCGTAAATATGACAACATCCATGACTCAAAACATGAAAACTCTTTTCCTACAAAATATTGAAGATTTAGTTCCTGGCACTAAAAGATAAGAGGTAAAAGTAACCAATAATAAAAGTGCAATAGCAATACTAACTTACTCAAAATCAGAAGACATTTATGGACTCTCTATTTTCGAGAGAAAAAAACTGAGGATATAATAGCACATCCATTAAATTCTCTTATAAACTGGATGTTTGTTAGTGGTTGTTTCCCTATATCCTTAAAAATAACACACATTACTTTTCTGCTAAAAAATTTATCGTGTTTTGTTCTAATTCTTACCGCCCAACCTGTGTTGCACCCATCCTTTTTTTCTTTCTGCATGACCGTGTGTGTAAGCGTACTAATTACCAGATTTGCAGAAAACTATGACTTTTTAAACCTTGTGTGTGTGAAACATAGTAATAAGATGAAATGTGATGTCAAGTTATGTTTGTGGTCCCAAAAATGGATCTATTGCAAATGTTTAAATACCTTAGAAGAGAGAAACATAATCCGTGACTGTGGAAATGTGCACTGCAATTTTCATGTTATTCTATGTTTGCAACAGGAATACCGAGAGGAAAGTGTGACTGCCTTATTAAAATATGGTATATTAGTTGTGCTGTAGTCTGATAAAGTAACAGAAGACTATTCAGAGTGTAGTGAAATTGTCATAACCGAACAAAATGATAACTTCATTAGGCCCAAAAAGTTCCATCGTGCTAATCGTAATGATAACAACACTAGTCTGCCAATAGCAAATAATTTTGCACTTTTAACGTGTTATGAATCAAAAGATGTGAAAATAGTCATATCAACTAAGTACTCTCGCCATACTTGCACTGTACATGCTTGAGCACTGTCCTGCAAAATGATGGTCAGGTCCTGCAGAAAGTGTCATTACTTCTGACTGGTCAAAGGTTGTGTTCCAAAAACGAACAGCACAGAGGCAGAAGTGATGACACTTGATGCAGGACCTGACCATCATTTTGCAGGACAATGCTCAAGCACGTACAGTTCAAGCTGTTACTGATTTCTTTGACTGATGGGGCTGCTAAGTGCTATACCACCTACTGCACTCCCCTGACTTAAGCCCTCATAAGTTCAACTCAATTTCTAAACTGAAAACACTTCACAGCATTTGCTTCAGAACTGCTACAAATTCGTTGGTCAACACAACTGGCACTGCTAAGAGTATCCTACAACTTCCACATCATTGGCAATGGGTTATGCACAATGCTGGTGACGACTTTGAAGGCCAGTAAAACTTTGAAACACGTATCTATTTTGTACGAGCTGTAAATAAATAGTTGCCAGCATTAAAGTTCCAACCCTTGTATGTAGTTCTATAATGGAAAACGTTGTAAGCCCATTCAACAATCTTTGGTGGCTTCTGATGTTTACCTGCTTAAGAGCTCTCGAAATCCCTAAATATATTTAAAACAGTTACTGTACAGGACAAGATACCGAGCAGAAAGCTGGGCAGTTATAGGTGAGCTGGTGCATTACCAAACTCTTCCCTCTTGGGACTGAACTGTATCCCCCTGTTGACATTGCTGGACAGGAATTGTAATGTAGCCACAATTGCCACATATGAAGACACATACTGGATGTGGTCACAGGAAACACAAGAGAAAAGCTGGAGGCAAAAACAACAAATGTTATTTTGCTGATTAATGCAGATTCTTAGGTATTCTTGTGGATAATTAACTGAAATGGAAAAAACGTATTAATAATGTCTGTAAGAACCTGAGCTCTGTCATATTCTTAATGATGCAGCTATCACAGTATTCAGACAAAAAACCTTCTGTGTACAGTGTATCATGGACTTTTCGAACCATACTTACAGTATGGAGTGACTGTGTGGGGAAACTCAAACAAACAAGAGACAAAACGAGTGTTCACATTACAAAAAAAAAAAGCAATTAGGACCATTTTAAGAAGAAAGACCTCTGAAACGTGCAGAAACTGTTTCAAGAATTTAGGTATCTTAACTTTTTCATCGTTGTATATATACAAAACAATAATGTACATCACAAAAGGTAGTGAGGACTGGATTACAAATGCTAGTGTACACACCCACAATACAAGAAGGAAGAATGAAGTACGGAGCATACCCCACCGACTGGCAATGCTAGAAAAAGGACCCCAGTACTCTGGTATCAGACTACTAAGAAGTCTGCCCATTTACCTGCAAGACAGTGTACTTCATAATGACTGTCCAAAAAAATTTAAAGGCTATCTAATTGAAAAAGAGTTTTACAGTGTTGCAGAATACTTATGCCATTAAATTTGTATATGTTGTTACTCATTATCAGTGATGTAAAAATGTAACCTAAAGGTGTAGAAAAATAAGTGATAAAGAATGTTAATACTTTGACATGTCCTATACTACACATACATTTACTGTACACAATGTAATCTTACAGGGTCAAATAAAATTCAATTCAATTCAACAGAAGCTGCGCACAATATAACGTACTTACTACTGCTGGAGAGCTAGTCCCAAACAATAAATCCTACCACTAAAGTAGGAGGAATTTCAATTTGCTGGTGCCATGTGTGTTAATATTTTGGTCTATACTTTAACAAGAAAATTATTGTTTTATTATTCAAGTAAAGTAACTAAGAAAGCTTGCAAAACTGTGTATGAGGTAGCTCAGACTGAAATTGACATGAACTATCAATTCCAGTGAAAAGATTATATAGTAGCGCCATTGCTGTATTTGCAGCAAACATGCGGGCCAAACAGTTGCACAGTGATCATGCAAAAGGACACCTTGGACATATGCAGAGAGATGTGCTTCTAAAACTAACTGTAACATTGGAACTACATCAGCAAAAGCATTATTAGTAACTTATTGTTGTTTTCTTTATATGATAACTTTAGACAACAGAAATATACTACATTAGTGGAACATCAAATATGAGGAAATTAAAGAGGTCGCATTTCACATGGACATCGTACTTTAATTCTATCAAATTCCACAAAAACAATGCATCATACAGATGATAAAACAAAAAAGAAAAGCAAGTTATGAACCACAAAGTATGTGCCAAGACTGTAGTTTTTCTGAGGCCAGCATAAAACCAGAGGACACTAGTGTTCAAGTTCATAGATGATGAAGGCTTGTACAAGGTGATTAGAAACAGTCTGAAAAGCTTGTAATGGTGTTTTAGTGCAGGTTGTGCTGAGAAATAATTTTTAAGAAAAAAATTCAATATGTTGTGCCACTTCAAAGTTAAATAGCACTGAGGTTAGCCAATCAAGGCATCATGCATGAAAATTCAAGCAGTCCACCAGTTACAATTAGTGTCAGTTGTTCCCAGAGTGCAGCTGATAGTGAATGTGACTGCTCAGCCTTTGGTTTGGGTTCAATCCTTACTACCATCCCATTTCCAATTTTTGTAAAGCTCTCTAGTTTGGTTTGGGGAAACCAAATGAAGAACATATTTTGTGACACCATCTCTGGTGGGCCACTTGAATTTGCACATGCAACAGCCTGATTGGCTAACTTCAATACTAATTAACTAGGAAACAGTGCAACACACAGAATTTTTTCCTTAATAATTATTTCTCAGCACAACCTATCCTGGGACACCCTGCAAGCTTTTCAGACTGTTTCTGACCATCCTCTGTATATTATATTTGAACATGTTTTTGTATTTTTAGAAATGTATTTACATTTTTATACTTTTATATTATGCTGAAAAAATTAGAAAAATTGTCAATGTAATATGGCATCTGTTATACAGAGTGATTATAATTAAACTTCCAAGTACAAAAAGTTGTAGAAAAAAAAAAGGACCAGTGCTTGGAAAGACGTCAAATTTGAACGGAATATTATTAAAGGAGGATGAAATGTTATGGAAAAAAAAATCTGAACGAAAATTTTACCACTGTGTGTCACAGTAAGCAGCAGAATATGCAAAATAAAAGATGGGAGGTATACAGCTGTTCCCCAGTTCGTATCTGAGATGCTCTGCATGACTCTCAATGCAGGGTCGTTTGCTGCTGGTAAAGCTCTTTTGTGACTGACCGTACACCAGTAGTTCTGCAGAAACTTCAGGCACTCAAGGGTATGAAAAAAAGGTGCAGGTCCAATGTCTGCCAAGGATGTGGAGAATATGATTGCCAAATTCATAAAGATAGGTTTGCTTGAACTGCAGTTTGCAACAGGGAGGAAAACAATTGATCCAACATCAGTAGAAGGTGTGGCCACAACATTGCAGGAGGGGTCGAGAAGTGGTGTGAAAATATGCAGTGCACAGGGAATTGCCCAAACTCTGGACATGCCTTTGAGCATGGTGCATGAAATTCTTCGATACTTCCTGCATTGCTATACAAAATTACTCATGTTCAGGAGTTGTTTCATACTGACCTGGCAGTAAGACAAATGTTTGTTCTAGAATTTCTTACTTGCATGGAAGTGGACAATGAATGACTATGGAACATTCTGTGGACAGATGAAGCCCATTTCCGCTTCTAAGGACGTGTCAGTACACAGAACTGCAGAATATGGTCAGTGGAAAATCTGCTCCCACATCAGCCGGCATCTCTTTATTCTGCAAAGTGAACAGTATGGTGCAGGTTGATAGCATTGTTTACATAGGACTGTATTTTTCTGAGGAGATGGGTTGTGGAGGTCCTGTTACCTGTACCATCACTGGCAAATTTCATTATGTCTCTAAGTTTGTCATCAAATATGTGAAGTCCAGGAATCCTACTCAGTTCACTAGAAAAACAATTCAAACAAATCATATTAATGAGTTTTATTACAAAAAATTAAAAGACAATACTTAAATCTGACAATTACACAGATGTGTCACAAGCAAAGAGTGACATACAAAATAAGCAATTTCTTCAGTATAACAGTTCCCATGTCTGTGTTACATAGAGTGTACAAGCAAAGTAATGAGCACTGACACTTCTATCCAGCTGCTGGTCGTGAAGTGGCTATTCAACTGGAGCATCACCAGTCAGTCACGGCACTTATGTCCTCTTCACATAGGGCCTGCTATTGTCTTGTAGTCATCCTGGAGAGGGGTCAGTCAGCGTGCGACTGGCTGACGTCTTCTCACAGCCACCTCTTTTCTATCATTCCCAAATAGCATGCTGGTGCTTGACTTTATGCCGTTACATTGCTCCCCACCAAGGTGATGGACTGTCACTGTATATGGAGCACGAAAACAGTGGGGGAGGCAGCAGGGTGGACACACTAGTGGACTGGAAGCTGTGGCTGCAGGGGACGTGAGACTTCCAGTCATACCCCACTATCTGGCCTGTGCACTGGTGGCAATGTCCCTCGGAAGACATCCAGAAGGGTACATGTCCACCTCCTGAGGCCCATACCACAATGTAGAAGGCGTTGGCTACTGCGGCATTTGTGGGTCCAGCTCCATTGGTAGGACGAGAGCAGGCAGAGGTGGCAAAGGCTCCATCTGGATGAGGTTGTCCTGTGGTGTTGTGATGACACCTTCTGGCAACTGCTGTGGCCACACTGTCCTCGGGATCTGTGAATCTGGGGGAAGAGATACAGAAGGATAACTATGCACATGGCAGTGGCGAATTTTATTGTGATGTCGGTGCTGCAATCCGTCTGGGCCTGAAATGAGATACATGCATAGGCCAATTCGACAAAGGATCTCGCCTTGCACCCACCATCTGCTGCTGCTAAAAACCCCATAAAACACAAAATCATGCAGTTCAAAGCGATACTTCCAGCCTTCTTTTGATTCTGATAAAATGTTCCACTTCACAGTTCGACTGTGGATGGAATGGTGCACTAGTTAGGTGCTGTATGCCATTCATTCTGTATTCACAGAATGATTCAAATTCATTTGATGTGAACTGAGAACCATTGTCCAACACTATGAGTTTAGGCAAATCTTCAAAGGAAACAATTGAGGACAACACCTAAAAAGTGCTATGTGACGTCGTTGAGTTCACTGGCACAGCAAAAGGAAACTTGCTATAAAAGTCAACCCAATCAACCAACGAGTGTTCCAAAAAGATCCCGCAAAGTCTATGTGCACACATTGCCATGATGATTGTGACTTAGGCCAAGCAGAAAACATTTGTGGCTGAGCAAACTGATTTTCAACACATGCATGGCACTGTGACATAATCTGTTCTATTTGGGTGTCCATACCCAGCCAAGTGCAGTGTCGACATACTAACTGTTTCATACAAACAATCCCCCAGTGTCCTTGGTGAAGTAACTGCAATACTTCTTTTTGCAAAGCTTTGGGGATCAGCACATGTGACTGTCCACTGTCATTTTGAACAAGAATCACTCCTTTCTGTATAGCGAGGCTATGCCGACATGCAAAGTATCAGCGCACTACTGCAATGAGTCAGGCCAAGATGTGCGAATATATTTTAGCAAAATGTTCAAATTTGAATGAGCTTCCATGGCCTGAGAAATTTTCCTATAATTCAGAGGAAATGACTGAAGCAATTCAGAATTGTGAGCATTGATGTGACAACAAGATGCAGCAGAAGCATCAAAGTCTGTATCAGGGTCAATCAGAAGACGTGAAAGTGCATTTGCATTACCATGTCGAGCTGTTGGAAGATACACTCTCTCATATTGTTATTGAGACAACAACAAAGGCCATCTTTACAATTTTTGGACAGTTTGTGCAGGAACCAGCTTCATTGGATAAAACGAGGACTGCAGTGGCTTGTGATCCATTTACTAAGTAGAATTTTCTGCCATACAAATAGTGGTGGAATTTGGTGACACCATACACAATAGCCAATCTTTCTCTATTTGTGAATAGTTACACTGAGATCTGGACAGCACTTTTGATGCAAAAGCAATATGCCTGTCTTTATCACCAAATCTGTGCAAAAGCACTGCACCATTTCCATAGCACTGCACCATTTCCATAAGCGGAAGCGTCAACTTGCAACACAACAGGTAGGTCAAGATAAAAGTGTACCAAGCAGTGATCACTGAGAAATACATCTTTATATTTTTTAAAAGTTTCTTGGCGCTCATCTATCCAAACAAAGGGGATGTTCTTACGATGAAATTGATGCAATGGAGCTGCGATTTGTGTAGCATTTGATATGAACTGAACATAATAGTTCATTTTCCCTAAGACTGACTGCAATTCTGTGACGTTGTGAGGAACTGGCAGGTCCTGTATGGCTAACAAATGTGACTAAAGAGGATGTACACCTTGACTGTTTATGACATGACCAAGATACTGCAACTCAGGTTTAAAACTGTCACACTTGTCCAGTGTACACTCTAGTCCTGCATCAGATAACACACGAAACAAACTACACAAATTTTCAGTGTGTTCTTCAGGTGTATGACCTGCTACAACAGTATCATCCAAATAGTTTGAGCAGTTTGGTACTTGAGCAGTCAGCTGTTCCAAATACTGTTGGAAAATGGTGGGTGCAGAAGCACTGCCAAAAGGCAAATGCAAATATTTAAAAAAGCCCAAATGAATGTTCACGACACATGTTTTGAGATGCTTCGTCTACTAGTATTTGAAGATAGGCATCGCGCAAATCAATTTTTGAAAAGTAATGACCAGTGCCTAATCCATTCGTGAGATCCTCTGGGGTGGCAATGGATAATTATCAATCACGGTTTGTAGGATGACTGTAGATTTAAAGTCAACACAGAGGCGAATGTGAGCTGAAGGTTTGGGGAGCAAAACCAGTGGACTTGCTCATTGACTAGCTTGTATGGGCGCAATAGCTCCACTATCTTGCAATTCTTTAAGTTCAGTGGACACTTTGTCCCATAATGCAATGGGAACAGTTCTGCCCAGCAAAATTTCGGCTGAGCATTGTCTTTCATAGTAATATGTGCAATAAAATAACAAAATTGTTAGCCTTGAATAAAGCTTCAGAAAAACTTCAGGGAATTTTTTCAGCAAGCTACCTACACTGTCTTTGGCACTGAATGCAGTCATTGACAACAGTGTTTCCTGAATGTTAACACCAAAAAAATAAAATAAATCAAGGCCAAATATGTTCTCACAATCGCATGATTGTAGCACATGAAAGTCATAGTTTGCGTACACAAGTGATACATGGCAGGCAAAGTACATTTTCTGAGAACAGGGATGACTTGTCTATTATAAGCTGTGAGGTGTGTGCTACTTTTAGAAAGGTGTGGGGAGCCTAACAGTTCATATGTGTCACGATTCAGCAATGTAACAGAGGCACTCATGTCCAACTGAAATTTCACAAGCTTCCCACTTATATGCAATTGAACAAAAAGTTTGTTGGACTGGCATAGCACTGAAGAAAGTGTTTGCTTGCTAGTTTTGCTAATGACTGCAGCAGGCTTTGAATACACTGCATTGATTACGTGAGTGGGCAGAATTCTTTTGTTTGTTCCGTTGCAAACATACGGATTGTACATGACCTTTCTTGCTCCAAGTGCAACACTGTGCTTGTCTGGGTGGGCAGTCTTGGCATTTGTGCCACGAATAGCACCAAAGGTATGACTTAATTCTATTTGCCAGGTTGGTTGGTTAGTTTAAAAGAGAGGGGAAGGACGAAACTGCTAGGTCATTGAGCCCTTGTTCCAAATAAAACAATGCCACAAGAATGAGAATAAAACAAGCGAGACTGACAACACAAAACGAAGAGAAAGGAAAAACCACAAGGATGAACAAAGGGCGACAAACACTTAAATGGACAAAAGGAGACAAGAAAACCACAGAAACACAATAAATAGGTAGAAGATATTAAAACGACAAAGCAGATTACGAGATGCCAGCCACTCTGCAGCACATTAAAACCTCCACCCTAAGAGCACTAGGGTGGAGGACACAGAGGGACAAAGGACATGCGCTAAAACTTAGATCAAATGATAAAACCCACCCTCAGGTATAAAAAGTATAATTAAATCACCCGATAAGTCATTGTCAGATAAAATAAGTGGCAACGAGTCCGGTAACCGAAGATTTCGTCACAGGGCAGTCAAAGTGGAACAGTGCACCAGAATATGGGCCACTGTCAACCGGGTGCCGCACTGACACTGAGGCAGGCCTTCACGGTGCAGGAGGTAGTTGTGCCCAAGCATGGCCCATGTGGAGCCAGCATAGAACCACAGAGTCCCTGTGATAGGCCCGCATGGAGGACTGCCACACATTCGTAGTCTCCTTAATGACACACAGTTTGATGTGGTTACTAAGACTATGCCATTCCGTCTCCCAAAGCCGGAAAACCTGGTGGCACAAAAACAAACGCAGGTCAGTAATTGGAATGCCAATCTCCATAAGTGGTTTCCGTGTAGCCTGTTTGGCCAGCCTGTCAGCAAGTTCATTGCCTGCGATTCCGACATGTCCTGGGGTCCACACAAACACCACTGAACGACCGGACTGTTCCAGGGCATAGATGGACTCCTGCATGGTTGCTGCCAGAGGATGATGAGGTTAGCACTGGTCGATAGCTTGTAGGCTGCTCAAGGGGTCAGTACACAGAAGAAATGACTCCCCAGGGCCTGAACAGATGTGCTCAGGAACACGAGATATAGCCATCAGCTCTGTAGTGAAAACACTGCAGCCATTGGGCAGGAATGCTGTTGAATATGTCCTCCATGGACATATGCAAAGCCGACGTGACCATCAGCCATCAAGCCATCGGTGTAAACCCCTTCATTGCCTCGGTACATGTCAAGAATCGAGAGGAAGTGACAGTGGAGATCTGCGGGGTGAACTGAGTCCTACGGGCTGTGCGAAAGGTCCAGGCAAAGCTGCGGCCTGGGTGTAAACCATGGAGATGTATGTGAATGGTTCTTGGGTATAGGTGGTAAAGGCAAGGACTCCAGTTCAGACAGAAGGGATTGGACGCGAACTGCAATTGTAAGCCCTAACCTGGGCTGCCGATGTGGGAGATGAACCACCATTTCTGGGAAAAGGAGATGGTAATTTGGTTGAGCAGGAGAACTACAAACGTGTGCAACGTAACTGGCGAGCAGTTGGGCATGCCTGACCTGCAATAGAGGGACACCAGCCTCTGCCAGGACGCTGGTCACCAGACTCGTCCTAAAAGCTCCCACCACTAGTCGAACGCCACAGTGGTGCACTGGCTCGAGTATACACAATGCTGATGGCGCCGCCAAATCATAAACCAGACTCCCATAGTCACGGCAGAATTGAACAAGGGCTCTCAGAGCTGCAGCAGCATACAGTGGTCTGCACCCCAGTTGGTGTTCCTCAGGCAGCGGAGGTGCTGCCAGCACTTCCGCTTAAGCTGGCGAAGGAGAGGAATCCAAGTTAATTAGGCGTCAAAAACCAGTCCTAAAAATTGATATGTCTCCACTACAGTGAGGGAATCATCAGTAAGGTAGAGTTCTGGTTCCGGATGAAAGGTACAACGCCGACAGAAGTGCATAAAACATGACTTTGTGGCTGAAAACTGGAAGCCATGGGCTAGAGTCCATGACTGTGCCTTGTAGATGGGTCCCTGTAGGCACCTCTCAGCAACACCAGTACCGGATGGAGCAGTACGAAATGCAGAAGTCGTCTGCATACCGGGGGGGTGAGACGGATGGCCCTACAGCTGCTGCTAGACTGTTAATGGCCACTAAAAATAGAGATATACTCAATACAGAGACCTGCAGGACCCCATTCTCCAGGATATGGGGGGGGGGGGGGGGGGGGACTATGGGAGGCGCCAACTTGGACACGGAAAGTACGAAGCGACAGGAAATTCTGGATAAAAAACGGAAGCGGGCACCGGAGACACCACTCGCATAATGTGGCAAGGATATGATGTCGCCAGGTGGTGTCATATGCTTTTCGTAAATCAAAAAAGACGGTAACAAGGTACTGGCGTCTGGGGAAGGCTGTTCGGATGGCGGACTCGAGGGACACAAGATTATCAGTGGTACAGCGACCCAGGCGGAAACAGCCCCGGCATGAAGCCAGTAGGCCACGTGACTCCAGGACCCAAACCAACCATCGACACACCATACATTCCAACAGCTTACAAAGAACATTGGTGAGGCTGATGGGCTGATAGCAGTCCAAATCAAGCAGGTTTTGGCCAGGTTCGGGGACTGGTATTATGGTGCTCTCCCGTCAGTGCAAGGGAAAGATGCCATCGCACCAGATCCAGTTGAAGATCACAAGATGTCGCTTGTAGTCAGATGAGAGATGTTTAATCATCTGACTGTGGATCTGATCTGGCCCAGGAACTGTGTCAGGGGAATGTGCAAGGGCACTGAGGAGCTCCCACTCTGTAAATGGGGCATTATTGGGTTCACTGTGGCGTGTAGTGAACAAGAGGACTTTCCCTTCCATCCATAGTTTGAGAGTGCAAAAGGCTGGGGAGGGGGGAGGGTGTAATTCTCCAACGCAGAGGCACGAGCACAGCGCTCAGCAAAGTGCTCAGCAATCGCGTTTATGTTGGTAGATAACACGCCATTTATGTTGACACTGGGAACACCTGTTTGGGTGTGGTACCCAAAAACTCGTTTGATCTTTTCCCAGACTTTGGATGGTGACACTCCTGTTTCTGTCTTTTGATAAGCTGGCAAATGTGGGACCGAAGCTGTTTAAAGTCTATGATGTGCTCCAGGGAATGGTGTCGCTTACGTCTCTGTAGAGTTCTCTGATGCTCCTTAATTGCCTCAGCGACTTCCGGTGACCACCAATGGACTGTCTTTTGCCGGGGGCACCCTGAAGAACGAGGGATCACGTTTTCCGCCGCAGAAATGATCATTGTAGTTACCTGCTCAACCACCACATTGATGTTACCATGTGGGGGAGATTCAGCGGTGACAGCACAGGTGAAAGCATCCCAGTCTGCCTTGTTTAAAGGCCATCTGTGCAGTCATCTGTGGGCCTGACGCTGGAGCAGTGACAGGAAGATGGGGAAGTGGTCACTACAACACAGCTCGTCATGTGCTCTCCAGTGGATAGATGGGAGAAGGCCAGGACTGCAAACCGAGAGATCAACGGCCGAATATGTGCCATGTGCCACACTGAAATGTGTGGGGGCACCTGTATTTAAAAGGCAGAGGTCGAGTTGTGACAGTAAATTTTCGACATCTCTGCCTTGACCAGCAAGCACGGTGCCACCCCACAAGGGGTTATGAGTGTTAAAATCTCCCAAAAGTAGGAAAGGCTTAGGGACTTGATGAATCAGTGCAGCCAATGCATTTAGGGGTACTGCACCATATGGAGGAAGGTATACGTCTCAGACAGTCATTTCCTGCGTCATCCTTATCCTGACAACCACAGCTTCAGGAAGGATTTGAAGTGGCACAGGTTCACTGCATATTGAGTTCAGGACATAGACACGAACTCCACCTGACACTCTGTTATAGTCGCTATGGTTCTTGTAATGCTGGGGACCAGATTTCCTGGGGGGCATTGCAGAAAGCAGATGTAAAGCTTAAGAGTTGCTGTAGCTCAGCCAGGTGGTGGAAGAAACCGCTGCAATTCCAATGAAAGATGATTTTATAGTCAGGCTGGGAAGGCATGAAGAGTGCAAGGAGGCAGGTTATGTCTCAGGGTCACCTACTGCCACCAATTGTGTATTTGTAGCCATTGTGATGGTGGATGAGGTGTCAGTGAGATCCAGGTCCACAGGGGATGCTAAGATCTCCACTGCACCCTCAGATGCAGAATTGGTAGGGAGTGGTGGTGCTGCGGCCACCAGAGAGTCCTGTTTCTTAGCAAACTTCTTCTTAGTTTGCTTGCTGTCTCGCTTCCCTTTAGGAGTTTGCTGGAAAGCTGTCTCCAAAGCAGCTTTAGGCACGGAGGAAGACCATGAAGCTCTTCATTCAGCAGCTTTTGGCTCCTTGAGCCACTGGCGAGTGTCCGTCGTGGCACAATTGGAGACCTTGGGAGAGAGGGCCCCAAGGGACCCCTTCTGCACAACACAAGAGGAGCCGAAGGAGGCTGTTGCTTCTCTGGCAGGGGGGAAGAGACCGATATCCCCTGCGTTCAGGGGGGCCTTGATCCCGAAGTAGGTGCTTTGGGAGCAATGGAGGAAGATTTGCCTCCTACTACAAAGGGGGCAGATGTATTCTGGTGGCTTAGAGGGCCCACTGTTCGTGGCACAGAGTGAGGAACCACTGGCACTTGGGATAGCAATGGTGATGTAGCTGCAGCATATGTTGACATCAGCTGAATGGGGTGTAATCTTTCAAATTTACGTTAAGCCTCCGTGTAAGTCAACCGGTCCAGGGTCTTGTACTCCATAATTTTCCAGTCCTTTTGGAGTGCTGGTCAGTCTGGTGAGCAGAGAGAGTGGTGCTCTCCACAGTTGATGAAAGTGGGAGGAGGCGCACATGGAGTACGTGGGTGCAGTGGACATCCGCAGTCTCGACATGTGGCACTGGAAGTGCAGCGGGAAGACATGTGCCTGAACTTCCAGCACTTAAAGCACTGCACAGGCGGAGGGGCATATGGCTTAACATCACAGCAGTAAACCATCAACTTGACCTTTTCATGCAATGAATCACCCTCAAAGGCCAAGATGAAGGCACCGGTAGCAACCCTGTTGTCTTTGGATCCCCTGTAAATGCGCCAGGTGAAATGAACACCCCACCACTCTAAATTGATGTGGACTCATTGTCAGACTGCAAGAGGAGATCGCAATGGAAAATGATCCCGTGGACCATGTTGAGGCTTTTATGGGAAGTGATGGAAACAGGAATATCACCCAGCATGTCACAGGCGAGTAATACTCGGGATTGGGGTGGGGATGCTCCTCAAGGTGTTCAATGAAAAATTGAGGCTTCATAGGTAGAAAGGAGTCCCCATCAGTTCTGCTCCAGACTAAAATCCGAGGCGAATATGGCTCTGTCCGTTCTGTAGCCCTACATTCTTCCCATGATATAGTGAGGGAGGGAAATGGTTTAGGGTGATACCTGTTGGCACTGTACTCGATCCTGCCCTTCTCAGAGACTGCTGGGGCCATACGGTCACCAGCAAGAAATGACTTAGTCCACTTCACTGGGGGTCATCCACCCTGATGCCACCCACTCTGATCAGGGGCTCTCCCCACAGGCACCACCCAGCCACAGCAAAGGCCAACTGGCATGATGGCCATTGCCGGGAGTCCTGATGCCCCAGGAAGGCAGGCATCTACTCCTCAGCATACATAGGGAGTTTACAGCTCAGGCATCAGCAGTGTGATCCCTCTGTTGTCAGAAGGCTACCACCAAATGGGTAAATGACAGCCCCACCACAATGGACTGGCTACCATGCTGGATATTGGGTGCAGAGAAATCCAATATTGTTACAGGGTGAAAGAGGACAGGAGACAATGGAAGAAGATGACATACTCCGGAAAGTGTCCACACCCAAATAGTTGAATCGCTGGTGGAGATGCAAAGCCATGACAAGAGATTCAGGAGATCGAATTCAAGGGCACTATGGATAACTCATGCACCACATAAGGCATCATTCCCCATATGGCCTGCACTTTGTAGAATTTTGAAAGTGGCTGGTCAAACTATAGAAAGGGACCTCAACTCATAGGGCCGAAAAGTGTGAGACTCCTTTTAGTCACTTCTTACGACAGGTAGAAATACCTCGGGCCTATTCTCACCCCAAGACCCACAGGGGATCTATTAACCTGTTTAGAGAGCTGTTTACATGGCATGGTGCACATGAACTGTTTCTGCCTAAAGAGCCAGTCATGAGCAAGGGACGACTCAACCTGGCTGCTCAAATTTATCGGCGAACACGGTACCTGAATCATACACATCTTGTATTTGCATGTGTTGAAATGATGGATATGAGTGTTTCAAAATCTGTTCTCTAAGTCTGACATCAGTTACATTGTACACGATCGCATCACATAACATAACATCAGAATATAAAGCACCACAAGCACATTTGAATTTGCATTTCTTCGTCATACCCATCAAATCTGTTACACACTGATGATAAGTTTTTTCTGACCTTTTCTTGTAATGAAGGAATGGTACCTAGCTGCCACTACATTCACTTGTTGGTCATAATACTTAGAGAATCTTCAACCTGATCATAGGAAAGTTTACTCAGAGTGGCATTAGGGAACAATTTCTGAATGAAGCAAAAAACTGCGCTTCCTACTGTTGGTAAAAAGTAATGTAGTTTCACAGTAACTGGTACTTTCGTCTCTGTGGCAATTTCAAAGCCACTGTAAATGCTCAATGCCTTATCGACACTTACCCTATGCTTCGACCTGAAGAATTGTTCACTAAACTTCCTGGAGGCCAGTATTTTTCTAAACTTGACCTGTCAGAAGCTTATCATCAACTTCCTCTCGACGCTGCTTTCCGGCAGTTTCTGGTCCTTAACACGCCTTTCGGCCACTACCAATACCAACGATTGCCATTCGGTGTTGCCAGCGCCCCTGCTTTCTTTCAGCGATTCTTGGAACAATTATTGTTCACTGTCCTTGGGTGTATAAATTACCAGGACGACATTGTTGTCACTGGCTCCACCACTGACGAACATCTTCAAAATCTCCGCACACTTTTTCATGTCTTAGAGACAGCCGGTCTTAAGTGTAATCTTCAGAAATCAAAATTTTTCTGCATCTATCACGTACTTGGGGTTTCAACTCTCTCGGGATGGTATTCATCCACTTCAGCAAACTGTCGCTGCGATCGATGCCCTTCCTCGCCCTACATCTGTTAAGGAACTGCAGGCCTTCTTAGGGAAAATAGCATACTATCACAGGTTTTCACCGTCTGCTACTTCGGTGGCTCAGCCGTTGCATTGCCTGTTGCATAAAAACATGCCTTTTCACTGGTCCTCGCCATGCGATGTGGCTTTCCAGAAATTGAAGACTATGCTGAAACAGGCCTCATGCCTGGCTGCTTATCGACCTGGCCAACGTCTTGTTCTTGCCACGGACGCCTCTCAATACGGGGTTGGTGCAGTCCTTGCACACTGTTTTTCTGACGGTTCTGAACAACCCATTGCTTATGCCTCCAAAATGCTCACGGATGCCCAACAAAAGTATTCTCAAATTGAAAAAGAAGCTTTGGCCATTATTTATGCTCTTCATAAGTTTGGTGTTTTTCTCTATGGATCCAAATTTCATCTTGTACGGATCACAAACCACTTGTTTCCTTGTTTCATCCATCAACATCACTTCCCAACAAGGCTGCACACCGCCTCCAGCGTTAGGCTCTTTACTTGTCTCGTTGTAATTATGAGATTCATTTCCGGTCGACGGCTCAACATGCGAATGCTGATGCACTGTCTCGCCTTCCCATGGGTCCTTATCTGGCATTTGATAGGGACAAACTTTTGTGTTTCCACCTGGATGTTGCCAAGCAGCGGGTTGTGGACGGATTCCCCATCACTGGGGACCGGCTGGTGGCTACTACGGGTTCTGACCTTACCCTCTCCCGGGTTTTACGCTGTATTCAGAAGGCTTGGCCAGATCGTCCATCCGCTAAGACTTCTGATCTTGCGGAACTACTACACTTTGCGTTACCGCCTCACTGCTAGGGATGGTGTTATCCTCCTTTCCACCGAAAATGCTTCTTCGTGTGTTGTGGTACCTGCGTCTTTGCGTGCTTTGGTCTTGCGCCTCCTTCACCAAGGGCACTGGGGTGTCTCTCACAGAAAATTTCTGGCGCGCCGTCATGTGTACTGGCCCAGCATCGACTCTGAAATTGCACACATGGTCGCTGTCTGCGGCCCTTGTGAGTCACAGGCCACCACCCTGAAGTCATCTTTGTCACTGTGGCCTTCGCCTGAGAAGCCCTGGGAGCGTATTCATGCTGACTTCGCGGGACCTTTTTTAGGTACACCTACTCTAACTTTCCTTTCATTGTCTGTTGCACGTCGCCTACCACCGCAGCAACCACCAATGCCCTAGCTCGCATTTTCTCTTTGGAAGGCCTTCCCTCTACTCTTGTCACTGATAATGGTCCACAATTTGCCTCTTCCGACTTTTTGGATTTTTGTGCCCGTCATGGCGTCATGCATGTCACGGCCCCTCCGTTCCATCCACTGTCAAACAGTGAGGCTGAACGACTGTTCGCACATTTAAAGCTCAGATGAGGAAACTCCTGACTTCTTCTGCTGCTGATGATGCCCTTCTCCAGTTTCTGGCTTCTTACCGTTTCACCCCCATGGGCGACGACAGCCCGGCTGCGCTCTTACACGGCCGACAGCCCTGCACGCTACTTCATATTCTGCGGTCTTCCACTTCACGTCTGCGGGTGCCTTTGCTTGAGCGGTTCACCGCCAGCTACCTTGTATGGGTATGGGGATATGGCAAGCGGCAAAAATGGAGTCCTGGCCGCATCTTACGACACCGTGAACAACGCCTGTATGAACTCCAGACGGACACGGGTGTTGCAGTGCGTCATTCAGACCAGCTTCAGCCTCATGTGCCGACGACGCCTGTTCCGGATGCCACTACACCACCATCGGCTCTACCTGATGCTCGGGATCCTGGAATCTCTCATTGCTCACAACGCAGTCCTCTCACCATCATATCGGTGCCAGCACAAGAACTGACGCCAACAGGAGACATGCCCATGCAGGAACCAGATGACCATCATCTGTCGGAGCAACACTACTCACCTCCTTCTTCCACGGACGCGGACACATCACCCATGTCTCCTGTTATAACAACCGGACTTGCCGCAATGGGCAGATTGGTGCACGGGGCCCCAGCAGATTCGACCCCCACGTCTCCTGTCATCTCGACCCGTTATCATCGGGGACACTTCCGTCCGTACGGGAAGCCTCCTCCTCAAGAATTTACGGCCAGTCAAACAACACCTATGTACGTTAGCAATCTACGGGCCACCTCCATCAAGACCTGTGCAAAAACTTCAAAGGGGGGGAAAGTGTTGTGACTCGCCGATCTTTCAAAGTGCCACTGTGCAGTTACGCACCTCCTCTACACACGGTGCTGTCTGTCAGCCATGCAGCAGCAGTGCCACCTAAGCGGCCAGCCAGCCAGCGGCCACTAGACTCGGACTCAGTTTATGATTTGACTGTTAAAGTGACACACGTCTTACTCTGTTTACTTGATCTGTGACTTTCATGTATTGCGTCGTCCTTGAAATATATTTGTTCAACTTGAAGTTATAACACGACCCCTCACATGGTTCCATTGCTAGCAGTTATCTTTGCAGACATGTACAGCTGTGCCTGCTGTAATAAAAGAAGTGATGATTGACATAGATCAGCATATGAATCCTCTTCTGCTAATCACTCCTTATTCACAGTGTCTTCATCTAAACTTGTGTCATGTACATAATTATCATCTTCGTCAGTGAAGTCAATTTCCAATTCAACTTCATAATTTTCTTTGTTTTCCACTTACTGTGTCTAATGTTTGCTGTAATCTGTCATTCTAACCACATATGTGTAATGCAAACATGGAATATTACTTTAGTATGATTGACTGCTTTAATACTACCTATGTATATATTGTTTACTGACACACTCTATACCCTCATGAGTTTGTCACAGTTGGATCAATGAAGTAAGAAATAAATAAATAAGAGATGTTCATCAGAAAGTCTACGCTGATGACACATGTTCGAAAACGTGCTTTGTGGACAAAAAAGATATAAATTATGGTTGACTGGAATTTCCATGTGCCAAATTGCAACACTGAGAAGCAAATGCGCTGCATGACTGCTGACTGTTGCCACTCCATTGTTGGATGATCTACATACATTAAAAAAGGAAATTACAGTGGGTTCGAATTGACCCCTTCCGCCATTCTAGGTATATTGAATGAAATGTTGAAAAAAATATAAGTATTCTGCAAATCCTAATACATGACTGCAAAGAGGAGAAAAAAATTAGGAAAATTCATTTGATTTTGTTAATGAAGTAAATAAATCAGATACGACAATGAAGGAAAAAATATGACAGATGTCTTTTGACCACTTCCACTGTTTTACTGTCAAATGTCACACTGCACAGTACAGTTGGTTTAATGTGGAACTCACACCATAGCTATCATATTGCAATTCTTCTGTAATTTGTAGCTGAATCCATTTACGTTATGACATTTTCAGCACCATATAGTGGGAAAATTTTCATAAATTTTTATTGTTTCCATCACATTTCTGTAATAACTTCAAGTTGAACAAATATATTTCAAGGAAGACGCAATACATGAAAGTCACAGATCAAGTAAACAGAGTAAGACGTGTGTACACTTTAACAGTCAAATCATAACTGAGTCCAAATCTAGCGGTTGCTGGCTGGTTGGCCGCTTAGGTGGCGCTGCTGCTGCATGGCTGGCAGACAGCGCCGCATGTAGAGGACATGCGTAACTGCGTGGCGGCACTTTGAAAGATGCAACAGGTGATGCAACGGCTGAGCCACCGAAGCAGCAGATGGTGAAAACCTGTGATAGTATGCTATTTTCCCCCAAGAAGGCCTGCAGTTCCTTAACAGATGTAGGGCAAGGAAGAGCATCGATCGCATTGACAGTTTGCTGAAGCGGATGAATACCATCCCGAGAGAGTTGAAACCCCAAGTACATGATAGATGCCAGAAAAAATTTTGATTTCTGAAGATTACACTTAAGACCGGCTGTCTCTAAGACATGAAAAAGTGTACAGATATTTTGAAGATGTTCGTCAGTGGTGGAGCCAGTGACAACAATGTCGTCCTGGTAATTTATACACCCAGGGACAGTGAGCAATAATTGTTCCAAGAATTGCTGAAAGAAAGCAGGGGTGCTGGCAACCCCGAATGACAATCGTTGGTATTGATAGAGGCCGAAAGGCGTGTTAAGGACCAGAAACTGCCGGGAAGCAGCGTCAAGAGGAAGTTGATGATAAGCTTCTGACAGGTCAAGTTTAGAAAAATACTGGCCTCCAGCAAGTTTAGTGAACAATTCTTCAGGTCGAGGCATAGGGTAAGTGTCGATAAGGCATTGAGCATTTACAGTGGCTTTGAAATCGCCACAGAGACGAATATCACCATTTGGCTTAGCAACAAAAATGACAGGAGAGGACCACTCACTGGAAGTGACAGGAAGCAAGACCCCTGAAGCAGTGAGACAATCCAGCTCCCGTTTGACCTGATCACAAAGGGCCACAGGAATGTGTCAAGCCCGAAAAAACTTGGGCCGAGCAGTGGGTTTGAGCGTGATATGAGCTTCAAAGTCGTTTCCATGGCCTAACCCAGGACAAAAAAGGGACGACAATGTCGTCAACAAGGAATCCAGTTGAGAATAAGGAATAGCATCAGAGACGATATTGACAGAGTCATCTATGGAGAACCCAAAAACACGAAAGGCATCGAAACCAAAAAGATTCTCCGCGTTACTATGGTCGACCACAAATATGGGAACAGTGCGAACAACAGATTTGTAAAATACCTCAGCATCAAATTGTCCCAAGAGAGAAATCTTCTGTTTATTGTAAGTCCGTAATTGCCTAGTGACAGGTGACAGGATTGGAGAACCCAACTGAAGATACGTCTGAGAATTGATGATAGTGGCAGCAGAACCAGTATCCACCTGCATGCGAACATCTTGACCAAGTATTTGGACAGTGAGGAATAACTTCCCTGAAAGGGAAGAAGTACAATTGACAGACAACACAGAATCAGAATCAGTGTCATGTTCATGAACATCATATATGCGGTCGCATTTGCAAACGTATGACACATGACCCCTTTTTTTTGCATTTGTGACACACGGCCCAACATTGTGGACAATCTTCTCGTGAATGTTTCGTAAAACACCACGGACATGAAGGAAGTTGCCGTGGGTTTTGCTGTAGTTTCTTAGAGGTTTGTTTACGGTTAGGCCGAGGCTGCGCTTGGGAGCGTACTGCGGCCATGTCGGACGGCGGGGACACGCCACACGCTTCATCAACAGTGCACAGCGGTTGTATTCCCCCGACGTCACCCCAGTCCTCTATTTGCGCTCGAGCAATGCGAGGAATTTCAAAAGACTGAGCGATGTATAGGACTTCATCTAGAGTCGGATTTGCCAACCGAAGGCACGTTCCCAAACTTCTATGTCGGGCGCCGATCGGATAATAGCATCCCGTGCCATGGAATCGGCGTAGGACTCTTTGTGAACTTCAGTAACAAATTGACACTTTCTACTGAGGCCGTGAAGTTCAGCAACCCAAGCACGATAGGATTGATTTGGTAGTTTTTGACAACGATAAAAGGCAACACGAGAGGCTACCACATGCGTATGCTTTTGAAAATAGGCGGACAGAAGTGAGCACATTTCAGCAAAGGACAAGGACGCAGGATCTTTCAAAGGAGCCGATTGCGACAACAATCGATACATTTTAAGTGAAATCCATTAAAGGAACAGATACTTACAAGTTTGTTTGTCCGCGACATGAAATGCCAAGAAGTGCTGTCAAAGACGTTTTTCGTAATCAGACCAGTCTGCCGCCGTCTCGTCGTAAGGAGGAAAAGTAGGTAGAGACAACGGCGAGAGACGCCCCGCATTTGATGCCGCGACGAAATCACGAATCGCATTTGTGAGAAGCGTTTGCTGTTCTGTAAGACCTAGCAATAGTTGCTCTAAAGTAGCCATGGAAACATGTGGATCAACGATGGAAAAGAAAAATCACTACCTCATCACCAATTGTAATAACTTCAAGTTGAACAAATATATTTCAAGGAAGACGCAATACATGAAAGTCACAGATCAAGTAAACAGAGTAAGACGTGTGTAAACTTTAACAGTCAAATCATAACTGAGTCCAAATCTAGCGGTCGCTGGCTGGTTGGCCGCTTAGGTGGTGCTGCTGCTGCATGGCTGGCAGACAGCACCACATGTAGAGGACGCGCGTAACTGCACGGTGGCACTTTGAAAGATCAGTGAGTCACAACAATTTCCCATTTCTTTGATAATATTCCCTTCAAATTTGACATCGTTCTGAGTAGCTATTCTTTTTTTATGGCATTTTGAACCTGGAACTTTAATTATAATCACCCTGTTGTATGAAAATAAACATAAGTCTGATATGACCTGCTGATGACAAAAAGGGAAGAGGACATATACTTTCATAGGGCCAATCCACAGAACAACTTATAGGAAGCTACAGTGAGCATACTGTTACCTTCTCATAAACATGTATAATGAGTGAAATTGTTTGCAAATCTGTGATGAGGAGAACAAGTAAGACATGATGTTCATCACTTTATTAATAAAGGTATTACCTAACCAGGTAGCTGAGCATATTAAAGCAGCCCTTCTGGGATGTGAGGTGGTGAGCTTGATCCAGATTTAATCTGACTTGTGGATTAATGATGAGGGCTGCTGAGTAGGCCAGACAGGATGTGGTTTTTAGACTGTTTCCCACATCCAACGAGGTAAATGCTGGTCTGGTACGCACATTCTCCCTCAGCTACATGCTATGCAAACTTTTAGCAAACATTCTTACACTTGAACATAAATCTAGAGGCAGGTGATAGGTGGGGTACACCAATTCTATCTTGGTTGGGGGGGGGGGGGCATTTGGAAGGGCATCTGGCCAACACTTACCACTAACATTGCTCAAACACTTATAAATACTGACCCTGTAGAAGAAATGGGAAAAGGGAAAAGAAGAAGAACAAGAAAAGTAAAGCTATTAACCCTTTAACAGCTCTCTTGTAAGTTAATCCTTTTTTGTGGATGGTGTAAACACTCTCCACAGGAGTGTTGCAATACATCTCTTTGGGACAAATGCAAGGAGATTTTACCTGCATTTGTATCCTCGCTCCTTCCATATGGATCTCGATCCTGTTCGTGTTCAACGGTAACACTGGAACAATCTTATTAATGTAGTCTAGGTATCATTCTCCCCTTTACTTTGTGCTTAGGAACCTGTTGCAGTTGGGGGAGGAATTTGCAGAACTCTTAAGAGATTTCTGGGAAACCTCTAAAGCCATTCAACTTGTATTTATATAACTGTGTTCAGCATATGGTAAAACCTCAATTCTGCAATTGGACAATTTATGCCCTGGTCTCTTTGAAGTACCTTTCTACAATTTTAAGCTCTTTCATAGTTGACTGCTTATTTCTAGATGGGAACACACTGTTTTATATCATTCATGTGATAGTGGAGGAATTTGCACAGTTTTACTTTGCTCAACATTTTATTGGAGAAGATAGAGTTCTTTCAATGGATACATATTTTGTTAGTATATGTACATACACTCCTGGAAATTGAAATAAGAACACCGTGAATTCATTGTCCCAGGAAGGGGAAACTTTATTGACACATTCCTGGGGTCAGATACATCACATGATCACACTGACAGAACCGCAGGCACATAGACACAGGCAACAGAGCATGCACAATGTCGGCACTAGTACAGTGTATATCCACCTTTCGCAGCAATGCAGGCTGCTATTCTCCCATGGAGACGATCGTAGAGATGCTGGATGTAGTCCTGTGGAACGGCTTGCCATGCCATTTCCACCTGGCGCCTCAGTTGGACCAGCGTTCATGCTGGACGTGCAGACCGCGTGAGATGACGCTTCATCCAGTCCCAAACATGCTCAATGGGGGACAGATCCGGAGATCTTGCTGGCCAGGGTAGTTGACTTACACCTTCTAGAGCACGTTGGGTGGCACGGGATACATGCAGACGTGCATTGTCCTGTTGGAACAGCAAGTTCCCTTGCCGGTCTAGGAATGGTAGAACGATGGGTTCGATGACGGTTTGGATGTACCGTGCACTATTCAGTGTCCCCTCGACGATCACCAGTGGTGTACGGAGATCGCTCCCCACACCATGATGCCGGGTGTTGGCCCTGTGTGCTTCGGTCGTATGCAGTCCTGATTGTGGCGCTCACCTGCACGGCGCCAAACACGCATACGACCATCATTGGCACCAAGGCAGAAGCGACTCTCATCGCTGAAGACGACACGTCTCCATTCGTCCCTCCATTCACGCCTGTCGCGACACCACTGGAGGCGGGCTGCACGATGTTGGGGCGTGAGCGGAAGACGGCCTAACGGTGTGCGGGACCGTAGCCCAGCTTCATGGAGACGGTTGCGAATGGTCCTTGCCGATACCCCAGGAGCAACAGTGTCCCTAATTTGCTGGGAAGTGGCAGTGCGGTCCCCTACGGCACTGCGTAGGATCCTACGGTCTTGGCGTGCATCCGTGCATCGCTGCGGTCCGGTCCCAGGTCGACGGGCACGTGCACCTTCCGCCGACCACTGGCGACAACATCGATGTACTGTGGAGACCTCACGTCCCATGTGTTGAGCAATTCGGCGGTACGTCCACCTTGCCTCCCGCATGCCCACTATACGCCCTCGCTCAAAGTCCGTCAACTGCACATACGGTTCACGTCCACGCTGTCGCAGCATGCTACCAGTGTTAAAGACTGCGATGGAGCTCCGTATGCCACGGCAAACTGGCTGACACTGACGGCGGCGGTGCACAAATGCTGCGCGGCTAGCGCCATTCGACGGCCAACACCACGGTTCCTGGTGTGTCCGCTGTGCCGTGCGTGTGATCATTGCTTGTACAGCCCTCTCGCAGTGTCCGGAGCAAGTATGGTGGGTCTGACACACCGGTGTCAATGTGTCCTTTTTTACATTTCCAGGAGTGTATTTTACTACTCAATCCAGAATACTCTGTATTGTTGAATTCAATGTGGAAGACTGTACCTTATAATTCCTTTTCATGTGCACTTTGATGGGTAAGTTTTACCTCTTTTATCTTCTGGCTTACAATATAAAACAACTATCCAATTAAAACCACTATCTCTACTTTACACTGTTAATTACTTGGACAGTTGAAACAAGTAAGCTACGTTCTCTTCTATATTTATGTAGGAATATACTATATTTACTTGACGCTGCATGTCAAGACAATATGGTCACTGAGCTAGAACAGTTTGTCGTAATACAAGCACAGAAGAAACAGGCACAAACAGATGACACACAAAATTAATATGAAGGGAAAAAGTGCAAGTACTAAGACTGGTTGCTTACAGGCAGAATAGAATAAAATGCAAAAGAATGAATGGGAGATCGAAATAGTAGTAATTGTTCCCTGTCACTCAAGGAGAAGGAAGGCTAATGCAAAACAAGGAGATGATATAAAAAAGAAAATAGAAATGAAGATTAGGTTTTAACATCCCATTGATGACCATAAAGAAGGATAATGTCTGGGGAAGAAACAGAAAGTATGAAGACGAAAATATAAGAAAGAATTCTGTAAAAATTCAGATGGCAGTAATCACATCAACAAAGAGTCTAAAACACAGTATGCATATGCAAAACATTTTAAAAATGTAGGAAACCTCAAGTACGCAGCTGGGATGTTCAACAGAAAGTAAGCAATTCAGTAGACATGAGAGGAGGTCTGAAGGAAGAAGCGCAGACGGAAATATGGAAGCGTCCGATCCCGCCCGTCTGCTTTGACCCATGACGTCACAAATATGGCGGAAACGACCATAAACCACGATTCCAATATGGTGCATATAAAGTAGTTACGTACACATTATGAGGACGAAAATACATCGAAAAGCAAACATACACACGTTCCACAAAAAGTCTGACACTAACGGGACAGGCGCGGGAAATAAGGGGTTTCTGGGTGGGGACAAACTAAATATAAACAAATTTAGACACCCACCCCAATACAAAACCACAAAAACGAGGAAAAAAACCAACATCACAAAACTCCCCAAATACCACTAAACACAATATTATCTGGAATCGGACACTTCCCTTGACCTATATAGCTCAACAGCAGCTCCCGATCTCATAAATTAGGACCTAACACTTCCCTTGACCTATCTAGCTCAAAAACATCTCCCGATACCAAAACCAACATTCCCAGCCACACATTGGGATCGAACACTTCCCTTGACCTGTTATCCTTACAACATCTCCACATACAGCCGTTCCTAGTCCGAGACGCCGGAACTTTAAGTAAGCCTCATTTCTTCACAGCATACCGAACACTTCACGACTTCATCCAAAAATCTGAATAGTTGAAGAAATTTTATTAGAGACAACGCACTGTCCCCCATCGTAGCTGACAACCAAAAACTGTTGACCCTGTCAGTCATATCCATACCTACCAAAGACATAAAAAAGCAATTTACCAAAATTCACACGACGCCACACTCGCAAACTAAACCAAAAACATCACCTAACACACCACCAGAGAGCACCACCGATTGCATCAAAACGACACCTACAAACACGCCACTCTCACTAACTAAATTCCGCGCCATCGTGACCTCATACACAACAACAGCCTTACGTCACAGGTCAAAGCCGACGGGTGGGATCGGACGCTTCGGTCGACTCACGCAGACTGGTAAATCATGATTCATGGAGTTACAAATTTCTTGATAGTAATTAAAGCACCGATTGTATGAGACAGCATGGCACATTAGTAAGAATGCATCACTTGCAGACAAGATAGAAGAGGACAAACCATTCCATCCAGCTAAATGTCAAAAAACTAATTGAGACTCTTGCTGTCTCAGAGTAATGCTTGTAGTATGTGTGACTACATACTGGTGTGACTGTGCTATAAAGAGTAGTTTATAAACAAAAGTGAAATTTTATAAACTTTATTTATTTGTGTAGTCAGACCACATTGGACTACTGCAGCATTGGAAGACCTAGTGACAGGAACAACCAAATGAAAAAACAATTGATTCAGTTGGTTACTGGAAAACAGTCATCTAATTTGGTTGTAGTTTCACGTGTCAGCAGAATTATTCATTCATTATTTTGAGCAAAACTACTCTATGTGAGCAAACAAATGAAAACAATTTAATCAGTCGGTTGTAGCTTTACGAATTGATTGGACTAAACATTCATTCAGTCTTTTGAGTGAAACCAGTATGTGGGAGCAACCAAATGAAAACCGTCAATGCAGACCAGCATGTTCAGTTCTGATCAGACACATTCAATCAATTTGCCATTGTTAAAGCATTATTGTTGTGTTGTACCCTGATGGAGGTTGCAACATACATACATGAATCCCTCCGTTAGACAGCAAGTGGTGTGGGATTTTTCAGATCCACCAATGCTTTGGCACACTAGAGGCTTCATGCAAAGGAATAAGTTGACAACAGGGTTCAGGGTTTAGCTGAGGTTTATCAGGTCTCTATGGTTGGAGACAGCATACAAACTTGGGTATAAGACTAGGGAGGTACAAATGAAGAAATGAGCTTCTGGTTTGGTACCTTGGTCTGATTTTATTGCTTCTTCCTGAGCTTACGTGAACATGCTGAAGAGCACAGTCACTGGGTCACAATTTTAATGAGTGGAGAACATAGATGAGGCTTACTAGACACTCAAATTACCAGAACAAATAGCCTGCCTGCCCTATCACTTAGACTAGAATCATGAAAGGGAGCCAGTTTCTTATTGCTCAAATTGAACCCTCAGGTCCTGTATACATCACACTGTAAATGACAATAGTCATAGCTAGAAGTAAGCCATGATAGACAAACTACCCACAGGTATGTACAGGCAAGAATGCAAGTCTTTCTTAGGGGACAAGCTTAATTGAATACACGTATTTCCCTTGCATAATTCTCTGCTGTCAGTTGATGGTCACCCAAGACTCATCTGCTGTCAGGAACTCTTGAATCAACTCCGTCCTGCTCGTCAACTGGTGGCATCTTTATACTGTGTTGTGGTTGTTTGCTTATAGATGGTACGTGATCATGTCACATTTTTACCCACAATTTGCAACCAGCCAGCTTGAAATTATTGGTTTCTTAATGCTCGTCACCTCATACTGATATCGCTAAAGTTTCAAGCACTGTACATCTCTGCCTAGGTTTCCAGACTGTAATTGTTAAAATTGCTACCAAGATGATCTTTTTGCTGGGAATCCTTTCATGATTTAGTCATTACTCATTTCTTAATGCTTGTGACCTCATATTTGTCTGATGAAAGCATTAAGCCCGATACATCTCCATCTAGGTTTCCAGGCTTTCCTTGTTAAAATTCTTACCCAGACAACTTATTATATTTTTGTTGATCATCCCTCTATGAGTCGGTTATTACAGTTGACTGAACTCTGTTATTGCCTCACACACACACAGGATTTAACTTTTACAAGCTTTCGGGGCCAGTGGCTCCATTTTATGGCAGAAGAGTTGGAGAGGAAGGAAGAGGGGTGAAGGAAAAGGACTGCAGAGATGTAGGGAAACGGGTATAGTTCAGAAAAGTCACCCAGAACCTCGGGTCAGGGTAGACTTACAGGACATGATGAGAAAGAAAGACTGATTGTTGGGGACTGTAACGGGCAAGATTTGAAAATCTGGGAGCTTAAAGATGGAAGACAGGGTAATACACAAGACAGAGGTTACTACGAAAACATCATGCATGCCTTAACAAAAGTGAAAAGCTAAGTGCACTGTATGTAACAGAGGTGGCAGGCAGGACAGCAAAAAATAAACAAGCCAGAAAATGGAAGATGTAGAAAACTAAAATGGAGTGAAGAAAGGACAAGTTACAGGAAAGAAATGCTGAGATGGAAGGAATTAATGTAAATTAAGACCAGGTGGGTTGCGACAACCAAGGACATGTACTGCTAGTTCCCACCTGTGGAGTTCTGAGAAACTGGTACCTGTGTGGTGCAACAGGCGCAGAGATCACGACTGTCATGTTGTACAGCACACTCTGCAACAGGATATTGTTTGTTGCCTGTATACACCCTCTGCCTGTGTCTATTCATCCTGACTGATAACTGGGTAGTAGTCATGCCACTGTATAAGGCTGAAGAGTGTTTAAACAACATCTGGTATATGGCATGTGTTGTTTCACAGGTGGCTCGCCCTGTGATAGTATATTTTTGCCAGTTACATGGTGGGAATAGGTGGTGGTAGGAGGGTGCATAGGGCAAATCGTGCAGCGGGGACAGTCACAGGAGTAGGAGCCACAGGGTAGGGATATGGGTGCAGAAGGAGCATAGGGTCTGACAAGGATATTGCGGAGACCAGGTGACGAAAAGCTATTCTAGGTGTGGCTGGCACAATCTCACACAGAATGGATCACACTTCAGTCCATGATTTTAGGAAGTCATGGCCTTGGCGAAGAAGCTGATTGATACATTCAAGACCAGGATAATACTGGGTGACAAGTGGAGTGTTCCAAAGTGTGACATACAGTATTTGCAAGGATGATTCATATTATGAAACTATATTAACTAAAAAAATTCAAAGAAAATTAATTAATGATGAAACATTTTTCTTGCTAAGAAAATACTTCCAATAAGTTACAGTATATGGTTTAAAAGCAAGTGAGTAAATCACTAAACAATTAAAAAAATGTATCTTATATGATTTGTCCTCATGTCACCTCAGCATTACCAAAATAGAATTATCGGTGGTGGGTGTAAACCAACAGGAAAAGGAGAAGAGCTTCAATAAATTTAAACAGAAAAGTAATTGTTAATTTATTTAAACATAGATTTATAATGTAGTACCAATTACTAAGCTCTTTTAAAAAGTCCCAATTGATTGAAAGTAGAATGAAAAAGTCATATCCATCTTTGGTTTGCAGCTCCTTGTATTGGCTGTGTTTGCAGTTAACATTTTTGGGATTTGAGGTCCGCCTGTTACGCAAAACACCGTTTTTCTCAGTACCCAAACATGTTTCGGCACCACTGTGCCATCATCTGTGGGTTTTCGTTTTTATTTATTCTGCAATGTGAACATTTTTGTTACATGATTATAAAATTAAGTGCATTTTTAGTTCAAACAACAGATCGTTTCTTTTTGTAAATACCTTTACATTTGGTGAGCATGAATTTACTGGACCACTCTTGTGTTAATTATTACAGGTAGCTTGTCATCTGCAACCAAACGATGTTGATGAGAAAGTTTTTTGCTGAGAGTTACGCAATATTCTAGAGTGTAATTTAGTTTTTCGCGCCTATTTTCGTATTTACTTACGTTTTTGTGTGACAAGCACTTCCATTCTCCGCATCATGCTGAGATGTTGTGATGCATACGTAACTATAGCAAGTATTTTTCACAAATTACGTAGTAAAACGCTTTTCACTACACCAGAACACAGTGTGATTGTGATTTGTTGTGTCCCAGCCCAGTCAGTGTTCATTTGTTTTCCAGAGAGTTTGGCGCCAAATTTGAATTTTATTTGCATTTTATCTTTGTGTGTGTTTCTTAGCTGTCCTTATTGTCTTTTATATGGTATTCCTATTTGTGTGCAAATGGTGCGTCTTTGCAGATTTTAGTGTATTTATTTTTCGTGCGTGTGTGTGCGTGCGTGCATGTGTGTGTGTGTGTGTATGTGTGTGTGTGTGTGTGTGTGTGTGTGTGTGTAGGCTTTATCTGTTTGTGCTGTTTTCATTTGTAAAGTTCCTTTTAATGTGTTAAATAGTGTGCCCTTGCAGAGTGTAGTGTATTCGTTTAAGACCTGTTTTCCTTCCACTATTGCCTTCTTTATATGGAAGTTTTCCTCAATGGTCAGTTTGCTGTATAGGCTGTGGCTGGGTTTTAGTATTCTAAGTCTGTTTCTATTGTGGTTGGGTGGTGGTTGTTGGCTATAAGGTGGTCAGCAAATGTGCTATGGGAGCTGTTGCTTTTTCAAGCTCTGAGATGTTCTGAATATCTTGTTTTGAAGTATCTGCATGTTTGTCCTATGTATACTGACTGGCATGTGAGTTCATATATTCCTGACCTGTTAAATTTATCCAGGGGTGTTTCTTGTGGTCTGGTCTTTTTCTGTCTTGTGTTCTCCATCCTGTATCCTATTTGGAGTCCCTGTTTCTTTAATATGTTGCCTATTCTGTGAAAAATCTTGTTATTGTAGGTGAGTATGTGCCATTTTGTTTTGTGTGTGTGTTGTTGCTCTTTTGTGGCTTGTATGTGGTCATTGTTTGTGTTTTGTGTTGTTCTGTGCTGGGTAAGGATTTGTGTGTGTGTGTGGTGGGTTCATTTTTGTACTGTTTGCATGTTTTTGGTTTAACTTGCCTACCATATGGGTAGTGTAATCATTTTCTACTGCTATTTGTTTTTTTGTGTTTAGTTCTTGTGATCATGCAGGCGATGGCGTGATGAACCATCCCTGTTTCTTCTTCTCTTCCTAGCAAATCTATTCATCAAGAATCAGCAACATTAATGGCCATGGGTCCCTTTGAAGTAAAATATTCCGGAGGTAAACTAGGTTCCCATTCGGATCTCCGGGCGGAACCTACTTCGAAGAGATTCAGGCCGAAATGAACTTTCAGGTTGGGAACATGGAACGTTAAAAGTTTGAACAGTCCAGGAAGATTCCAGACATTATTAGACGAATTAGATAGATATGATGTAGACATTACAGCTATTCAAGAAACTCGGTGGCAGGGGGAGGGTAGCATAAAGAGGAGTAACTATACATTTTTCTATAGAGGTGCAGAAGCTCACAGTTTTGGAACAGGTTTCGCAATACGGGGAAAAGTGCTTCACGCAATCAGAGATATAAGGTTCATTAGTGACCAACTATCAGTTATAGTGTTGTCCGGCAGGTGGAATAGACTAGTAGTAATTAATGTACACGCACCAACGGAGGACACTGAAGAGGTTGTTAAAGACAGCTTTTATGAAGAACTAGATCAACTGTGGGATGAGTTCTCCTCGTATGATACAAAATTAATCATAGGTGATTTTAATGTGAAGATAAGGAAGGAGGAAGCATTCCGGCCTACAATTGGGAAAGAAAGTTTGCATAACATTTCGAATGATAATGGCACAAGGGTGGTTAATTTTGCTGTTTCAAAAGACATGATTGTTGAGAACACATATTTCAAGAGGAAGGACATTCATAAAGCAACTTGGGTCTCTCCTGATGGACACACCCGAAACCAAATTGATCATGTTCTTGTAGATTGGAGATGGCACACTAGTATAGAAAATGTTAGGACTTTCAGGGGAGCAGACTGTGATTCTGATCATTTTCTTGTAGTTGCCAAAGTTCACCAACAGCTATCTACAGCAACATCAAGGTGTCACAATACAGAACTTGTTAGGTTCGACACTGACAAGCTAAATGATGAAAACTTTAGAAGAAGGTACATGGTAGAAATTACAAATAGGTTTGATGCTCTCAGGACACACGAAGATCAAGACGAGGATGTAAATAAACAGTGGATCACTGTGAGGAATAATATCAAAGAGGCAGCGAAGGTCACAATAGGTAAAATTAAGAAGAACAGGAGGAAACCATGGTTTGATGAGGAATGCAAGAAATTGGTAGAGGAAAGGAGAAAAGCGCGATTAGATTGGGATAGAATAGGAGACAGAAAACGAGAGGAGTTCTTGAACTTGAGAAGGGAAGTTGGTCGTAGGCTACAGGCAAAGAAGAAGGATTATTTGAACAATCAAGTTACAAAAATGGAAACAAACAGTAAAACAAAAAACATTAGGGAACTTTACCTGGACATAAATGGGTATAGGAAGGGCTTCAAGGCTAGGACAAATGCACTTCGAGGGGATGCTGGGGGAACACTGACAGACCCCAGTGCTATATTAAGTACATGGAGGGGGTATTTTGAGCATCTATTAAATGTACACCAGGAAGCAGGAAATGAGCAGGCATACGAAATACATACAGCAGAACCCCAGATACCTGAGCCAACGTTAAAGGAAGTAAGAGATGCAATCAACAAATTGAAAAACCATAAAGCACCAGGATCAGATTGCATAACTGCAGAATTAGTTAAAAATGGGGGACAGAAATTGGTGGAAGTAGTTCACAAAGTGCTAACTAAAGTATGGAACTCAGAGATGATACCTGAAGAGTGGCAGGAGTCGATTCTGATCCCAATTTTTAAGAAAGGTGGCAAAATGGATTGTAGTAATTATACAGGCATATCGCTATTACCAGTATGTTCCAAAATTTTCTAGAATATTCTGCTAAGCAGCCTTACACCATATGCAGATGAAATTGTGGGGGATTACCAAGCCGGCTTTCGGAGGAACAGATCAACTATAGACCAAATATTCACCCTGCGTCAAATTTTGGAAAAGAAATGGGAATACAATAAACCAGTTCATAATCATTTCATAGATTTTACAAAAGCATATGATTCAGTATTTCAGTCAAAATTGTACCAAATTCCTTTGGAACTTGGAATACCAAAGAAGTATGTTAGACTTATAGAAGCGAGCTTGAAAAACACAAAAGTAGAGTACACATGGGGAAATTGAAGTCAGAAGAATTTGTAATAAAGAACGGACTTAAGCAGGGAGATGCCCTGTCTCCGCTACTTTTTAATTTAGTCCTAGAATATATTGTTCGAATGGCAGCAGATAATTCAGAGGGTGTGGAGTTAAATGGAAATATTAAGATATTAGGGTATGCAGATGATCTAAACATCATTAGCGATAGGAAAGAATCCGTAACAGCAAATGCGAATGTGTTAAACAAGGCTAGTGAAGATGTAGGTCTAAGGATGAGGCAACAGTTTGTTGCGAAAGCTTGAATTTTGTGTGTATGTTTGTGTTTGTTTGTGTGTCTATCGACCTGCCAGCGCTTTCGTTCGGTAAGTCACCTCATCTTTGTTTTTTTTATATATATATATATATATATATATATATATATATATATATATATATATATATATATATATATATATATATATATATATATATATATATATATATATATATATATATATATATATATATATATATATATATATATATATATATATATATATATATGCCCCCTAGTATTATGGGTAACAATAAAATATTTCTGTTTGCTGATGACACTAGCTTGGTAGTAAAGGATGTTGTGTGTAGCACTGGATCTGTTTCAAATAGTGCAGTACACGACCTCAATTCATGGCTTGTAGAAAATAAACTAACGCTAAATCACAGTAAGACTCAGTTTTTACAGTTTATAACACACAATTCAACCAAACCGGACTTTTAATTTCACAGAATGGGCGTATGATTAGTGAAACTGAGCAGTTCAAATTTCTAGGTGTTCAGATAGATAGCAAGCTGTTGTGGAAAGCCCACATTTGGGATATTGTTCAAAGACTTAATACTGGCATTTTTACTATTTGAATGGTATCAGAAGTGAGTGATCGTTTGACACAAAAATTAGTCTACTATGCTTATTTTCATTCACTATTGCCATATAATATTATATTTTGGGGTAACTCTTCTCATTCTAAAAGGATATTTTTTTCTCAGAAATGGGCGGTTTGGGCAATAAGTGGTGTTAGTTCACGAACCTCTTGTTGACCTCTGTTCACGAATCTGGGTATTTTGACATTGGCCTCTCCATATGTATATTCCTTATTGTTGTTTCTTGTTACCAATATTAGTTTATTCCCAAGAATAAGCAGCTTTAACTTGGTTAATACGCGGCAGAAATCAAATCTGCATTTGGATCGGACTTCCTTAACTCTTGTGCAAAAAGATGTGCAGTATACTGCTGCATCCATTTTCAAAAAGCTGCCACTCGAAGTCAAACATCTTACAAGGTAACCTCCCCATCGCACCCCCCCCCCCCTCCCACCCCCCCAGATTTAGTTATAACTTGGCACAGTGGATAGGCCCTGAAAAACTGAACACAGATCAATTGAGAAAACAGGAAGAAGTTGTGTGGAACTATGAAAAAAATAAGCAAAATATACAAACTGAGTAGTCCATGGCAAGATAGGCAACATCAAGGATAGTGGGAGCTCAGGAGCATAAGAGATTGTCAGATACTAATTGTCTGAAAATAAAAGATTAAGCTATTCACTCGAGGGAAGACCTGAACCAAGCACCTCTCGCTCCGCAGCTGCTCACGCTAACCACGGGACCATGGCGCTCCTGAGCTCCCACTATCCTTGGTGTTGCCTATCTTGCCATGGACTACTCAGTTTGTATATTTTGCTTATTTTTTTCATAGTTCCACACAACTTCTTCCTGTTTTCTCGATTGATCTGTGTTCAGTTTTTCAAGGCCTATCCACTGTACCAACTTATAACTAAATCTGAGGGGGGTGCGATGGGGAGGTTCCCTTGTTAGAAGTAATCCACGCACTTTCAAATCAAATGTGAAGAGATTCCTGATGGGTCACTTCTTCTATTCTGTCAAGGAGTTCCTTGAAAAATTAAGCTAATTTTTATTGTATCGCTGATAGTGTTTACTTAAACTTATGGACTGACTTTTTTAAGGCTCATGAACATTTATTTTTATCTGTTGTTACGTTTATGTTGTAATTTCATGTACTGAAAAGTTCCATGGCCTTGGAGATTTGCTCCTAAATTTGGTCCTATGGAACTTGATGAGTAAATAAAACAATAAATAAATAATGACAGAGGGATAGAAAAACAATTAAAATCACTCAAGAGAGGAAAGGCCGCTGGGCCTGATGGGATGCCAGTTTGATTTTACACAGAGCATGTGAAGGAACTTGCCTCCCTTCTTGCAGCGGTGTACCGCAGGTCTCTATAAGAGCATAGTGTTCCAAAAGATTGGAAAAGGGAACAGGTCCTCCCTGTTTTCAAGAAGGGACGTCGAACAGATGTGCAGAACTATAGACCTATATCTCTAACGTTGATCAGTTGTAGAATTTTGGAACATATACTATGTTCGAATATAATGACTTTTCTGGAGACTAGAAATCTACTCTGTAGGAATCAGCATGGGTTTCGAAAGAGACGGTCGTGTGAAACCCAGCTCGCGCTATTCAGCCACGAGACTCAGAGGGCCATAGACACGGGTTCCCAGGTAGATGCCGTGTTTCTTGACTTCTGCAAGGCATTTGATAAAGTTCCCCACAGTCGTTTAATGAACAAAGTAAGAGCATACAGACTATCAGACCAATTGTGTGATTGGATTGAAGAGTTCCTAGATAACAGAATGCAGCATGTCATTCTCAATGGAGAGAAGTCTTCCAAAGTATGAGTGATTTCAGGTGTGCCGCAGTGGTGTGTCATAGGACTGTTGCTAATCACAATATACATAAATGACCTTGTGGATAACATCAGAAGTTCACTGAGGCTTTTTGCAAATGATGCTGTAGTATATCGAGAGGTTGTAACAATGGAAAATTGTACTGAAATGCTGCAGTATATGCAACGAATTGACACATGGTGCAGGGAATGGCAATTGAATCTCAATGCAGACAAGTGTAATGTGCTGCGAATACATAGAAAGAAAGATCCTTTATCATTTAGCTACAATATAGCAGGTCAGCAACTGGAATCAGTTAATTCCATACATTATCTGGGAGTAGGGATTAGGAATGATTTAAAATGGAATAACAATATAAAATTAATCATTGGTAAAGCAGATGCCAGACTGAGATTCATTGGAAGAATCCTAAGGAAATGCAATCCGAAAACAAAGGAAGTAGGTTACATTACACTTGTTCGCCCACTGCTTGAATACTGCTCACCGGTGTGGGATCCATACCAAATAGGGTTGATAGAAGAGATTGAGAAGTTCTAACAGAGAGCAGCGCACTTCATTACAGGATCATTTAGTAATTGCTAAAGCATTACAGAGATGATAGATAAACCCAGTGGAATACTCTGCAAGAGAGATGCTCAGTTGCTCAGTACGGGCTTTTGTTGAAGTTTCGAGAACACACCTTCACCGAGGAGTCAAGCAGTATTTTGCTCCCTCCTATGTATGTCTCGTGAAGAGACCATGAGGATACAATCAGAGAGATTAGAGCCCACACAGAGACATACCGACAATCTTTCTTTCCATGAACAACACAAGACTGGAACAGAAGGAAGAACCGATAGAGGTACTCAAAGTACCCTCCCCCACGCACCGTCAGGTGGCTTGCAGAGTATGGATGTAGATGTAGATGTAGATTGGTGCATGAGGGGTGCCTTCTCGTGTGAATGTGTGTGTTTTTTCTTTTATTTCCAAAGAAGGCTTTGGTTGAAAGCTTAGTGTGTAACAGTCTTTTCATTGCACCTGTCTGCAACTCATCTTGCCCTCTTTATGGTGAGCAAGAATCTATCCTTTTCATAACATAGTTAAATAAAGGTGATTTATTTTCACCAATACTCTAAATTTCATTAGGATCTCATTTGGTTATGTCATATATAAACATCTAGTTTCAGCTTCTGCAGCTGTTTTCAAGTGTAAACACATTGCAAATACAATGTAAACACAAAAAATTGAATAGAATGGCAGTTGCAATCAACTGTTACAGGAAATTAGAAATATAACAACATACATAAATGTGGATAAAATGTGACAATGACGGTTAACATATTTACAATGTGCAACCATTCATGATGATTTAAAACTGACAGTGGGCTTTGAGTAGCTATGCATATTGTCAATGCATTTTGAGCAGCTGTGAATATTTCACATGGCCAACAACATGTTTGAATAAAATTTGCAACATTGGAGGATAAATGGTGCCTCCATTGAAGATTTATTCAAGTTAAGGGTTGGGGTTCTTTTGGGGGAAGAGACCAAATAGTGAGGTCATCGGTCTCATCGGATTAGGGAAGGATGGGGAAGGAAGTCGGCCGTGCCCTTTCAAAGGAACCATCCCAGCATTTTCCTGGGGCAATTGAGGGAAATCATGGAAAATCTAAATGAGGATGGCCAGATGTGGGATTGAACCATCGTCCTCCTGAATGAGAGTCCAGTGTGCTAACGACTGTGCCACATCGCTTGGTACTCAAGTTAAGGTTTCAGAAAAATATGGCTGTGTGACAGGACAGGAATATGGTAAGGTAACTATTGGGGCAAATTTTCCACCTATACATTAGAAGTTTTTCATTATAATGACTTTTTTCTTTATCATTTGCTTCAAATATGTGGGGGCTACAATTCCTGCATATAAAAAGGCTTCATGGATATTTACACCTTTAAAATTCTTCATTGCCCTCTCATCTGCAACCTCTCATCTAACCTACATCTTTGAAATGCCAGACTACACTATTATTACCACTCACTCACCTCACTGCTTTTTTCAAATGTACAGTCACAAGAAACAAATCTACAGTTACCTCTCCACATGAAAAAAAGCCTGTTGAGATGTAAAATAATTACAAACTTGGCCAAATTGCCATTTATACAAAGAATATCCTCAGATGTGCTCCAGCTCTAGAACTGATAAATGCATGAAATTGAAGTAATGTATTGTGGTGCTTTAATGTCAGAGCAGGGCAGAAAAATCATTATGTGAGACAAGATACAACAAAAGACCGGAAAATATTTAAACTGCAGACTTGCTGCACACTTTGATTTATTGCACTGGACAGCACACATATAGCCTATTGTGAATTGTGAATTGCAATTTATTAGTCTCATAACATACACTTACAAATCATGTGATTATGGTACCTTACTAATGTATGTTTTAAATAAAAGTAATGACAAAAGATTAATAATGTTTTTTAAATTATATCAGGAGAAATATCACTTGTTTATCTATTCTTCTGAATTGCCTGTTTAAAAATTTTGGATGAAATGTGTTCTGTTAAAAACAAAGGAAGTACAGAAGGTGGACAAAAATATGGAAGCATCACATACACAACACATTGCAATGCCTAATACAGTGTAGGCAGATTTCTGGAATTCAAAACAGCTTCCAGTCATCTGAGAATGGTTAAATACAGCTCCTATATAGTTTTCAAGTGAATCTTATACCATTCTTCCTGCAAAATTGTGGCAAGTTCAGGTAATGATAATAGATGTAGATAGTGATCACGCACCCTTCCCTGCAAAGTAGACCACAAAGACTCAATACTATTGAGATCTGGTGACCATGGTGGTTAGTGGGAAGTCAACAGTTCATCTTTGTGCACAGGAAGCCAGTCCTGGGTGATTTGAGCTGTGTGAAGAGGGACTCTGTCATCTTCAAAGAAAGAATTACCATTGGGGAGCAAACATTGTACCATGGGATGGACCTGATCAGCTACAATGATTACATAATCCTTAGCAGTAATGTGATCTTGCAGAGTAACCATGGTGACCATAGGATACTATAACATGGCTGCTAGAATCAACACTGAACCCTGCCATGTTTCTGTCTTGGGATTGAGCAGCATATCATTTACTAATTCAGTGCTGGAAAGGAATAGGTAGTGAGATGCCATACTGTACAGAACCATCTTTTTGCCCCATATCAGCACTTCTACACATTACGTGTTATGTAGCACAGATGTTAGCATCATTATCATTTGATGCTCAAAGGATGGGAGAAGTTTGCCTGGGCTGAAGTGCCACATGGTGACATCGGATGATGAGTTTACAACCTGACAAGGTGACACATCTGGGCGCTGTTCAAGTAAGAGACACCAGTATGCCCATGTGAATGATGTTCACAGGGAATCAAATGGGGCCAATCATACACTAAAGTGCCAAGGAAACTGGTATAGGCATGCATATTCAAGTACAAAGATATGTAAGCAGTCAGGATGTGGCACTGTGGTCAGCAATGCCTATATAAGACAACAAGCGTCTGGTGCAGTTGTTAGATCGGATACTGCTGCTACAATGGCAGGTTATCAAGATTTAAGTGAGTCTGAATGTGGTGTTATAGTTGGTGCATGAGCGATGGGACACAGCATCTCCCCAGTAGTGATGAAGTTTGTATTTTCCTGTACAGCCATTTCATGAATGTACTGTGAATATCAGGAATCTGCTAAAACATCAAATCTCTGACATCGCTGTGGCTGGAAAAAGATGGTGCAAGAACAAGACCAACAAGGACAGAAGAGAATTGTTAAAAGTGACAGAAAGCAACCCTTCCACAAATTGCTGCAGATTTCAATGGTGAGCCATCAGCAAGTGTCAGGGCATGAACCATTCAATGAAACATCATTGATATGGGCTTTTGGAGCTGAAAACCCACTCATGTACCCCTGATGACTGCATGACACAAAGCATTACGCCTTGCCTGCACACATCAACACTGACATTGTAGTGTTGATGACTGGAAACATGTTGCCAGGTCAGACAAGTTTTGTTTCAAATTGTATTGAGTGGATGGATGTGTACGGGTATGGGAACAACCTCATGAATCCATGGATGCTGCATGTCAGCAGGGGATTGTTCAAGCTGGTGGAAGCTCTGCAATGGTGTGGGGCATGTGCAGTTGGAGTGATATGGGAACCCTGATACATCTAGAATGACTCTGACAGACGACATATACACATCGTGTCAGATCACCTGCATCCATTCATGTCCATTGTGTATTCCGACAGACTTGGGCAATTCCAGCAGGGCACTGACACTCCACACTTACAGAATTGCTACAGACTGGATCCAGGAACACTCCTCCTAGTTTAAACACTTCCACTGACCACCAAACTCCCCAGACATGAACATTATTGAGCATATCTGCGCTGCCTTGCAATGTGATGTTCAGAATAGATCACCATTTATGGAGAGCCTTGCAGGATTCATGATGTCAATTCCCTCCAGCACTACTTCAGACATTGGTTGAGTCCATGTCACATCATGCTGTGGCACTTCTGCATGCTGACAGGGGCTCTACACGATATTAGGCTGATGTACCAGTTTCTTTGGCTCTTCGGTGTATATCTACCATTGTCTCCCATCTGTGAACAACACAGAAACCTCCATATTTGACCATGTTCATCCATTTTATGGGCTACAGCATCTTATAGGTGCTCTGTAGTTCCAGCTAGATAATATACCATTGTATTACTCCATAATTAGACCAGAATTGTTCGAAGAGCTCTCCAAGTCTTTGAGGGAGCTGGGGTTATGCTACAAATCACTTGACATCAGCCCTAATGAGCACATCTGAGATATCATCAACCAAAATGTGCTCTCCTTAGACTAAGCTCTGACAAGTTTCTATGTCTTCTGGGTGGAAATTGAGTAATCATATAATAGAATGGATTCCCAATGCTTTCAAGTGGTCATGAGGTCCATTCCATGTCATATCACTCATGTAACCAGCATGAAGTGGGCTCCCCACCAAATAAAATTAAAGTATCCTCTCTTTCAAGTTCTGAACTCTTCTTGGGTATATATTTAGCTGTTTTCATCCAGACAGTGTCATACTTTGGCAAGCTGACTTGTTTTCATCCTCATGTAATTATGATGACTGATTGACTTCCGTTGGGTGTTGTCTGTATACCGCTCCTTTATAAAATGACAGCCCTCTGGGCTATTCACAAAAGTGTGTGTGTAATTGGAGTCTACATCTACATCTACATCCATACTCCGCAAGCCACCTGATGGTGTGTGGCGGAGGGTACCTTGAGTACCTCTATCAGTTCTCCCTTCTACTCCAGTCTCGTATAGTTTGTGGAAAGAGGGACTGTCGGTATGCTTCTGTGTGGGCTCTAATCTCTCTGATTTTATCCTCATGGTCTCTTCACGAGACATACGTAGGAGGGAGCAAAATACTGCGTGACTCCTCGGTGAAGGTATGTTCTCGAAACTTCAACAAAAGCCCGTACCAAGCTACTGAGTGTCTCTCCTGCAGAGTCTTCCACTGGAGTTTATCTATCATCTCCATAACGCTTTCATGATTACTAAATGATCCTGTAACTAAGCGCGCTGCTCTCCATTGGATCTTCTCTATCTCTTCTATCAACCCTATCTGGTACAGATCCCACACTGCTGAGCAGTATTCAAGCAGTGGGTGAACAAGTGTACTGTAACCTACTTCCTTTGTTTTCAGATTGCATTTCCTTAGGATTCTTCCAATGAATCTCAGTCTGGCATCTGCTTTACCAATGATTAATTTTATGTTGTCATTCCATTTTAAATCATTCCTAATCCCTACTCCCAGATAATGTATGGAATTAACTGATTCCAGTTGCTGACCTGCTATATTGTAGCTAAATGATAAAGGATCTTTCTTTCTTTGTATTCGCAGCACATTACACTTGTCTGCATTGAGATTCAATTGCCATTCCCTGCACCATGTGTCAATTCGTTGCAGATACTGCTGCATTTCAGTACAATTTTCCATTGTTACAACCTCTTGATACACCACAGCATCATCCACAAAAAGCCTCAGTGAACTTCTGATGTTATCCACAAGGTCATTTATGTATATTGTGAATAGCAACAGTCCTATGACACTCCCCTGCAGCACACCTGAAATCACTCATACTTTGGAAGACTTCTCTCCATTGAGAATGACATGCTGCGTTTTGTTATCTAGGAACTCTTCAATCCAATCACACAATTGGTCTGATAGTCCATATGCTCTTACTTTGTTCATTAAACGACTGTGGGGAACTGTATCGAACGCCTTGCGGAAGTCAAGAAACAAGGCATCTACCTGGGAACCCGTGTCTATGGCCCTCTGAGTCTCGTGGCTGAATAGCGCGAGCTGGGTTTCACACGACCGTCTCTTTCGAAACCCATGCTGATTCCTACAGAGTAGATTTCTAGTCTCCAGAAAAGTCATTATACTCGAACATAATACACATTCAAAAATTCTACAACTGATCGATGTTAGAGATATAGGTCTATAGTTCTGCACATATGTTCGACGTCCCTTCTTGAAAACAGGGATGACCTGTTCCCTTTTCCAATCTTTTGGAACGCTACGCTTTTCTAGAGACCTACGGTACACCGCTGCAAGAATGGGGGCAAGTTCCTTTGCGTACTCTATGTAAAATTGAACTGGTATCCCATCAGGTCCAGTGGCCTTTCCTCTTTTAAGCAATTTTAATTGTTTCTCTATCCCTCTGTCATCTGTTTCAATATCAACCATTTTGTCATCTGTGCGACAATCTAGAGAAGGAACTACAGTGCAGTCTCCCTCTGTGAAACAGCTTTGGAAAAAGACATTTAGTATTTTGGCCTTTAGTCTGTCATCCTCTGTTTCAGTACCATTTTGGTCACAGAGTGTCTGGACATTTTGTTTTGATCCACCTACCGCTTTGACATAAGACCAAAATTTCTTAGGATTTTCTGCCAAGTCAGTACATAGAACTTTACTTTGGAATTCATTGAATGCCTCTGTCCAAGAGAGGGGAGTGTGTGGCAATGCATGTGAACATCTGACAGTTAGTAAAAAACAATACTGAGGAGGTGGCTGCAATGAAAACTGCAGGCAATAAGACCTCTCTTGTGTCTGTCTAAAATGAAGAGCAGACAACCAAACCAACTGAGATAGGTGGTCAGCTTCAGTTGTAAGTGACCGATATTCCTGTGGGACATATCTGGACCATGTTCCCTGTCCTGGCTTGGTTCCATGGACATTAAGAGATCACCAGTCACAAATTAAGAAAGCACTAGTTACAAAATAAATACAGTTCAATGATAGTATATTACTCATGGAAAGATCTCAGAGAGACAACTAGACCTAGGATACGCTGTAAATGATAGCACTATTTGTTCAGAAGTTGCAAAACATCAGAGAAAGATGGAAAATCATAAAGTGAATGAGGTGGCACAGTGCTTATCACAATGGACTCACGTTTGGGAGGACAATGGTTTAAACCCACATCCGGCTATCTAGATTAAGATTTTCCATGATTTCCGTAAGTCACTTCAGTCAAACACCAGGTTGGTTCCTTTAAAAGGGCATGGCTGACTTCCTTCCCCAACCTTCCCTAATTTGATGGGACTGATGACCTCGCTGTTTGGTACCCTTCCCAAAATAAATCAATCAAAATCATAAATATAGAAAATTTATCACTTTCTATACAAAAGCCAAATGTATCTGAGCAGTAGACCATTTTCAAAGATAGTTTGATGTAGATTTTGAATCCAGTTGCAGAACATTATTTTTTAATCTATATTGTGAATATCTTGTACTACCTTGGTATGTGTTTAAAAATTATAGTTAGATAAAATTAAAATAGAAAATCCTGATACAGCAAAAGAAATTACAATAAGACAAAGTGATGGATGTGCCACATGATGTAGTGCATTCAATTGTGCCTGAAAAATTGGCATTTTGCCAGTTCAAAAAAGTATGGAGAAGACAGTCCCAGTATTAGACACCATGTGAAAGGCGGTGCTCTGAACAGTCACACATCGAAATTAAGCTTGCTTTTTTGTGCACTACCTTATAAAGCAAAAAAAGGTTCAATTTATTTAAAATTATGTAAATACCTTTGCTTGTATCAAAATTCTGGAAGCCTAGCCAGATGGAAAAATGATGTCAATTGACTTGCAACATGGCCATGTTTTAGTGTGACAGATTCTAATAAGTAACAAAAATGTAACTTTTATGGCTATTTGCAGTGGTATTCATATGATCCTTCACTACATATGGGCAACACAGAGTAAACAGTGTTGTGCAAGAGCTCCTAGTGAGAGGGCAGTCTTTAATTTTTTTTGTAGCAGTTGCTTCATTGGTATATGTAGCACAATAGTTGCACAGTTTAGACTGTGAATAATTTTTGTGTAATTTGGATACCAGATATTTTGAGGACAGTTTAGACTTAGTTTATTTTACTCACCATTGAACTTCATTTATTTTGTACAGATGTACAGTGTGAGCAGCAGTCTGCAGCTGTTCGCTGATGATGCTGTGGTGTATGGAATGGTGTCATTGTTGGTTGCCTCTAGGAGTATACAAGATGACATAGACAAAATTTCTGGTTGGTGTGATTATTGGACAATCCCATAACGTTCAAAGACAGCATTAGTAGCGTACTGCTTGACACAATCACATCAATTAGATTCCTAGTTATAATGCTGCAAAGCAGTATACAATGGAATGAGCATATCATGTTAGTAACGGGAAAGACTAATGGCAGACTTTATTTTATTGGGAGAATTGTAAGAAAAAGTGGTTCATCTGTAAAGGAGACCATGTGTAGAACACTGCTGTGACCCTTTCTTGAGTACTGCTTGAGTGTTTGGGACCACTGCTTGGTCAAGTTAAAGGAAGACACTGAAGCAATTTAGAGGTGGCTATTAGGTTTGTTACCAGTAGTTCTGATCAACATGAGAGTATTACAGGAATGCTTTGGAAACTTGAGTGGGAATCTGTGGAGGGAAGAGAACATCCTTTCTGTGCAACACTACTGAGAAAATTTAGAGAACTGGCATTTGGAGCTGACTGCAGAATGATTCTGCTGGTGCCAACATACATCTCACTTAAGGACCCTGAAGGTAAGATAAAAGAAATCAGGGCTTGTATGGAAGCATATAGGCAGCCATTTTTCCTTCTCTCTGTTTGTGACTTGCACAGAAATGGAAATGACTAGTAGTGGTACAAGGTAGCTTCTATCACACATCATACGGTGGCTTGTGGAGTGTGTGTTTGTAGATGTAGCTTTAGTTTATTTTCATGGGTTAATTAGACTTTGTTAATCTACTGACAATATCGGACTCCATTATTTATGCATCCATTGTCATCAACATCAAATGGTGGCTTAGATGAAATCCTAGATAGTTGTGTCTGTTAATGAATATGTAAATTCTTTCTGATTGCTTTCACTTGCAGAAATCTAACTTTAAAAGTTGATAGAAGTAAATGAGGAGCACCACCTGTCTGCCACCCCCCTCCCCCCTAAAACTCGAAATTACACTTCCTATACGAAACTCACACGCAATTTATGTAAGAATCTACGAAGTAAACACAGAAAAGAAGCTACACTCCTGGAAATTGAATTAAGAACACCGTGAATTCATTGTCCCAGGAAGGGGAAACTTTATTGACACATTCCTGGGGTCAGATACATCACATGATCACACTGACAGAACCACAGGCACATAGACACAGGCAACAGAGCATGCACAATGTTGGCACTAGTACAGTGTATATCCACCTTTCGCAGCAATGCAGGCTGCTATTCTCCCATGGAGACGATCGTAGAGATGCTGGATGTAGTCCTGTGGAACGGCTTGCCATGCCATTTCCACCTGGCGCCTCAGTTGGACCAGCGTTCATGCTGGACGTGCAGACCGCGTGGGATGACGCTTCATCCAGTCCCAATCATGCTCAATGGGGGACAGATCCGGAGATCTTGCTGGCCAGGGTAGTTGACTTACACCTTCTAGAGCACGTTGGGTGGCACGGGATACATGCGGACGTGCATTGTCCTGTTGGAACAGCAAGTTCCCTTGCCGGTCTAGGAATGGTAGAACGATGGGTTCGATGACGGTTTGGATGTACCGTGCACTATTCAGTGTCCCCTCGACGATCACCAGTGGTGTACGGAGATCGCTCCCCACACCATGATGCTGTGTGTTGGCCCTGTGTGCCTCTGTCGTATGCAGTCCTGATTGTGGCGCTCACCTGCACGGCGCCAAACACGCATACGACCATCATTGGCACCAAGGCAGAAGCGACTCTCATCACTGAAGACGACACGTCTCCATTCGTCCCTCCATTCACGCCTGTCGCGACACCACTGGAGGCGGGCTGCACGATGTTGGGGCGTGAGCGGAAGACGGCCTAACGGTGTGCGGGACCGTAGCCCAGCTTCATGGAGACGGTTGCGAATGGTCCTTGCCGATACCCCAGGAGCAACAGTGTCCCTAATTTGCTGGGAAGTGGCGGTGCGGTCCCCTACGGCACTGCGTAGGATCCTACGGTCTTGGCGTGCATCCGTGCGTCGCTGCGGTCCGGTCCCAGGTCGACGGGCACGTGCACCTTCCGCCGACCACTGGCGACAACATCGATGTACTGTGGAGACCTCACGCCCCACGTGTTGAGCAATTCAGCGGTACGTCCACCCGGCCTCCCGCATGCCCACTATACGCCCTCGCTCAAATTCCGTCAACTGCACATACGGTTCATGTCCACGCTGTCGCGGCATGCTACCAGTGTTAAAGACTGCGATGGAGCTCCGTATGCCACGGCAAACTGGCTGACACTGATGGCGGCGGTGCACAAATGCTGCGCAGCTAGCGCCATTCGACGGCCAACACCACGGTTCCTGGTGTGTCCGCTGTGCCGTGCGTGTGATCATTGCTTGTACAGCCCTCTCGCAGTGTCCGGAGCAAGTATGGTGGGTCTGACACACCGGTGTCAATGTGTTCTTTTTTCCATTTCCAGGAGTGTATATACGTATCTTTCTGTGCTGTTGATGTGCACCAACTAGGAGCTCAGGCCACACTGGTCTCTGAGTGCCTACTAGACAGACAAGTGCCACTGATGTACCAAAACAAAACAAATGCCTAACGACTGCACTACAATCTGCTTGAATTTATGATTACAGTAACTAAAACTCGAAATTACACCTCCTATATGAAACTCACACACAATGTAAGTAAGAATCTATGAAGTAAACACAGAAAATAATCTATATACGTATCTTTCTGCGCTGTCGATGTGCACCAACTGGGAGCTCAGGCCACCACTGTCTACAGTGCTATGAGTCTCATTGAAGGAACAGAGTGAGCTGAGTTTTGCAAGATCTCTGTTGCAGAATCCATGTTGTTTTATACAAGGAAATTTTTGTTCTCGAGAAACATCATGATTCTTGAGCATAAAACGTGTTCCATAATTGTACAACAGATTGATGTCAATTATATACATCTACAATTGTGTGCGTCTATCCTACGGACCTTCTTGAACATGGGAATGACTTGAACTTTTGTTCAGTTGCTAGGTAGCCCTCAATGCTCCAGTGACTTGTGATAAACTGCTGCTAGAAAGGGAGCAAGTTGTTTTGCATACTCTTTGTAGAGTCTTATAGGCATCTCATCTGGTCTAGATGCCTTTCCCCTACAAAGCAACTGTAGTTGCTTTTCTATTCCCTGATTTATTATCTCAGTATCTGCTATTTTAACATTCATATGATGACTGAGAAGAGGGACTCTGTTAAATCTTCATGGTGAAATAATTTTAAGTGGATCAAATTCAGTAGTTCAATCTTCTCTCTTTTCTTGTCAATTTCAGTGTCGGTATGGTCTTTTGAGTGAATGAATAAGTGATTTCAAACCACTTAATGATTTTAAATAAGACCAAAACATTTTTTATTCCCAGATCAGGTGACAAAATTTTGCTTTCAATGTCATTGACTACTTCTATCATTACTCTCTGTACACTCATTTTTGTTTCATTCAGCTTTTGTTTGCAGCTGGGTTCTGACTCTCCTTGAATCTGAGATGAAGCTCTCTTTATCTTTTTATTTTCTCTGGGGTCCATAGCATGGTAGATATCTTGTAATGACATAATAAAATAAAAGATGATAATATACCAGAATGCTGTTATAATTGTTAATTTCAATTACATTAGCAATAGGCCTATTTTGGTATTATCTCCATCATCAGGCTATCTGCAACCAAATACACTTTGTTAAAAGTTGTAACATTATAGCTAAATACAATTTTGCTTTACTGTGTGCTAGTACTTGCTTCCGTATTGCATTGTGGCGCTGTTGCTGTATTATAATCTTACTGTTGCATAGCTTGTTTTCAACTGTAGCCAAGCTTTTAAATATTTATCTTAATTTCTATTAGTTGCTTTTTTTCACAGATGTAATCTAGGCCTTTTATCGCTTATAAATGATGTTTTGACAGCTATAATTGACAGCTAATTCATAGATAATTACAAATGAATAAACAAATTGTAACCATACAGCATTGCTGGATTAGCTGTCACTACATTATGTACAAGCAATAAAAGACCTAGCTTACATCTGAAAACAACAGCAATTAATAGAAATTAATATAAATATTTAAAAACTTGGCTATAGTTGAAAATGACTTAAACAACAGTGAGATTATAAGACAGAGCCACAATGAAATATAGAAGTAAGTACTAGCACACAGTAAAACAGAACTGTTATTAGTTATAATATTACGACTTTTAACACAGTGTATTTGGTTGCAGATAGACTGATGATTGTAATAATGCTGAAATAGACCTATTGCTAATGTAATTGCAATTAACTGTTATAGCAGCTTCCTGGTACATTACTGTCTTTTATTTTATTATGTCATTACAAGAAGCTCTCTTTGTTTATGGAGCACTTTTCTAACAGAGCTATTAAATGACAGCGGGTCTTTACCATGCCCTAAGACCTTCCTTAGAACAGACTTTTCTAAGGCACATTGAACAATGCTTTTGAATTTTTTCCATTTGTGCTCCACATCTTCATCCTCATCACTGAATATTTGATGCAGCCTACTCAGAAACTCTGCAGTTTGTATCCTGTCACACTTGCTAAGCAAAAATATCTTCCTACCTTTCTTAACATTCCTTATAAAACCTGTAGTCATAGTTGCTATTACAGCCTAATGATCACTGATACCTTCCTCTGAGTTAACTGGTTGGAAATGTTCAGGTCTGTTTGTTGCTAGGAGGTCTAAGGTGTTACCTTCATGAGTAGGTTCTCTAACTAGCTGCTCAAAGTAATTTTCAGACAAGACATTCAGAATAATGTCACATGAAGTCCTGTCTCTGGCACCAGGCAGTTCATCTCTGATCGTAAGGACAGTTTCTCTAACCTTGAAAACACTCACATCCCTGCCACATGTACACCATTACCCTAGTAGCCAATATATTCTTTCACATAGTGCACATCTGACCTACCAAGGGGAACACTACAGTTCTCCATCCAATAACAAAAGCTGAGAAATTAACATCTGATACCATCACAGAGTTGTTTGAGCCTCTGGTTTAGACCTTCCACTCTGATCCAAACCAGAGAACTGTGATCAACCACGGGTATAATGCAACAAGGAGACAATTTAGTCTGCACCCTGTGTGCAGTACTAGTTGCCTTCACCAAATCAGCCACCTGCTGAAAAGAGCTGATGATGGCAGGCATCATTCATGGCACCATGTGCCACTGTTTGCAGCCAGTCAGTGCACTTGATAGCCACTGACAGAGCCTCTTCCATGTCATGTACAAGACGTCCCGCCAAACATACTGAGTCCACATTGGCATTCTTTTCCACCATGCATGCTATTTCCCTGAGAGGCTCCACCTAATATTGCAGCTCCCAATGTCTAGCATACCAATCCTCACCCCCAGCACTTGTCTGGACCAGGTGGGAGAATCGGCCACTGGCTCAACAGGAGTGGTGTCCATGCTGGCTCGGATTAGTACCTTGTACCTGTTACTCACACATAAGGAGCCAGTCATGCAGCACATTCCCTCTTTTGCCTTCCACCTGGTGACATGCAAACCCACCACTGTCTGCCACTCACTCTTGAGTGATAACAGACATTCAGATGTTGCATATTGAAAGATGCAGTGACAACCACATCACCAGTGGATTCCAATGTCACCAAGGTGTTACAGGTCTCATCACCAGTGCCCCACTGTTATGGCAGCTTTGAGCTTAGCCATAAGCCTGTTGACCACTGCCAGTGTAGCATCCAGCTGTTTATGGACAGCAGTCAGTTCTCTTTGTGTCTACTCACAACAAGCACAATCCCTAGCCATATCATATTGTGTAATTACTGATACAAGATTGCAAAAAGTATGAACAAAGCAGTCAAGATAAACTTAGAAAGTACTAGCACATCCTGTGAAAGGAAGCTAAAGAAATGGAAATTAAGATGATAAAAATTAAGAAGAGAAAATTCTGATGAAAAAGCTTTCCACAATACTCTGGAGTATTCAGACAAGGTGCAGAGAAGATTCAGTGACTGGTGGGTTAAAATGGGGGGAGGGGGGAGGGGGGGGGGGGAGGAGATAAAGAATAGGAAGATTTTGGAGAGGATGGAGAGAAGGGACAGAGAGGAGCAATAAGAAGAAAACTGAAAGATAGGGGAAGAGGTTTGTGTCTAGTTTATCTGCTCCTGCAGTATGTCCAACAACCATTTATGTAATTGAGCTTCTCAACTCTGTTAGGAGTAGGTCAGAATCTGGTCAGATAGTCTCTTGAATGGAGTAATTAAGATAAATAGTGAAGAGGGAGATGATGTGTAAAGTTGGCTCACTACAAGAGGTACTAATGTTATGGATGTTGAAAGGAGTAATGAGGGAATATTAGCTCTGAAATCACATTGAAATGTGAAGGCTAAGGTAGCTGTAGCGCCATAAGAAGCAAGTGTGGACTGCACCAAAGCAAATAAGCATGTGGATAGCAACCTAAGTAATTTAAGTGCAGTAGTTTCTATCCCATTGGGTGATAATGGGTGTTGTTTAGAAGCTATGGAGTCTGGGCCAGATGCACATGGGAGTGTACATGCCACTGATTCTTGGGTTGTGTAGAGTGCAACAGCCAATAATGATGATGTTGTAGGTACTATGGGGAATGCACAGATAGCTATTATTGTTGATAGTTGTGCTGCAGATGTTGTGAAATAAATGGTACAAATGCATATATTTCCTCAGAATCAGGGTCAACTTATGAAAAGGAAGAAGCAATGTGTTTGTGAAGTTAGTGATCAAATCAACAAGGTGGAATCTGCTGAGGAAGGTATGCATGGGGTTCAGAATGCTATGGTAGTGTGAGCATTAGTTCACAACCTTACAGAGCAAGCTGCTGATATGTGCTATGACCTGTTCACAACACTGCAGCAGTCTGATGCGCACAATGAGTGTAATGTAGGTGAAGGGTATGAAGAAAATCAGAGAGTAAACTTTCAGCCCAAACTTCATGCAAAATTGACCTTTTTGTGAAAACAATGAAATTGAGGGGGACAAAATTCCAGCTAGGGCAAACTGTCACCAGCAGATTCCTGTTGCAAGGTTTGTCCATTTTAATGGACAAATTGGTTAAACTGGGAACAAATATGCTAATATTTAATTCATATGATACAGTGCCACAAGGCACCATAAAGTTACTTTAGGTGATCAGGGGCACTGGAAAGCTGAGCATTTTGGGAAGAATTCAGTTTGTGATTAAAGCTACAATGACTATCTGTTGATGTATTGTGAGTAGTAGTACCATGTGTGATTCATGGGTGAGGAAAGGTCTGGGAGTATATTTTATAGGAAAGCATGAGGGAAACTGTTGACACAGGGAAAAGTTCCAAAACAGCAGATTGAAACACCTCTGGATAGACAAAAAGAGATTCTGTGCATAAGAGTTTAATAAAGCCAGACAATGTGCTTTTAAAGAAGTTTTGTTCATGATAATTTATTAAAAAGCAAACAGTTTTTCAGTACCATTCTTCTTTATAAGTAGAAAGTAAGAAGTAAAAAATAATTATTGTATGTGCGACATTGTAATGAGTAAGAAATGTATTCCACAGTATTTAAGAGTTTATAAGACTATTGAACAAGCCATAAGGATCTTGAATGTGGTGAGGTGATGTGTTAAACAGTATACAGAGAGTTTCCAAGATGATATGGCTAATGGGAAGTTATTAGCTGAAAGTTGTATTGTGCATGCTCACAGGGACTATTGGACTGCTAATCAGTGTGACAAAGATGTAACCTTGTTGTTGTAAGTAAGGATCTAGTGGGCTAAGCATCATAGCATACAGTTGCTGCCTCTGGACCTTGTGGGTCAAACTACCTGGTACTTATGAAGTGAAAATTTTTGTAAATATTGTACATTGTTGGCTGTGGATGTTGAATTTTGCTGCAGTCCAGTCCAGAGTAGTGGCCCAAGGGCTGGGTCTTTGAAAGAAAGGGGGACGGGGGTTGGTAATCTAGCAACACCACTATTTTTTTGGCAATTCCGTGGAAGCATAGCAGCACAGCACTCTATGAGGTCCGTTCAAAAAACTCTGGAACATTCATAATTTCATGACAATGGAAATGAAATTTGACTGGCATCCCTGCAAATGCCTGTGTTTAATGTGTAACTGCCAGAAGTTTCATTGTTGCATGCCTGTTAGTTATTGTTCAGTGCTGTATTAAGTAGAATGTTTGTCACACAGTTTGTGAATTTTGAGATACCAGAGTTAGAGGAGCAATACACCTGAATTAAATTTCGTGTGAAACTCAAGAAAACCTTTAAAGAGACACATCAAATTATCCAGGGTGCCTATGGTGATGAGTGATTAAGCAATACATGATGTTACAAATGGTTCACATAGTTTAAAAATAGCCAGATGGAAGTTAAAGATGACCCTCACTCAGGACACCTTTTGAATTCTACTGACAATGCTCATGTTAGGAATATCAACAAAATTGTGTATGCCAATCAAAGACTGGCTGTTTGAGAGATTGAAGAAGAATGGAACATTTCAGTTGGATCATGTTATGCAATCCTGACACAGCATCTTGGAATGCAACATGTTGCTGCCAAGTTTGTCTCATGGCTCATGAGTTAAACCTCACAATGTGTCAGGAAAGGTTTTTCCAAGACCAAAAAGAGCTCATCAGGTCAGGTCAAATGTCAAAGCCATGCTGATAGTTTTCTTTGACTTTGAAGTATTAGTTCATAATGAATTTGTGCCAGAGGAACAAACTGTTAATTGATGGTACTATTGGGATTTGTGGCAATGCCTGTGAAAAATGTGAAATGGAAACAGCCTGAAGTGTGGCAAGACAGTTCATGGCTTTTGCATCACGATAACGCATCTGCACATTCATCCTTGTTGGTGTGTGACTATTACACAAAAAACAAAATCACAATGCTGCCTCATCCTCCACAGTCTCCAGATCTGGCCCCTATGGACCTTTCTTATTTCCAAAGTTGAAAACCCCATTGAAAGGATAAAGATTTGCAATGATAGATGAGATGAAAAAAAAATTCGCAGATGGCAAGATGCATGATCCAGCAAGAGGCATATCAAGACTGCTTCTGGAAGTGGAAACAACACTTGGAGCAGTGTATCAATTGTGAGTGAGAGTATTTTGAAGCAGATCATGCACAATAAGTAAGAAAAATTTTGTGGACAAAGTTCTGAAATTTTTTGAACAGACCTCATAGAAGCTGCAGGCACATGATGTCAGCATACTGATTATAGCAAGAGAGTTTTCTTGTATGCAAGACAGATCAGATCCAGCACCATGAACAAGCAAGTGCAGCAATAAGGCAAGGGTCATACAAAATGGGCCAAGTGGTTTCCCCGTTGGGAGCCAGATAAATGCAGCTGGGAACATGACTGGAAGCTATGCCATAACACAAAGAATGTGACACTATTTTCTATAAATAACTGTGACTTTTTAGCAGAGATATTCACAGCTCAGCTGAATGACTGTCATGAAGGGCTATGCCACACACTGCCGCACCATGGGAGAGCATGCAGCCACCATGAGCTCAGCCATTTGTCACCACGGTACTATCTGCTGCTGCAAGTGCCACTTGGATGCTGGTATGAGCACTTTGACACCTTGCACCATCACTCGCAGAGGTGGGACTTCCCACCAGAAAGCTGCAGCCTCTGCAGGTGTTCTGGTCATCTGCTGTGCCTCTAATGGCAAACACTGAGTGTGGCATATGGAAATGGTGTGCATGCTGCTAGACAGCCATAGGCATCAGCATTCTGGGTCGCATCATCAGGACTTGCCATTTGGATGCCAGCTGATGGTACACCATGCATGCTGTTACACCACAGCATCTGAGTGTAGTTTCGTAAGTTGTAATAAAGTGACTAGCTTGTTGACAATCTTTTAACGAGCTACCACTGGCCTGCATTCCCACCATGACCCCCTACCACTGCCCAGTCCTGTCTAGAAGTGGCCTGCCACCCCCTCATGACTTTAACACTGAAGGACAATGATTTGCTTCCTGACTGCCAGTAATGAAGTGAACCACTATTGTGTCCCTAATAACATACTGTTCCAACTTATGCAAAACTATTGCACAGTGCATACAATGAAATGCTTTTGTTAAATCAAAGAAAATACCTGCTGTCCTTAAGTTGTCATTTTTTCCTAATAATGCCTCACATAAATAAGAATATATTGCCTTTCTGTTGATAATCCTCTCCTGAAGCCATATCTCAATATACGAAATTTGCTGAGTCAGACAACAAATTGTCTCAACTGAGATGTGATACTTCTCTCTCATACATTGCTTTCTCAAAAAATTCTAGAAACACTCTTAGCAAAGGCATATGGTGGTACCAGTAATTCAACACATTCTGTATTTCTCCCTCTTTATAAAGTGATTTTATTAATGAGTATTTCAAGCTGTTAGGAAACTGGCCATACCTCAAAAACACATTGCACCAGTGAACAAGTACAGAATTAATACATTGTGCACTGATTTCCATAAGAATACTTGATATTTCAGCTTATCCATGGAGTTTCTACTTTTTAGTGACTTAATAACTTATTCAGTTTCATCTTTGTTTGTTATGTGTTTCTGCATGAGCTATTATTTGTCACAGACCATCAAATTTCATAAATTCTGCTTGTTTATCTGTACCAATAAACTTCTGGTTTAACCTACCAACTACTGTCAAGAAAGATTATTAAATTTTTGGCACAACTATGGTAAATCACTAATAGGTTCATTCTGTAATATACTGAGTGTCCACATTCTGCCCTGATACCTCTTTCACAATTGGCCATCTAGTTTTGATTTTTTCCTCAGTTTTCTATTCTTGTGGTGTAATTCATACTTTTTAATGTGAAAGAGCTGTCAAAGAAAGTGGTAAAGATTTGTGGAAATGAGTTTTATTTGTCTCAAACTGTCTGTATTGTAGACTTCTTGTCCTTTGGGATTGGCTTTTTAATGTTTGATTTGCAGAGCTACTCATGTCTTTAAATCTTTTGTTTCCTACTTTGGGTTATCCCTTTCAGTATTACTAGCTGTGCATCATGATCTGATAAGCTATCAATGATTTTTCTCACACTGTGCCCATCAACGAGAGAAGAATCTTTGAAGGAATGAGTCTCTTAAAGATGTCCTAGTAAAGAGGGAAACAACATTCAAGCTCACCATGAGATCATGTTGGCCTAGTTGAAAGTTCTGAAGCCACTGGACGAAATGCATGAACTTCTACATGTGATGCTGACAATTGCCAACAAAGCAGCTGAGCATCACTGTGAGAGTTTTTGCCACCTCATACATTGTTGCAACAATACTGTTTATGATGACACAGAGCAGTATCACTTGTTTATTAACTTTAGGTAATCCATAAAATCTAGAAGGAGAAGCCACTTTTGGACAAAGTTTTCCTCATTGTTTTATCTTTGATAGTGATCTGCTGCATTTTGGTAGTCTCCTTCTTCACTTGGTTGGTTGGATCATTTTTTGTACCCATTATCCTCTAGTAGGTTGTACATTTTCTGCTTGTATTCTTGAAGTGGTAGCAAGACCTGCTGAATGGATTTCTGTCTCAGAATCTTCTGGGAGGCATTCAAGTGTTTTCCTCTCCCCCATGGAACAATTTGGCTCTTGTAAGTGTGTATCATATTTCATGCTGTATTTTTGTTACTGCATTGAGAGGAAGAGCAACCTGTTCCACTGCACTGATAAAATCTGCTGCTGGTACTGTTAGTGTTGGTGAAAAATTTAATCTCTTCTTGAGTGCAGATAAGATCGCATCATCAACTATTTTCCCTCTACAATTGATTTAAGTCCTCTGAGGCTCTTCCTTTGATTTAGGTACAAGGCATTTGTATTTTGTAGCTTGCCTGCATGTTGCTGAGTACCCTGCTCTGTTTTCTGGAGATCAACTGACTGTGTCTACCCATTGCCGCAGATCGGGACACAGGTTGACGTCATCTGAAGATGAAGCGTGAAGAGTTCTCTTGTGGTTCAGCAACTCTGTGCCATGTGTAGTTGACCCTTTTGCTCTCCAGAGCCGGGATGTTACTTCCAGTGACCTTTGTGGTGGCTGAAGTTCTGATATGTTGAATGACCTTCAAAAAAGTTGGTATGATTCTGTTTTGGCATCTCAGCAAGTGTTTACCATAAGCCCCTGCTTATAGTTATATGCTTCCAGCTGCTATGCATCCTCACTACAGCTGTGTGACTGGATCACAGTTTGCTGTCAGAAAAATCACAGTTCATAGTAATCAATTGAGAGTCATTGAATAGAATGTAACTGATATCCGGGATTCCCCAATGAAGTCTCATAGGCCCTCTGCTATTTCTAATCTATATAAATGTTTTAGGAGACAATATTAGCAGCCATCTTAGATTTTTTGTGGATGATGCTGTCATATATCATATATTAATGTCATTAGAAAATGAAAACCAAATGGTGCAAAAATCAGCAATTGGCTGTAAATAAGGAATAATGTGAGGTCATACACATCAGTATTAAAAGAAATTTGTTAAACTTCAATTAAACAATAAATCACATAAATCTAAAGAGTGTCAGTTCAACTATATACCAAGGAATTACAATCATAATAACTTAATGTGGAACAATCACAAAGATAATGTTGTGGGAAAAGTAAACAAAGAGTGAATTTTATTGGCAGAACACTTAGATGATGTAACATGTCTACTAAACAGACTACCTATGCTACACTAGCTCATCCTCTGCTATAGTATTGCTGTGTGGTACGGGATCCTTACCAGAGAGGAGTGACTGAGCACACCGAAAAAGTCCAGAGGAGGGCAGCTCATTTTGTATTACAGCGAAATACCAACTTTCTCTTCTGAAGGCAAAAATATTTTATTGATAACAACCCACTTAGGAAGATGGGATCATGATAAATTGGGGGAATTCAGAACTTGTTCAGAAAGATTTAAATGTTCATTTTTCCCACCCACTGTTCAAGAGCAGAACCATAGAGAAATATTCTGAAGGTGTATCAGTGAATTTCCTGCCAGGCGCTAAGTGTGAATTGCAGAGTAGTCCTGTAGATTTAGAAGTGCTCCTAAGCACATTAGTACATTTGATTCACAGGCTCTCTGACAAAAAAGAGTTTAAGAGTGGAACTGCAGAGCTACAGACCATTTTCCATAAGAAAAATTATAGCAACCATGATATCCAGCATCCCATAAATCTGAAGGCACTTGCATCACAGCTTGCAGAGGAAGGAAAGATGTGTTGTGATAGTGTTTGTTACATTCTGAACACATCAGCAAAAATTGGAAGACTACTCTGGCTGCCCACCACCCAAGATGGAATTCTACTTGGAGTCTTGTAGGTATGACCTAATACTCTGGAAACCACAGAATTACCACGTGCCATGCAAATACAGGAAAATGTACAAAGCTCAAACTATGCTGACAGTGCAGAGAAGATACCTATAGCATACGCATCACTTGAATAAAGAACAATTGACAAAGTCAACTCGGAGTTTGCTCCACCTCTAGTGGTCATACCAAGGCACCAATTTGTTAAAACAGGCTAACACATTCTGGGACTGCATACTGTAAGAGTCTCTAGAGATCTAGTTGTATGTTGAACTTATAAATAAAGATAGTGGCTACCAACTTCGTAAGGGTTGCAGCATATTACTGAGTGTGCTGTAAGCACAATGGCACTCTGTGGGAAGATTCACTCACATCATGGCAATTAAGTAGCTAAGGGCACATCTCACAAATCTGGCTCTTCCACAGCGGCATCATTTTGAGGCCTATGGTCAAGGCACAGGGGCTGGAGAACATGGTTTGTTCCCCAACTTTGCATAACCCGCCCCTCTCCCCCCCCCCCCCCCCCCCCCCAGTCTCCATCTAAAGGGTAGCAATAAGGTAAATTGCAAAAGTGTTGCATCACCCGGATAAAGGCACCCTGCTGAATACTGAAGCAGATTTTAAAATCATCATACAGTGAAAAAATGTAAAATCATACTTCTGTTATGAATGTTTTCCATGACTATTTCTGTGGCTTGGGTCTTTAAAGTATTAATGTAGTGTACGAGCTTAATATTGTTCATTACCTGATGCTACATTAATCACCCACAGTAATATATGGGTATTGTTTATACTTTCAGCCATTTTCTACAAAAAAAATGAAATTTGTGAATGAGTCAGTATTTGTACTTGTTTTCTGTCAGTTGGAATTTAAATGTATCTATATAATCTGTGTAAAAACCCACGAGAACAAGTTTTTTAAAAGAATATGTGGCTAAAACAACACTTAATTATGTTTCCATGTAGGGAATACTCATGCACAAGGTTGAGATTTGTGGTTGCCCAGTATAAGATGTTATGACAATTTACAAGTTCCAACAATGAAATCATATTTCATCTGTCTTAAATAGTAGAACTAATCTTCATCAGCCATACCAAGAATCTTTCTATGATGTTGCACTTACATTAGTACCTAGAGTTCCCCTAATTTAATTCCTTCTATTCTTGGACTTGTGTGAATCAGTGCATTATGAAGTTCTTACTTTTTTGATGCAGATCTTTAATAATCCATCTTGGCAATAGTGCTTGGACAAGATGGCTGAGATGCCACTAGTCTCCCTGCTGGAAGACTTTAAGACAGTCTCGCAATGTGCACATAAAATGAGTGCAATAGGCACACTCTGTGACACTCACTGCTGTGTTTTTTATGAAGCCATCAGTGATCTGACATCTAGATATAGGTATATGAGCAAGCTCATCTTTGTTTACATTGTAAACTTTACCTGGCTTATCACAACATAGCTTCTAATTTGTTTATGCTTTACACTGAGGTGAGAAAAGTCATGGAATACCTCCTAATATCATGTTGGACCTCCTTTTATTAGTGCAGTGCAGCAGCTCAGTGTGAAATGGACTCAACAAGCCATTTCCCTGTAGACATGTTGAGCCATGATACCTCTATGTTGTTGTTGTGGTCTTCAGTCCAGAGACTGGTTTGATGCAGCTTACCATGCTACTCTGTCCTGTGCAAGCTTCTTCATCTCTGAGTAACTACTGCAACCTACATCCTTCTGAATCTGCTTAGTTTATTTATCTCTTGGTCTCTCTCTCTGATTTTTACCCTCCGCCCTTCCCTCCAATACTAAATTGGTGATCTCTTGGTGTCTCATAATGTGTCCTACCAACTTATCCCTCCTTATAGTTAAGTTGTGCCACAAATCCCTCTTCTACCCAATTATATTCAGTACCTCCTCATTAGCTATGTGGTCTACCCACCTAATCTTCAGCATTCTTCTGTAGCACCACATTTTGAAAGCTTCCATTTTCTTCTTGTCTAAACTATTTATTGTCCATTTTTCACTTCCATGTTTCACTCCAAACAAATACTTTCAAAGAAGACTTACTGAGACTTAAATCTTTACTCAATGTTATCAAATTTCTCTTCTTCAGAAACACTTTCGTTGCCATAGCCAGTCTACATTTTATGTTCTCTCTATTTTGACTATCATCAGTTATTTTGCTCCTCAAATAGCAAAACTCATCTACTACTTTAAGTGTCTCATTTCCTAATCTGATTCCCTCAGCATCACCTTATTTAATTCTATGACATTGCATTATTCTCATTTTGCTTTTATTGATGTTCATCTTATAGTCTCCTTTCAAGACACTGTCCATTCTGTTCAACTGTTCTTCCAGATCATTTGCTGTCTCTGACAGAATTGCAATGTCATCGGCAAAATGCAAGGTTTTTATTTCTTCTCCATGGATTTTAATTCCTACTCAATTTTTTTTGTTTCCTTTGCTGCTTGCTCAATATACATATTGAATAACATTGGGGATAGGCTACAACCTTGTCTCACTCCCTTCCAAACCACTGCTTTGCTTTCATGCACCTCAACTCTTATAACTGCCATGTGGTTTCTGTACAGATTGTAAATAGCCTTTCACTCCCTGTTATTTAGCCCTGCCACCTTCAGAATTTGAAAGAGAGTATTCTAGTCAACATTGTCAAAAGCTTTCTCTATGTCTGCAAATGCCAGAAATGTAGGTCTGGCTTTCCTTAAGCTATCTTTTAACATTGTCATAGAGTCAGTATTGCCTCACGTGTTCCAACTTTTCTACTGAATCCAAATTGATCTTCCCCAAGATTGGCTTCTACCAGTTATTCCATTTGTCTGTAAAGAATTTGTGTTGGTACTTTGTAGCCGTGAATTATTAAACTGATAGTTTGGTAAAGTTCACACCTGTCAACACCTGCTTTCTTTGGGATTGGAATTACTATATTCTTCTTGGAGCTTGGAGTCTGAGGGTATTTTGCCTATCTCATTCATTTTGCTCACTAGATGGTAGAGTTTGTCATGGCTGGCTCTCCCAAGGCTATCAGTAGCTGTAATAGAATGTTGTCTACCCCCAGGGGCTTGTTTTTACTTACATCTTTCATTGCTCTGACAAATTCTTCATGTAGTATCATGTTTCCCATTTCATCTTCATCTACGTCCTCTTCCATTCCTGTAATATTCTCCTGAAGTGCATCGCCCTTGTATAGATCCTCTATATACTCCTTCCACCTTTCTGCTTTACCTTCTTTGCGTAGGAATGGTTTTCCATCTGAGTTCTTGATATTCATACAGGTGGTTCTTTTTTCTCCAAAGGTCTCTTTAATTTTCCTCTGGTCAGTATCTGTCTTAACCCTAGTGATATATGCCTTTACATCCTTACATTTGTCCTCTATCCATTCCTGCTTAGCCATTTTGCACTTCCTGTTGATCTCATTTTTGAGATGTTTGTACTCCTTTTTGGCTGCTTCATTTACTGCATTTTTATAGTTTCTCCTTTCATCAATCAAATTCAGTATCTCATCTGTTACCTACTTAAACCTAACTAACCTAAGGACATCACACACATCCACACCCGGGGCAGGATTTGAACCTGCAACCATAGTAGCAGCGCAGTTCCGGACTGAAGCACCTAGAACCACTTGGCCACAGCTGCTGGCAAACTTGATGGATTTGCACACACATTCCAACAACCGGTTAATGTGCTTAGTATGGGGTGTGACCACCTCTGGCAGCAATACAGGCCTGACAATAATGGGGCATGCTGTGAATGATGTCATCAGTCTCATGTTGTGGCACTAATGCCCATTCTTCCTGCAGAGTTACTCACAGTCTTGGGTGGATGCTGACGTGATGCAAACTGTCTCCCTAGTGCATCACAGACATGCTCTATGGGATTCGAATCAGGAGAGTGAGTAGGCCACACCATGTGTGCAATATTTTCCATTTTGAAGAAAACGTCAACCACTTGTGCTCTATAAGGTCAAGCATTATTGTCCATAAATAAAACGTCTGGGCCCACAGCTTCTTGCAACAATTTTAAATGAGGTCCCAAGATCTTGTTACAACACCTCCTGCAATCCTCCTCAATCTCAGTCTCTTTCCACAATGTTTGGGTCCCAAAATTGTGTTCCACATTCCCTTCAGATGAAAATCCATCCAGAATCACTCTCCAGACTAAATCAGGTCTCATCTGTGAAAGCAACATTGGCCCACTGTTTGTCTGTCCAGGTGGCAGGTTGATGACTCCAGGCCAGGCCTTCCCTTCTGTGAAGACATGGCAGAGGTACACTTGCAGCATGTCTCCAACAATAAAGGCCACTCTTCCACAGTCTTCTGCACACCGTTTGTCCTGTTACAACATGTCCAGTGGATGCTGCAAGCTCACATTCCAGTTACTGTGCAGCACTAAGACAGTAATGTCGTGCCCTTACAGCCAAATAACAGTCCTCTGTTCTGAAGTCACAAGTGGTCTGACCTGACCTAGTCTTTGGGATATAGTTTTGGTCTCTATAAACTGTTGCCACATCTGAGAAACAGCAGAATGATTCACATTAAGCCATGGGGCCAAATAAGTTTGCAATTGTTCTGCTCCCTTTCTTTCTATGACCCTCCACTGCAGAGAGTCCTGGTAGGCAACTTCTCTGTGACATAATGCACCATCTGTGGCAGTGTACACAGCAATTGTGGATGTGGGGCTACTCAGCAAATGCTACCTCGTTTCATTGGTGCCCTGATATCATTGTTGGCTTGGTTATCCACTGACCAGAATGCCATCTTACCATGCAGAACACGACTATACAGACATGTGGTTAACAGTTGATATGATTATATTATGGATTAGACACAGGACAGGGAAAGAACAGTTTGTTGCTTTAATTTTGGACACCAGTATAGTTCTTTTTTAACTTTGTGAATATTCTTTTAGCAAGCAACACTTGCATTAATGTTCTATTATTTGCAGATTCTCTGCTTTGAGCAAAAGTTGTACATTTCTGCTACTATTTCGGCACTCATTTACCTATACACCTTCATTGGTTTCACAATGTTCCAGACTTAGTTACTGTTGAGTATGAAAGAATGTGGCAACAATGACAGCTCCTAAATTGCTGATATTATTTCAGTATAAATCCACAGTTTTAGGATTTGTGGAAACAGCAGGTGGAATTGCAGCAGCAAATACAACAGGTGCTGCAGCTGTGATTAGCTTAGCAACAAGAGTAGAACTGGCAGCTGATACAGCTACTGATACAACAGCAGCTGTGACAAATTCTACATCTATACTCTGCAAGCCACCTTACAGTTTGTGGCAGAGGGGATTTCTGGTGTCAATACCTTTTCCCCTACCTGCAAATGGCATATTGGAGGAATGACTGTCAGTAAACCTCTGTATGAGCTTTCTAACTTTCTTACCATGCTAATTTTATGAGGCATATGTGGGGGTGGGGGAGGAGGGTATATGTTGCCCAAATGTTCCCAGAATGTACCCTCTTGGAATTTCAATAGTAAGCCCCTCCATGATGAATAATGCCTCATTTGTAGCATCTGCCACTGGAATTTGTTGAGCATCTATGTAATGCTCTTAAACCAACTAAATGATCTATGATGAAATGAATCACTCTTTTTGGACCTTCTCTGTCTTTTCTATTAATTCAAGCTGGTTCCAGACTGAAGAGTAATACTCAAGAATCAGTCAAACAAGTGTTTTTAAGCCACTTCTTTTATGAATGAATTGGGGGAGGGTGGGGTAAGGGAAATGGGAAATTGAATTTTCACAAAATTATGCTTATCAATAGAAGCTTACTGCCGAATGTAAATATTCATACCAAATATTTGTAAGTGAAAATAAAAATAATATATAGGAGTTATATGCTTCTGAAGTCTAATGAAGCGACCACTTTCCCCTACCTAGCAGGGTAATCTGGCAAGTTCCATCGCAATCCCATGTTTGTTGTTCTTATTTTTGGACTTACTTTCTAGACCTTTTGATGTCCTAGTATCTGATACAATACGACTTGCCTTGGCCACATTGTTTTCAGTCCGATTTTTGTATTAGGCCACATATAATAGAACTGATGCAGTTTAAAATAATATAAATTAATTCAGGAGATGGAATGACAGGAGATAATTTTTTTTAATGTAAAATGGGCTAACGACGAATCCAACCTGAAGTTGGTTGGTTGGTTGGTTTTTGGGGGAGGAGACCAGACAGCAAGGTCATCGGTCTCATCGGATTAGAGGCGGATGGGGAAGGAAGTCGGCCGTGCCCTTTGAAAGGAACCATCCTGGCATTTGCCTGGAGCGATTTAGGGAAATCACGGAAAACCTAAATCAGGATGGCCGGACATGGGATTGAACCGTCGTCCTCCCGAATGCGAGTCCAGTGTGCTAACCACTGCGCCACCTTGCTCGGTCAACCTGAAGTATTATGCTTGATATGTGGAAGTAATCTAACACTTACCAGGGTAAACAACTTGGTCACTTTTCCTGACATGTAATGTGACCACTTTTCCTGATCAGATGCCATGCTGGCATTAGTGGTTTACAGATGAAACTATCAAATATAATAAGGCAACAAGGAACTACATTTGTAGTCCAAAAGACTTTGTTGAAACATTGATATAGTAAAAAAGTATTACTGTAAATATAAGTGAGGTAACAAGACTAGTATAACTTATGTATGTTACATCAGACAACTGAAAATCAGAAATGTTTTTACTAAAATATAGTGGAACAAACTTCCTGTATCAAACTCACTGACAACAGTGATGGTGCATATTAGAACTAGTTTGACCACTTCTTTTTAGACGTCAGCACTGTCCAGGTAAAAAAAAACATGCAATGACCACATTTGCCATCCTGGATACTTTATCCCACCTTCCTCTACATTTCCTTAAAATTCTTCCAATGAATTCGAGCCTGGCATTTGCTTTTCCTGTTATTTGTTTTACGTTGTTATTCTACATTAGGTTACTCCAGGTGGTACCCCTAGCTATTTTACAGTAGTTAATGTTTTAGTGATTTCTCCCTAATAGTGTAATCAAACAGTAGTGGGTTTCTTCATTTATTTATGCACAATACATTACATTTATTTGTTTGGTGTCAACTGTCAGCCCTGCATCAAATGTCAATTCTCTGCATGTCTTTCTGCATTTTGCTACAGTCTTATGACATTGCAATCCTCCTTTTGATAACAGTATTATCTACGAATAGCCTCACAGAGCCTACAATGTTGTCCATGAGATCTTTAATACATGTTGTAGACAGTAGCAGCCCTATCACACTTCATTGGCGTACTAGCTTTATTACATACAATGCATTATTCTTCTCAGTATATAAGGCCTGACCAAGGTCACATATACTGGTCAGTGATTATTCTACATGACACAAGATAATTTTCTTTTAACTCTGTTATGCAGGCAAGTTGTGTCTTGCACAATGACCACCTTCACTGTTTTAAACTCTCACAAGACCAACTGTCAATCCCTGCATCGATCATTGATTCTCTGCAGGTCTTCCTGCATTTCAGTAGTCTTCTGGATCTGGTATTTATCTGTGGACAAATTCATGGTTTGTAAACAACCTCATTGAGCTTCTGATGTTAACCACTTGATCATTTACATATATTGTATGCAGAATGGACCTATCACACTTCTTTGGATGCTCCTGAAATTAGCTTTACATCTGTCAGTTTTGTGCTTTTAAGAATCATCTGATGAGTTATATCTCCAAGGAAGTTCTAAATACACCACATACCTGGTCCAGTATGTGATAATGTCATATTCTGTTCACCAAACAACAGTCCAGATCTGCATCAAATGCATCCCTGAACTCAAGGAACATTGAATCAAGCTGGACAAAAATAAGGAGTTGAGCTTCTCAAGGTCTCCTTTGTGGAATCCATGATGATTTTTATAGAGGAGATTTCTGTTCTCTGGGCATGTTGTAATACATGAACATAAAACATGTTCCATAATTCAGCAACAGACTGATGTCAGGATTACCACAACAAGTGTCTGTTGACAGTTTTTACCAAGCAGAAGAAATGTGGAAAGTTTATCTGTATCAACTAAATTCATGTAAGTTGGGAAGTATTTGTACCCTTCGTTTCTTCAGGTAGTAAAATATATGAATTAATTAAAAAATTACAGCTGTTTGCTGAGCCTAGCAATCTATAAATTTCTGAAACTTACGATATACTTTCTAGCCTGTACAGTAAGAAAACTCAATAGCATAGCCACTACTATGAAATTTAATCAGTGTATGAAGTAACTGGGTAAATCTTACACAGCATGAGTCACTGATCTTCAGGCTTTATTCAGACAGAATAATTTTTCATGTGAATCATGCAATGTGTTTTATTAATGAAGTTGAGTGCTTACTCCCCAAAAAACATATAAGAGCTAAAGTACTAAAAACATTAGACCACCTCTTTGTGAAGTTTTATGAATAGTATGAGTGTTCAACATTGCTTCTTCTATTCAGCAAACTCTTTGTGGCCAAATCTGATAATTAGCAGTGCGTCTGATGACATGCAAAAGTCATAATTATTGTCAGGGGATACCAACACAAGCCTACAATTTTGCTGCATCCCTGTCACAAGACCTAAATTAAAAAGTAAGGTAGTTGGCAAATCATGTTAAGCCACTGTATTGGTAGACATTCAAAGACAAGAGCATAAATTATAATGTGTCATCAATCTCCAGCACAAGCAGCACATGAAAGACATGGCTCACACAATGTTATCACTTTCAGATACTCATAAGTTACTGTAGTAATGTCCTGACTTCTACAACAAACACAAGAGAAGTCATTGGCTAAATGGGATGCAGAGTGCTTTATCTGTCACATGTCTGGCCACTTGGCCAACATGTGCATAGTTAGGTAGTATACACAAAACAGTGTAACATGATTGTGTGCATTGCCACATTAATATCAACAGTCAACAGAGCTCCAACTAACATAGTGATCAAGGTGATTGTTAATAAATATGAGGTAGAGTTCCAGGCTGTAACAGAAGCAGCTGTGTCCCTGATTAATTAGGATACTGATGCAGCAGCTCCCTGTCACTACTGCAATCTCAGCGATAGACAGTCACTTACAAGTGTCAAGAAATTCCACTAATGGGCTAGATCAATATAAAAGAAAGATGTAAGCATGTAGGCAGAATACTAACTCAAAAATTGATATTAGTCTTGACCACCATGTTTATTTTATTCTGCCTTACATGTTTCAGACTTGTGCCATTCTCAAAGGCATCAGTGAAGAAAAATTGGTAAAATTACATAAAATTTTTATCACAAAAATGGAAGACACAAACACACAGTTAAAAAAATTGTAAAAGTACATGAAATATAATGTATATAAATACTATATAATATGAATTGATTGTATCAGTATTTCTGTATTTTAAAACAATATGACTTTCATAACTGCTGAACAGTACCATCCTCTAGCGATCTTCTTTACCCAATACTTTGGCATGTACAGTTAGTCAGTTTACACTCAAATGACATCATGTAAGGTAGACAACTTCACTTTACATTTTACATATGAAAGCATTGTATATACAGGCTGTCTCAAACCTTTTGGTTCCAAATCAAACAGTTGATAGTGGGTTCACAACTGATTGTATTGAGATAGGGAACCAATGGCACCAAATGCATATTTATTGTGTTATGGACACACACAATGTACAACACATAACAACAACTTAGCTCATAGTTATTGTTCAAAGTGACAACTGCCAGTCTCAATGCATGTATTGCAATGGCCCATGCAGTTCTGTTGCTCTCTTGTAAGTATCTCAGGTGTCTGTTGATTACTGGAACAGGCAGCATATAATAAACAGCATACACCTCTGATCACCAGATAGACATACTGCACTCAATTTAGCCCATAGCATATATGTCATGTGGTAACCGCATGCATTGCTCCAACACATTAACCATATCCCTCGTGTCAGCTGTCCATTGCATCACACAGCTTGTGATGTGCCAATGGTGAGGTGTGTTACTGTGTACAGTGCATAACATGTAGTCAAAGATGGAATGTTATACATCACGAGAGTTGGCAGACGTGTATTTAATGCATGGTGCAGCAGGATGTAGTGTCCTTAAAGCAGCTCAAATGTACAGAGAATGCTTTTCCAACAGGCACCATCCCAATTGGAAGATGTTTATCTCTTTGGATACCAACTTACAAGAGACAGGATTGTTCACAGCACAGAGTGCCACCCAAACTCCAGGCTTTGAGGAGATAGTGTTGGATCATGTGGCCAACCATCCAGCAATAAGTACCCATCAACCTGCCCATGAAATGCACACTTCAAAGGAAAGAGTGTAGAGAGTACTGGTGGAACAGGTATTACACTCCTATCAAAAAGAGCATGTACAAGCACTGGGACCAATGGGTTTTGAGCACTGCATTCATGTCTGTGAATGGATTATCCACTGTAGTGCCAAACATCATACAGTTTGTTTGTTCATGGATGAGACCTCATTACCCATGATGGTGTTTTTAACAGTCGCAACAGCCATTTCTGGTGTGAGGACAATCCCCAGACCATCCATACTGGTGGCCATCAGCAATGACTCTGTCACTGTATGGGCGGACATTCTCCAAGATCACCTAACAGGACATTATTTGCTGCCTTCCCATTTGAATGGTCCACATTATGTGCTCCTGCAAGATGTGCTTCCACTGTTTGGAGACTTTACCCCTTGTTGTCCATGAAAGGATGCAATTTCAACACAATGGTGCCCCAGCCATTAACATGTACAGTCATCGTTAGATTATGAGGGAAGGTCCTGTCCCATGGCCAGTGTGATTGCCAGATGTAACACCTCTGAACTTTCTCCTCTGATGTTACATCAAGATGTTGGAGTATGAAACCCCTACAGAAATGGTTGAAGACCTGCTTCCCAATGTCCAAGATGCCTGCCTCCTGGTCCAACAGGCACTAGGGACCTTTGAGATAGTGCAGCAGAACTTCATGCACCATTACCATGCCTTTGTTGAGACCAGTGGTTATCAATTTCAACAATCACTATGAGCTACATTGTTGTTACATGATGTGTACTGTGTATGTCCATAATACAATAAACATATGTTTCTGACTTGGTTCCCCAATTCAGTATAATCAGTTGTGGACCCAATATAACCTCTTTTGGTTTGACCCAAAATGTTTGAGACACTCTGTATTTTTGTGAGTTTTAGCTTCCTCAGCTTTTTACGATGTGTACTTTATCAATGGTTTTCACTGTGTGTTTGCTTCTCCATATTTACAATGTACATTCTATGTAATTGTACCAATGCATTTTACTGATACCTTTCATATATTTCTCTTGTAGAGCCTTATAGAATGGTGTAAGGCCAAAATGCATAAGGCAGAATAAAATACATATGATGGTCAAAACTAATTTCAGATTTTGAGTGCATTAAAATGGCCAAAATGACTCATAAAGTATTTACGCATTCTGCTACTAGAATACAAATACTTCATGTAGTTAACTCGCTAGTGACAGCTAATATTTTGAGTTGGTCATTTTTACTAAATTGACAATCACTATCATTAGAGCCATCTCCCATTCAATTTAGCAACCTAGAAAAGTCTTGCGCTGAATATTAATAATTGTTTACACCCAGAGCAGGATGTGCAAAAAAAATTTTAAGCAAGTATTCTACTGAAATCAGCTAAACAGTCGTATACTTGGCATGCATGTCCAGTACAATTTGCAATGCAGGGAACAGTTAAAACTAAGGTAGATTGCATGAGCTAAGTTCGATTATACTTATGTTGATCAGCCAGTAGGTACCACAGTGAGTGCCATGTTTTTGAGATGGCCGCTGAATATGATCAGCTGATCTAACAACAAAACAGCTTTGATACAAACCACACTCCTGTTTAGGACTGTCAAAGACTTGGAAACCCATATTATGACCCCAGCTCCAGTCCAGCTAGCTAGAGGAATGTTTTCTATGGAATATACAGAGTAGAGATATTCACCAATGAAGGTAGTTTCTGATCTGTCATCATAGCAACTCTAACTACTCACTCTAATGGAAACAGGCCCTAGCAATTCAGCACAACCTGTGTAGACTGACCAGCTGTACCACCACCATCCTCACTGCAACTGACCTGTCGAGACACTGAATTCCCACTAGATCATGAGGCTGAGGATCTCAGTGTCAGCCATACCCTTCCCCAGTGGTCCTGGCAAAACCCCAGGCAACATCAATCCTATGTGCTAATTTAAGGGAGGAGTGATTTAATATCACATGACAGTTATATCTACTTAGATGAGATGGCAAGAAATATTATTTGTTTCAAAGCTTAAGACTTTGAAATATTCTTTTGTGGGGCACTCAAGACAAAATCCCTGTTATAACTGGAGTCAAAGGGGCACATTTCTTAGGTCAGATTCTGGCCACAGACAGACAGTACTGAAAGAAATTTGAGCAGAACTGGGCCATAATATTTGTTAAAGTTTCCAGAAAAAGAAAATTAATTTGTTTGATGAGAATATTAGGGAGTTGGAAAACAAGGTTCATGAGCTTCTTGTATGCCTACAAGATGTCGAGAATTCTAAATTCTCTGAACACCAAGTATTCACAGGGATGGAGAAGTTCAATATCAGCGTTTATAGACTAACATCATTTTTGTGTAGAGTTATCATAAAAAAGGAGGAGCTGCAACATATGTTAAAGGTGGACACAAAGTCGAAAATCTTGAAACAAATAATTTTTGTGTTGATCAGAATGTAGAAGCATGTGCTTGTGATTTGCTACTGCAGAATATCTCTCTGATAATTTTAACAGTCTAGAGATCCCCTCTAGGAAACTTTCAGCTGTTTATATTAAATCTAGATGCATTGTTGAGCTACCTGTCAGACAAGAAGTAACAGTTAGTAGTTTGTGATGATTGCACTGCAGATTTCTCAAAAGATGTAGACCAGAAAAATGAACCGGAATTATTATTAGGGTGTTTCAATCTAATTTCAGTAGTCAATTTTCCAACTAGTTTTCAGCAAGATAATAGGAAACTGATTGATAACATTTTTGTAGACAGTGCTCAGGTTGCAACAGTTAATGTGAACCCATTTATTAATATACTATCTGATCATGATGCTGATGTAATGGAAGTAAACAATACAGCAACTTAAAAATCTGAGGCAGGTTCATAAAAGGCAGTGAAGCTTATTTATGAGAATTGTACAATCTTTTTAGAGTAAGTTAAAAGAGGTGGTATGGGATGGGGTATACATATAAGAGATGCTAATGATATTACACAGTAAATTTGTGTAAATATTTGAAAGTTGCTTTTCTAAAAAGTTTCCAGAAGATTCATGAAAGAAACAATGTAATCCAAGGATAACTAAGGGAACTGAAAACTCATGTAAAGGGAAGAGGGAAATTTATATAAAGACCAAAATAAGTCAAGATCTGACATTACCTGCATACTAGGGAAAAATATTATAATATTTTAAGGAAAGTCATTAAAACATCAAGAAATCTGTGTCCTGATAGGAATTAACAAAGTAGATAATAAGGTTAATACCATATGGGATATTGTCAAATGGGAGGCAGGACAGCCAGTCAGTGTACAAGATACCATAACAATTACACTAAATGATAATGTTGTAACTGATAATTCAAAAGTAGCAGGCACTTTTAACAGTCACTTTGTATAGGATTAAATGGTTTGCTTCAAGAAGCAAGAGAATATATTAAAAATATCATTCCACAAAACCTTAAGCAGCTAGAAGTAGCACCAACATCCTTCACAGAAATTAAGAAAAATACAAAAATACTAAAAAACAAATGTTCATGTGTCACTGATGGAACTTCATACTCTTTAATTATGAAGCAATAGCAACCAAACAAATAGAAATACGAAAAGAATGTCCAGAAAAAGTTGGCTTGCAAATCTCTTTTCAGAAGTCTGAATTCTTCTACTCAAAATTAAATATATAAAAATTAGATGCAAAGTATGGCAAGATAAACAGAGTTACACATTTCAAATATCTACACGAAATTCTCAAATCTACAGGAGGAGAAAAGATCTCACAGAAAACTTGACTAAAAATATTAAGAGAGCTAACTGCAGAGTGTGAGACATATATAAAAGAAATGCATGTCTATTCAAACAAAGGTCACACACTGCAACACAGTCATTAAGCCTGAAATACTGTATGGAAGTGATTTCCCTTATGAAAAATTATGTGGAAAGCATACTGAAGGAAGAACACAAAATCAGGAGGAAAATTCTCATCCCAAAGCTGACAGAAGAGAGGTACAGATTACATTCTAGGAAAACCACAGAAAAGATGTCAAACGTAGCAGTAGCAGCAGATGTCAGAAAAAGAAGGTTAAAGTTCTAGAGGCACATTAGCAGGCTACCATCAACAAGACTCACCAACAGAATTCTGGCTTACATACATGGGGTCAAGTCAACAATACCAAGGATCATAGAAGTTAAACATCACTAGAAAAATTGCAAATCAATCCTATAGATATTGAAGACAGAAACATATACAGAGGTAAGATATGTAAGTTGAATGTTAGGTCAGAGAATGAAGTCCCAAAGAAACAAGGGACATAGTGGACAACAAATGAGACAAAATGCTTAGTGTGATCCTACAGGGTCTCAACACAAATAATGCTTGATTTGTAATAAAAAAAAAAGTTGCGATACTGTGATCTTAAATAATGCTTGATTTGTGTGTGTGTGTGTGTGAAAAAAAAAAAAAAAAAAAAAAAAAAAACCGGTACTGTGACCTTCCAAGTTTTTTTTTTTTTTTTCAATTTTATACTTCTTAAAACGCTATTTTAGTGCTTTTCTGAGCATTTTAAAAAGGTGAGTACAACATATGTTTTATATCACTTCAACCACAGTGAAAGTTCTATTGTACCACAGTTCAAAATCTACAGTTCTGATTTTTTCCTTCAGAGGTACAAGTGTGTACAGTCACAAATCCCGCACTATGTGTGTGTGTGTGTGTGTGTGTGTGTGTGTGTGTCTCCTGTGTCCACATATAATGTTTTTAAGTGTAGTTGTGTGAGTAAGACAAAAAAAAAGATAATGTGTACATTAAATTTAACACTAATTGTGTATGCATATCCTGTAAAGTGTAAACTGACTTTTTCCACATAATTTTGGTAAAAGAATTGTCCAAATGATCTATGGAACATGTTACTAACTAACTAACTAAGCATGATATGTCGGGCTTATGACACTTTGCACACAACAAGAAGGCTGCTTCAAGCCTCTGATACACACTTAAGTCCTTGTTTATGAAGCTGTAAGTACATAAAATTAAGATATCTGTATATAGCTTGGCTCTCATTTGTTCACATTATGGATTTCACTTTGGATTCTCAACTTCTGTTATGATAATGTAGCTTCTGCCTTTTTGCTAGCAACTATCACTCATGCTGGAAGCGTGCTTTCCATAGTTCTGCTGTTCTGAGCCAAACTTGTGCATCACCACTGATACTTCAGTGCTTACAAACATAAATAGCTATGCTGTCTTCACCATGTTCTGAACTTTGTCACTGTTGAATATGATAGAAAAACCACTAAATTTACTAATCAATGACCATGTTTGGAATAGTTTTATAGAAAACCTCCGAGAATGTCTACATCTCTCTCTCTCTCTCTCTCTCTCTCTCTCTCTCTCTCTCTCTCTGTCCAAACAGGTCTCAGAAGGCCCCATGGTACAAACCTACTGCCGTGTCATCCTAGACCAATAGACATCACTGGATGCTGATCTGGAGGGGCATGTGTTCAGCAAACCATTTTCCTGACCATTTTCAGTTTTCATGATCAGAGCTGCTTTCTCTTAACTAAGCAACACCTCAACTGGCTCACAGGGGCTGACTGCACCCCTCTCACCAACAGCGCTCAGCAGACCTGGATGGTCACCCATCTAAGTGCTAGCCAAACCCAACAGCAGTTAAATTCAGTGACCTGACAGGAACCAGTATTACCACTGCAGCAAGGCCACTAATGAGAATGTATATATACCTTCTAGCAAATACTTACTACAAGTTCAAATGGCCAGATAGATTGTAAATTGGCCAGGGCATTTGCAGTGGATATGCTTGCATACTGTTTCCTCAGCAAGCACTGAACAGAAGTTCATAACTTTCATAATGTTGAGCACTCTGAACTCAGTCAACAATGTCAACCAAGTATTGAATATTGCTTTTTACCACAATTTAACAAGTAAGTGTGTGAACTTTCTCCATGTGTTACAGTTTTCTGTGTTTACTGTACTTTTCATATTTGTCACTGCTAAGCATGAGGTCTGTTCAAAAAATTTCAGAACATTTGTAATTTCGCTCCGGTGGCATGTTGGAGCAAAATGCGGTTGGCATCCCTGCACACACCTGTATTTGATGTTTAACCGCAAGAAGTTTCATTGTTGTAAGTCAGTTATCATGCACTGCTGTTGTGTCACACAGTTTGCGAATTTCGAGATGGCAGAGTTCGAGGAGCAACGCGTCGGCAATTAATTTTCCGTGAAACTCAATAAAACTTTTACAGAGACACCCCAAATGATGCATGCAGGAAGCCTACAGTGATGAGTGCTTAAGCCACACTTTGTGATAGGATTGGTTCACACAGTTTAAAAATGGCCAGACAGAAGTTAAAGATGACCCTCATTCAGGATAGTTTTCTTTGACTTTGACGAATTGATTCATCATGAGTTCATGCCACAAGGACAAACTGTTAATCAATGATACTATTGGGATGTGTTGTGATACCTGCAAGAAAATGTGAGAAGGATGTGGCCTGAAATATGGCAAGACAGTTCATGACTCTTCCATCATGATAATGCACCTGCACATTCATCCATGTTGGTGCATGACTATTGCATAAAAAAATCATGCTGCTGCCTCATACTCCATATTCTCCAGACCTGGTCCCTGCAGATGTTTTTTCTATTTCCAAAGCAGAAAACCCTATGCAGATGGCGCTTCACATGATCCAGCAAGAGGCGTACCAAGACCGCTTCTAAAAGTGGAAATGGCATTGGGAGTGGTGTACCAATTGTGGAGGAGAGTATTACAAAGGAGACCATGCACAATAACTAAAAGGCAAGTGTAGAAAAATTTTGTGGACAAAGTCCCAGAATTTTTTGAACAGACCTTGTAAGATCAGTTTTCAATTGCCAAAATTATATATTTCTGCTTCACTGTTAGTGTGTAAGATAAATACTTGTCATTTTCAATGAAGTTCACAGTAACACAAGACATTTGTAGGTTATTTGCTTAGCTTTTCAAACTCTTGATTGATATGAAAAGCTAATTTCTTGACCATTTATTTACCCAGATGAATGTTACCACTATACAGTGCCCAAGGATCAACTGGAACGTCAAATTGTGAAATATATTTCTTAGCGTAAGTTGCATTCCCATCATCCTCCTGAACTCAGTCTCCACTAGCCCCTGGTTTATACTTGCCTCTATCCCATCTCCTATATCCATCTCATCCTCTCTCCTTGTGCCACACCAGATTCAGATGATCTTTGGTGCTTTTCTACTACATCTTAGTTCACATTCACGTTCATTGCCTTACCTCTAGACCTTCAGCCATTCCCCTGTTCTGTTTCATTAAGTGAGGAGGTTCAGTGATAAGACACTGGACTCATATTTTGGAGGATGGCAATTAAATCTTCATTTGCACATCCAGATTTACTTACCAATCCTTCCCTAAGCTAAGCTTGTGCTCCATCTCTGATGACATCATTGTCAATGGGATTTTAAACCCTAATCCTCCTACTGTACTGTTTTATTATTCTTAGTACTCACCATAGCAACAATCACTATACATCCCACTAATCCTACAATTATTTAAATGTTCATTTAGTCTATTTATTAAACTCCTTGATACATTGTGATGTTCTCATATTTAATTGCAGACCTATAATATCTTGGCTCTTTATTTTTTTTATTTATTGCTAATGTTATTGCTATTCTGCAAGCCCTTTCATTTCAAACCTGACAATTTTTTATGTGTTTGTCCAGCTAGAGACAACAATCTACTATTCATTACATTTTCTCACAGTCACTGTTGTTGTCTGGCTGCTCCACAAAAATTCTGTTATGTCATGTAAAATCAGACAAATCTGACTGCTCATAAGTGTTACAGGGATTGGTAACACAGTATAAGAACTTAGATGAGAGAACAGTCTTAGCTGGCATTTGCTAGTACTATTTTTGTCATTAAGCACTTTGACAATTTTCAGTGTTTTTTACAACACTAAAAATATCATGAATCTTTACAGATATAAATAACTTCTGACAGACTTCCATAGTCATAATTTATGAATAAGTGCAGGATAAACATTGTCACATAAATTTGTGTTAGGTAGTGATTCATATATTTGAAGACCCATTGCTGCAAAATTCAAGTCAAGACATAACTGATAGATCTTCTACTAAATGTACTCACCAGATTAATGCAGGTTTGTTTCTTCCTACACTACAATGATGGGAATGAAAAAAAATCACATGTAAATAACAAAATAGAGGTAACAATAAGAAATTCTTTTGTTTAAAACATTAAAAAATACTCATTTTTACACAGTATGTGATACACAATTTTTAACATGTGTAGATAATTTTTTTTGCATTTTTGTACTTAAAATGGCATCTGAATTATCCTCCTATTTGCTTCAACATAGAAACAACACAGCTGCAGCAAAAATATCAATGTGATATGTAATAACAAATGATACACTGAACAAAAACTGAGCTGACTCACAGAAATATAGAATATGTTACAGTTTTAGAATCTGTATCTCAGTTTTGATGTGCTAGGAAGAATCATTTCATGACTGAAAGAAATCTGCATTTTAGTCTTATATACAATTTATTCAGCTGGATGTTTTTGACCCAAACAGCTGCTCCTCTTCTTGTACTTTTATACATTAACTGAACGAACTGTGACAACACCCATTACTTCTCCTCCACATTCTGATCTAGAACTATGGTTTCTTCCTCTTGTGCTGCCACTCTGGTGACTGGCAGCAAATTCAGATCCACTATGGCATCCAGAGTCCAAAGTAGCATCACTGTAGCAGGTTGAAGTTTGCTGTGTCTGAGACTCAGATTCTTCCTCAGTACTGGCATTTACTTGATACAATCCTTCTACGAAGCTCCTACTACTGTTGATGTTGTTTGGATTATTTGACAGTCTCATGGAGCCATCCACATTAGTCACTGTAGGGACCAAAAAATTTAAACATCTGTCACTAGGAGATGATGATGATGGGGAGTTAAAGTTTGTGCAGTGGGATGCATTAAGTCTTCCTGTAGTGTTTACCACATTATTTCCATTAAAGGTGTCATGTACTGTAATAAAATTTTTGTGATGCCTATGAGTGTGTAAAAGCTGGGGTTTGGCTATTTGCAGTGGCTGTACAGGGATTGTTTCATACTGTGCATCAGGAGCCAGAAAATGTTTATTTCTTTGTAGCAAGGGAAAGCTGTCTAGAGGCTCACTGTTAGCTTTATGAATACTGTTCCTTTGCTGATGTATGTGAAGCTTACTCAGCTGCAGCACTGCTGAGATGCAAGGAGTTTCATCCTGGTTATTCTTGTTGCTCACTAATACTTCATCATTGGGTATTCTTAGAACTGATGAGGGCTCTGGGCTTGTAATGGTATCTCCTATGACAACATCATTGTTACAGTATACTGAATTGTGACTGTAATTGTTCGTTGCTACAAAATTGTCACATTGTGGCAGAGTGTGTGTTACCTGACATGTATAACAATTTTCATTATTATCTGGTACATGAGAAGTAACACCAGCTTCACAGTCTGAAAGTGACATGGCTGACTGTTGGATATTTTGTGAAGTGTCATAATCATCATGAGATTTTAGTTCAATATGTTGCTTATTGCATAATAAATTATTATGATGTGATGCTTCCTGCTTGCCCACTGACAAATTATCTTTTGACAGGCTCCTCTGTCTTGTTAATATGAAATGAAAGCAACTGTTTGATAAAGTATGTTTTTGGTGATTAAAAATATCAGCTGTTGAATTTTTACATTCAGAATCAATAATTTCATGCTTGCACTTGTTATGATATTGATTAGTACTTTCTGATAATGCCAATTCATTTTCTGAAGTATTTTTTAAATTAACATGCTTTGTTGTGACACTGCTTCTTTGCTGTATGCCCGTTTGCTTCATATTAAGATGATGACTTTTATCTGATGTGGCAAAACACTGTGATACTTGGTGCAATACTTCTGGTTTGGGAACAATAGGCTCTTCTGCTGAAGAAGCTGTAACATTTTGTTTCTGTGGAGCTGAAGCTTCATCATAGAAAGATGAATCTGGCCCATCATTGTGAACAGACACATTACAGCAAGAAGAAACATCAGCAAAATAAACCTCAGATTCAGTTGGTTCATTTCCATTTCCATGTGGAGCTTCATGTACAGTAAAAGCTGAACTTGCCACACCTTGCATTTGTGGTGAGCTGTGATTTGGCAGTCTTCCATCATCCTCTGGCTCTGAATGACCATCAGTCGTTTCCAAACGATGTGGAGTCAATTTATCAGCAACATTAAAATCGTTTAATGCTATTTTTTCAGACATACTTTGACTGCGGTATGCTTCTGTTATCTGACGTTGTTGACCAAATAATACTTGTATACTGTTTCGTGGGAAACTGGCTGTTGTATTAATAGCAACAACATGAGTTGGAGATGTGTGCTGTTTCTTTTGATCAATAGAAAATGGTATGTTAGCAACTGATTTCACAGATGAAATATCTATCCTCTTCTTTGCTTTTCGTACTGGGAGTGTGTTACTTACTCTTTCTCTACTAACTGATGAATTTTTAGTATTTTCACTGCTACTGTCAGCTGAAGCAGGTAATTTTGATTCATCTGCATTTGTATAATTTTCAGTAAGCACATTTTTCCTAACTTCTTCCACATTTGTGTCATTGGAGCCTGCTGCCTGGAGCTGTGAATTGCCAAAGCAGTTCTGCTCTCCAAGAAACTGGCCTTGTACATGACAGTGTCTGTGAACATGACTGACACATGGTGGGCTCATAGAACTAGAATGTGGGAGCACTCCAAGGATAGGTTCACGATGAGCTGGACTACTATGGTTTGAGTATGGCGGTGGTGGTCCCCACATGTAGTAACCTGGACCATAACTCTCCACTTGTACAGATGCAACACCAACTCTCCTCTCTGCCTGGTGGTTATGCACGTCTGGATTTGGACGGCTGCTGAAACCATATTGACTGTCTGGACTGCTAGTGGTATTCCGGTAATTTTGACTGCTTTCTCTGAAAATTTAAATAAAAACAGAGTTAAATGAATTATATTTAAGCCAAATGAATTTTTATCATTCTCTTATTAATACTATATGAAATGTTCTGTTAGTTCAGAAAAATCTCACGTTTGGATTATTCTAACATTTTACATGCAAAAGATATGGAAAAATGAATGGTTGTGAATTATTCTACTTATATGACTGTTGTTGAGATGTAATCAAGTACTTTTATTGTTAGATAATGGATAATTGAATTGTAAGTTGCCTATGCTACTGCAATTATGAATGGATGCTGCTGAAAGGGTTTTTCTATTTAATAATTTCAGTGTGGACATGAGAAGGACTACGAGCAAACATTTTTTGTGCTCATACCAGATGACTAGAATTCCAAAATAAGCATTACTCTGCAGAACAGGATTTTCAAAACTACAAACCAAGTGGGGTGGCGCAATGGTTAGCACACTGGACCCGCATCTGGGAGGACGAAGGTTGAACCCCGCGTCCGGCCATTCTGATTTAGGTTTTCATGATTTCCCTTAATCCCTCCAGGCAAATGCCGGGATGGTTCCTTTGAAAGGGCATGGCTAAAATCCTTCCCTGTCCTTTCCTACTCCGATGAGACCAATGAACTTGCTGTTTGGTCTCCTTCCCCCAACAACCCCAACCCCCCTCAAAACAACATCTAACAACCTCAAGACCACAGAGCTTCATTTGCTACTTTACAGATGATGTTCTCTTTCGTAGAAATGAGCTTATTTGTTGGTATGACAGTGGCAGCTTGGTTTAAAAAGAGAAATCCTATTTGTTCTCAGTGAAATATATTTTCAAAATCACCAGTGACTGAAAATGCTTTAGCACACATATATAATTTTATTTTATTAAAGCAGGAATTTTACAACCCGAAAACCTGAATTATTTATTTTGCTGCCTTACATAACAGACATTACCTGGTATTTTGGTTGGTTGTATTGCCTCGAGCCCAGGGCAAACGACACCAGCTCCAGCCAGATGTAGGCCTGTGTGTATTTGAATTCCCATCTTCACCTGGGTTTGGTGAATATAGGTTACCCACTCTGCGTGGTGTCCAGTATCTGCTAGGATTTCAAAAAACAGCATAGATAGTGTAAAGTTAAAAGATTGGATTATTTATTCTGCATTTGAATGTAAGTGCAGAGAAAAAATGACAAGAGAAACTAGAGGTAGGAAACAAATAAAAATGAGTTAAGTATCACAAGTAAAGTACCCAGTTCACTGCAAATAAATATTTTCACCTCAAATCACAATTGGGTCCAAATCTGCAGGCAGGTCATCAATGAAGTACAGCACTTAACACTGAAAGCACATTTATAACTGTAACCAACATACATTCAGAACAGAACTGCACTTCTGAATGAAGATTGCATCTCTTCATACAAACATCAAATACTCCAGAATGCTGCTCTTTATGCAATGATTAAATATTCCATAATATACAAACATTACAAACACAACATACTTCAAGAAAAGATAAATATTAAGTAACAGGCTTGAATTGGTGAGCTGCAGCACATAAGCCAGCAATGGTAACTATTATTTCACACTACATGCACCACAGCTCATAGCACTGATCACTCTCCTGGAGAAACAGCAACCCACTGTTTCAGATGTTGTCATTGGAGCCAACTACAGCGCTCTTGACCTAGATCTTGTCAATGGTTCTCTATGTAGTGGCACTGGTGGGTCCTTGTGCTCTGGTCATGCCATTATATTGTCTTCACTACTGTGAGCATAGAAGGTAGCCCATTCCATAGAACCTTAGTGATTCTCAAGTGGGTCTCCATGCAGAGGACGTGAATAATGTCTCTGTCCTTTTGTCGTCTTGATGAAGAATCATAATCCTTGACTTCATATGTGACATCCAACGAGCAACAAAGGATACGATATGGCCAAAAGAAGCACTTTAGTAACTTTTGTGGAAGTCCTACTTTCTGCACTGGTGTAAAAATCCATACCCAGTCTCGTGGGCTGCATCTCACTGGCTGGTGCTTCACATTATAGTGCTCTCAGTCTTCTTCCTACATGTCTAGGTTCCTTAAACCAGCTATCTGCCTTGCTTCTTTGATGCTGTTGATAAGGTGTTTCACATATTCATCCTGAGTATTACCCGGTTAAAACAGGAACAATGTATCCATTGTCATTTCGGCTTCACAACCATGGAGCAGAAAGAATGGTGTGAATCATGTAGTGTCTTGCTTTGCTGTGGTGTATGTTAATGTCAGTACAGGAAGTACTGTATCCCTATCTCTCTATCTGACACCAACATACACCAAGAGTGTACTAGCCAACATCTTATGAAAGCATTCTGTGAGACGTTGGAGTAACATTGAAATGCTTCAGGATAGCTGGTTGTAGAAGCTGGGATGATGAGCAACAATATCTGCCCCAATGGATCATATTTCCTCTTATACAATGCTCCGTTTATTAATTGGAATTCTCCTTTGGTTGGTTCCTCCTTTTTCAAGGCTTCTGTGGTTTTCAGCAGAGCTGGATCTTCCCTCTGCTGGGCAGCAGTACCATTTAATCCAGTGATGACTGAGATTCCATCAACACTTCTGTGTTCCAGCAAAGGATTCCTTGAAAGACAGTCATAATCTTGTGTTTGCATCCACCTTTGTACACCACAGTGACATTGTGCTCCTTAAGCCTCAGTGTCCATCTCACCTGACAAACTGATGGATCATTTAGGTTAGTCAGCCTGCATAGAGAAAGGTGCGCATCACAAAGATGAATGGTTTACCAAATAAATAGAGCTGCAACTTGTTGTTACCCCACACAACTCCATGGTTCTCTTTCTCAGTTGTAAAATAGATCATTTTGGATTTTAAGGGTAATCTGGAAATGTTAACTATCATTTTTTCAGCACCTTCTTGAATTTGCACTAGAATTAGCTCCCCCAAGATTTTTATTTCTTGGGCAGTTAGGAAGTTAGGAGACATATTTTTGGATTCGTACAGAGGCCTGCAGCCTGAGTGCACTTTGACATGGTTGGCAGGCAGCTTAGATGTTCTTCAAATTTCTTGAAAAAACAACAATGTTGTCTAGATAGCAGAGACATATTTTCCAATTAAGGTATTAAAGAGGATATCCACCATACATTCATAGGTGGTTGGAGCATTGCACATTTCAAATTATATAACCTTAAACTCACAGAGTCTGTCATAAATTATAAAGACAGTCTTTTCTGAGTCAGCCTCATCAATGTCAGTCCTATAGCCTGCCTGCACATCCATAGTTTGGAAATATTTTGCTTCTTTCAAGCAGTCTAGGGTGTCATCAATGCATGACAATGGATAGATTTCTTTCTTCTTCATTTTGTTCAGTTGTCATAGTCGATTCAGAAATGTCATGTGCTATGCTTCTTTTTCACAAGGACCACAGGAGAAGACTAGTAGCCCTCTGGAGATTTAATGATGTCATCTTGCAGCATCTTTTACACTTGTTCCTGTATTATTCATTCAGCAGGCAGCACTCTATATGACCACTGCCTAATTGGTGTATGATCCCCAGTGCTGATAAAGTGTTATACCTTGGATGGCTTGGTCTACCTTTTCTGCACTCTGGATTTGAGAGCATCTGAAAATTTACACAGAATGGCTATCACTCACCAACATTGTTCCTCAGTCAGGCTATTTCCTATGGGTAGTTTGATTGAAGCTTTCTCCCCCTGAATTATCTCTAATGGTAGCAGAGAATGATTCTTTGTTGATGACACTAAGCTGTCCTTCATGGATTGATTTGGCTGTCCCTTCACACATACCTTTAGAGATGAGTTCTGGCTGCTTGTGACAACTGGTGATTCACAGTTTTCCAAGACCACCTAACAATGCTTATGATTGTCACTTTCTTTTGTGAGCCTGGGTAGCTTTGTGCAATTGACAAAAGCTTCACAGTTTAACTGAGCATCTCAAATGACCACTTGTCTCATTGATGATGGCTGGATAACGTCTTTAGGATAAACAGCCAGCTAGAGCAATTTTTGTTATGTGTGCTTATTGGAATTCCTTCATCAGTCTGGAGCTCTGATCCTCCACAGTCTATGACTGCTTATGGTGCCTGCAAGAAGTCCCATCTGAGAATAACATTATGACTACTTTCTATTGGAATGACAGATTTAAACGGCTGTGTTCTGTCATTGATAATTATTCTTGCAATATGTTTTACTGTCAGTTGGACATATGTCTGCCCCTGGTAGCTGAGTGGTCAGTGTGACAAAATGTCAATCCTAAGGGCCTGGGTTCGATTCCAGGCTGGGTCACAGATTTTCTCCGCTCAGAGACAGGGTGTTGTGTTGTCCTAATTGTCATCATTTCATCCTCATCGACATGCAAGTCACTGAAGTGGCGTCAAATCAAAAGACTTGTACCTGGCGAATGGTCTACCCGACGGGAGGCCCTAGTCACATGACATTTACATTTATTTTTAGCTGGACATATTTCCCATTTGTGACCTTCAGCACAATTGCTTTCATCTTCTTTAGCTACTGTGATAATTGCCTGATATTACAAGAAAAGAAGCTCCTGAATCCACAAGTGCCTGGATAGGCTGGTCATCAGTGATGACATCAATGAGATTTCCTGACATTTTGGTGACTGTTGTCCATGGAGGATTTGCATCTCTGGCAGTCTCACCTTCACAGGTGGTCACCTTACTTAGTTTTCCTGAAGTTGGTGGCTACGCATGTGGCTGGTAGCTCTGTATGGCAATGGGAAAAAGCTGCAATGTATTGGGAGTGACAACATCCAGGGAATGACAATGGGCTTTGTCCCACAGGTCAACTATGACTGGCACGGAGAAGACTGTTGTGATGGTTGGTGTATTGCCATGTAATAGTGATAAAGCACTTGTCTTCTCTCTCTGCAGTAGTGCACAATATATCCAGCGCATCCATGGGGCAAACATATTGGCATGATGTCCTTTGTCCTCCAAATATCTGTTCTTCCATGGGATGCAGTACTTGTCAGTGGAGTTGGTCATATCTGCAGTGATCAGATGTTGCATTGTCATTTGATGGTTGTTGCATAAGTCTGAGTTGGCCACTGCGTAAGTCTGAGTTTGTCAAGTCCATTCTTGGAGTGTTTGACTAGTGGCAGAGATTGGTGCTAAAGATCAATACACCCTTCTTTAACATTCCCTGTTACCTCCTAATGCATGGGGCCCACATGGATGGCTGCTTTCTCTTGTTACTGTGACTGCCATACACTACTGTATCCCTTGTCTTCCTATCTGGCATATGAGAGAGGTGAATTCGTGGTGGTATTCCACAACTGTCACAGAAACCACATTCTGCAACTGACCATATTTCTTTCATCCAGTTCTTCTTTGTAGCATTTTCTCAATTTGCTGGCACCACTTGGTGAATTCCTCTGTTATGACATACTTTACCAGAAGATATTGGCAAATGTCTCCTGTGACTCCTTTCATCAAGTGTGAGATTTTGTTGACTTCTGTCATACTGGGGTTCATGATGGGGCATAGGGCCAAAATATCTATATGTATGAGCAGGTCATTTCCCCATTATGTTGGTCCTGTTCTTAAATTGTTCTTTTAATAATCAGACTTGCTGCAGATTGTTGCCAAATGTTTTCATCAGTTTGGCCTACCTTCACCAAACAATGTCACATTGAAACCATAATCAACTCCAAATATGAAGGCAGGATAATAAGAAAGTTCAAAACTTAGCATCACTTGACACCAGCTTATAGGCAGAACAGAACTAAACTCCTGGACAGAGAATGCAGCTGTTTATACAAACACTGAATATTCCCAAATGCTGGTATTTATACAAATACTGAATATTTCAAAATAAACAAACATTACAAACATAACATATTTCAAGAACAGATAAACATTATATGAGAAATAATTCCTGATGATTGGATTTGAACTGGTGATCCTAAGCACACCAGTCAGTGATGCTAACAATTATGCCATACTGCATGCACCACAGCTCATGACAATACTGATGAGAAACAAAGCAAACAAAATCGAAAAGAACTGATGTAATCATGAGAGTAGTATTTAAGAATTTTGAGACTTACATATTTACATCCAGCATTTGTGTTTAACCAGTTCAACAGTAATTTGGTGTATCAATTGGTGATGTGAACTAAGTTCACTGCTTTGCAATTTACATATTCAGATTCAAGGCCATTTTCAAAGTTAGTAGCTTCACAAGGTAATGGTGCATAGAAACTCCATACAACATAACTGATATGCCTAGGAAAATGCCGGTGCCTAAAATGATTACTAAATTATCTTATATCTTAATCAGGATTGTCTACTGAACTGAGGAAAATGTGTAAAACCATTTTATATGCATGTCTGTCCACAGAATTTACTTTACTAAACAGAAAGAAAAGGAAGAAGCAAAAATAATAAACAATAATTAAAAAAGGGTTTTTGATTTTAACACAAAGTATTGAAAATATAACCAGTACCAAGGAACAATATTAATCTTAAGCAACATTAGATGATTTTTTTTAAAAAAATAGTAAGAGGTTCTACAGAATGAGATTGCTGGTTGGAAATTCCATTAAGGCAAGAAAAGGAAAATAAATCTCTGTTTGCAGCAAAGAAAATACATGGCTCATTCATTTTCAAAGTAATGAAATGCAATCGCTTCTTCTTTAAGAAATTGTGCTTCTCATCACTGAGACATATGTGGGAAAATTAAAGAGATGTGCTTTTGTGTTTCTGTTCATTATAAGTGACAGCAGGAAATGAAGAACTGTTGTCTCTTTTTCCTTGGATGTCCAAAGGCAGACATAATGATGAGAAGTTCTCATGGTTACAGCACTTAAGGGGTCTGATAGGAAGAATCACCAAAGATGCTGAAGATATTAAGCACCTCAGCTATAGATCTTGGATGATGATATCATTCATTTGCTTCAGTTTTAGAATTATTCTTTGCAGTTGCAGTTTAATTCTGCATTCACATTATACAGAGCTGTGAGACCTACATATATCAAGACCATCAGTATCATCCACCATGTGGGAATGAGCCTACCTATGGCTGCTTCCATCCAGATTCTGTGGCTGGGCAGCCTCCACTAGGAATCTGGTGGTAGCACCTTGTGGTGTGTTATGTCTATAGATGTTTTGCTGTTTCATGATCATCTACATTCCAAACTGTACCTCATTAAATGAATCGCCCATGAACACTTAAACCATTTGATATGTATGCCAAGCAGGGCCTAATGGTAGGTGGCATAAGGAAAATATCACCCGCAACCCAGAGTTGGAGTTGACTTCTAACCACTCTATTGAAGAGGCCAAAAAAAATTTAACTTTAGCATTTTTAATTCTATTTTATAGAATTTTAAATAAACTCCACAACTAAACGGGTATATTCACTTATAGATCTAAACAGATGGGTTTTCATAGCTGCATTGTAACTTCTCCTGAGAATGTTCTTAAAATGTGTTTACGAAATTGGTGTACTCTGTCTCATGCGTAGTTACATATAACCTAGAGGAACTGGAACAGATGATGTGTATTTGTAAAGCAAAATGTTTCACATGCTCTAAATTTCTGAATCCATTGTATATGTTACACAGTCCAGACAATACTGGTCAACATTATACAGCTACAAAGGATTAGAATGAGGTGTTATTCCACTGGGTCAGAACACATGAGAATTCTGGGAAAAGAAGTGGCTGATATGACAGAAGCATGTGCTGAAAATACTGTTGATTCATTGTGCTGTTGCCAAACAGACTATCACCTCAATGTTGATATTCAGAGTCATATATCAGTGTAAATTCCATTCTAATGTAGAGGTTGTCAATCTCATTGTTTCCAAACATTCCTTCACAGAAAATATAAAGTAATTGGATGGATAAAAAATCAACTCACCAAGTGGAGTGGCAGCAGGAAAACACACTTATCAATTGTATTGCAATTTACAAGCTTTTGGAGCCAGTGGATCCTTCATCTGGCAGAAGGGTTGAAGGGGAAGGAAGACTTCTTCTGCCAGAAGAAGGAGCCACTAGCTTTGGAAGCTTGCTAACTCTGAATACATTTTATACATGTGTTCTGCTGCTGCCACTTGTTGAGTCGATTTTATATCTATCCAATTACATTATATTTTCAAAAGTTGATTATTTTCATTGATATACACTACTGGCCATTAAAATTGCCACACCACGAAGATGACATGCTACAGACGCGAAATTTAACTGACAGGAAGAAGATGCTGTTATATGCAAATGATTAGCTTTTCAGAGCATTCACACAAGGTTGGTGCTGGTGACAACACCTACAACATGCTGACATGAGGAAAGTTTCCAACCGATTTCTCATACACAAACAGTAGTTGACCGGTGTTGCCTGGTGAAACGTTGTAGTGATGCGTCATATAAGGAGGAGAAATGCATACCATCACATTTCCGACTTTGATAAAGGTTGGATTGTACCCTACGTGATTGTGCTTTATCGTATCGCGACATTGCTGCTTGCTTTGGTCGAGATCCAATGACTGTTAGCAGAATATGGAATCAGTGGGTTCAGGAGCGTAATATGGAATTCTGTGCTGGATCCCAACCACCTCGTATCACTAGCAATCGAGATGACAGGCATCTTGTCCACATGGCTGTAATGGATCATGCAGCCATGTCTTGATCCCTGAGTCAACAGATGGGGATGTTTGAAAGACAACAACCATCTGCACGAACAGTTCGACGACATTTGCAGCAGCATGGGCTATCAGCTCGGAGACCATTGCAGCAGTTACCCTTGATGCTGCATCACAAACAGGAGTGTCTGTGATGGTGTACTCATTGATGAACCTGGGTGCACAAATGGCAAAACGTCATTTTCTTGGATGAATCCAGGTTCTGTTTACAGCATCGTGATGGTCACATCTGTGTTTGGCGACATTGCGGTGAACGCACATTGGAAGTGTGTATTCATCTTCGCCACACTGGCGTATCACCCGGCTTGATGGTATGGGCTGCCAATGGTTACACGTCTCGATCACCTCTTTGTTGCATTGACGGCACTTTGAACAGTGGATGTTACATTTCAGATGTGTTACGAGCCGTGGTTACGAGCCGTGGCTCTACCCTTCATTCGATCCCTGCGAAACCCTACATTTCAGCAGGATAATGCACGACCACATGTTGCAGGTCCTGTACAGGCCTTTCTGGATACAGAAAATGTTCCTCTGCTGCCCTGGCCAGCACATTCTCCAGATCTCTCACCAATTGAAATCGTCTGGTCAATGGTGGCCGAGCAACTGGCTCGTCACAATACGCCAGTCACTACTCTTGATGAAATGTGGTAACGTGTTGAAGCTGCATGGGTAGCTGTACCTGTACATGCCATCCAAGCTCTGTTTGACTCAATACCCAGGCTTATCAAGGCCGTTATTACAGCCAGAGGTGGTTGTTCTGGGTACTGATTTCTCAGGAGCTATGCACCCAAATTGCGTGAAAATGTAATCACATGTCAGTTGTAGTATAATATATTTGTCCAATGAATACCCATTTATCATCTGCATTTCTTCTTGGTGTAATAATTTTAATGGCCAGTAGTGTATTCCTTTACAGAGGAAGAAGATACATCAGTGCTACCCCTATTAAATTCAGGTAACACCGCCAAGGTGAATGGTATATAGATTTTAGTATCAGTGCCATTCAGAAACAGCTGAAATCACTAAAATTAAACAAGGTTCCCAGAAAGTACTACAGACTCCCATGTATTCCTCTGAAATGGATTGTAAAGACAGCATTATATATATATTAGAAAGTGTACAGCAGTATTTAAACAGTCATTCTTCACATGCACTTCACAGTTATTTTCAGGGTGCAGTTGTATTTTTAGATTTTGATGTAGAAAACTTATTGTGCATGGTTATGTCCATATCTCAGCCATGACTGCAGTCTCAGGCAACTGAAACCACACTGCGAGCAGTGGCACCAGTGCATGATGGGAGTGACAACTGGGTGGGGCTAAGGAGGAGGCTGCGGCGGGGAGGGAGACAGATAGTATGGTGGGGATGGCAGACAGTGAGATGCTGCAGGTTAGGCGGTGGGCTGGGCAAGGGAGAGGTGGGGAGGGAGGAGGGAGCAGTAGTGGAAAAGGAGAGAAATAGAGAGAAAAAGAGAAATAATTATTGTCAACAATAGCGGACAGAGATTAATGGAAACTGATGACAGAAGGGTTATGCGATCAGAGGAGGTGTTGCACAGATATCACTCAGCTGTGTAGTTCACAAAAACTGATGGTGGATGGATGGCTCCAGATGACCCAGATTTGAAGCAGCCATTGAACTCAGGCATGTTGTGCTCAGCTGAATGTTGTGCCATTGGGTGGTCGATGTTGTTCTTGGCCACAGTTTGGTGGTGACCAGTCATTCTGGTGGACAGCTGGTTGGTTGACATACAGTCCCTGGCCAAATTATTAGACGAACTGCACATTTTTAATGTCGTTTGTAATAATTACATGTTGAGTACTATATTTAATGCGATTAATCAGAAAAATTATGACAGCTATTCAGGGAACTTATTACATTGTTGAATTTTGTATCTATTATTGCTTCATGACATTGGATTGTTGACTTATTGTAGGTATTAATGTGCAGAGTACAGCATACAGGAAAGGACCTGCTCAATAGTGTCCTTGCATGTAACTGGTGTAATATTTTGCTCACTTTTATTATCAATTTTGTAATATCGACATCACAATTGATTGTTTAACAAACAGATATTACTAACTGTGACCTTTAAAAATAGGTAAAAGAGGGGATATTCCACCACATAAAAAATCTTATTAACACAAAAATGTATTCCAGTCATGAAATTTCACAAAGGTTGGAAACATCAGAAGCTAGTGTGAGGCGCATAAAGAAGAAAATTGATTGAGGTGAAGAACTGAGCCCCAAAAGGAAGAATAAATGTCGAAGAAAACCAATTTTCACTCCAAGGTCAGAAAGTTTTCTCAAAAGAATTTGCCTAGAAAACAAATTTCAAACAACAAAACAGATAAAATCTCCAGAATGAGATTTTCACTCTGCAGTGGAGTGTGCGCTGATATGAAACTTCCTGGTAGATTAAAACTGTGTGCTGGATGATGACTCGAACTCAGGATCTTTGCCTTTTGCAAGAAAGTGTTCTACCATCTTACCTACCCAAGCACAACTCATGACCTGTCCGCACAGCTTCAATTCTGCCAGTACCTCGTCTCCTAGCTTCAAAACTTCACAGAAGCTCTTCTGCGAACCATGCAGAACTATCACTCCTGGAAGAAAGGATATTTCGGAGACATGACTTAGCCACAGCCTAGGGGTTGTTTCCAGAATGAGATTTTCACTCTGCAGTGGAGTGTGCACTGATATGAAATTTCCTGGCAGACGAGGCACTGGCAGAACTGAAGCTGTGAGGACGAGTCGTGAGTCATGCTTGGGTAGCTCAGATGGTAGAGCACTTGCCCACGAAAGGCAAAGGTCCCGAGTTTGAGTCACGGTCTGGCACACAGTTTTAATCTGCCAGGAAGTCTCATATCAGCACACACTCCACTGCAGAGTGAAAATTTCATTCTGGAGACATCCTCCAGGCTGTGACTAAGCCATGTCTGTGCAATATCCTTTCTCCCAGGAGTGCTACTTCCGCAAGATTCACAGAAGAGCTTCTGTGAAGTTTGAAAGGTTGAAGACGAGGTACTGGCAGAATTGAAGCTGTTAGGATGGGACATGAGTCTGCTTGGGTAGCTCAGGTGGTAGAGCATTTGCCTGCAAAAGGCAAAAGTCCTGAGTTTGAGTCTCGATCCAGCACACGGTTTTAATCTACCAGGAAGTTTCAGATAAAATCTCAACTGGAAGAGGCTAATGTGAATGCATCTGATGCACTGTTTGCAGAAAGTTGAAGGATATTGATTTCAAGGCCTGTCAACCCACTAGAAAACCAATGTTAACAGCCACAATGAAAGTAAAGCATCTGAAGTAGGTTAAACAGTGGTGAGATAAGGATGTGGATTTCTGGAGATTGGTAATTTAACTTTAAAATTATTATTTACAATATGATATAACCTATGTACATTTATTCATAGTATATTAATTATGTTTCTTGATTTTTACAGGTATGCTTCAGCGATGAAAACACATTTGAAATTTTAGCTAACAAATGTCAGTATGTGCGCCATCGAACAAGAGAAAAATTTCATCCCAACTGCATTATTCACACCATAAAGCATGCAACTAAGTTGATGATTTGGTCTGTCATCTGTGGCAAGGGTACAGGATGTCTTTACATAGTTAAAGGCATAATGAGGCAAGACCAGTTCAAGGAAGTCCTGCAAAAACAAAAACAGTTAATACCACAGCTCAGAGAATGGTCCCCGAATGGGGAACCATTTATTTTTATGCAGAATGGAGCTCCCTGTCACACAGCCAGGTCAATTAAATCCTTTCTGAAGGAACAAAATATCCCTCTGTTAGACTGGCCTGGTAATAGTTCCAACATGAACCCCATAGAAAAAAAGTATGGGAACTAATGAAGAGGGAGGTAGCAAAAGATGTCATCACAACAAAACACAGCTCTTTGAGAAGATCATCAATGTGTGGTATCATTATCTGCAAATACAGGAAACTGTACAGTCCTGCATTGACAGCATGCCATGTCATATTAAGGCTCTCATAGCTCCAAAAGTTGGCTCAACAAGATATTAAAATTAATGTTTTCACTTTCACAATATTTTAATTTTTGTTATAATTATTGAAATAAAATATTTTCAACAAATTCTACATTTTATTTATTTGTTATATCACCTTAATTATGAAGTAGACAACTCATAATCATTTTATCACACTTTATGTATTAAAAACAAACAAATTTTGTTAGACATAAATAAAAAATTTACTTAAAAACTGTAGTGCATCTAATAAATTGGCCAAGGACTGTATTGACATAAAATGCTGTGCACTGATTGCAGCAGAGTTGGTATATGACACGGCTGCTTTCACAGATGGTCCTGCCTCTGATGGGATAGGATAACCCTGTGACAGTACTGGAATTGGATGTGCTGAGTCGGTGGATTGGGCAGGTCTCACACCTGGGCCTTCCACACTGGTATGATGCCTGTGGCAATGGGATGGGAGTAGGAATGACATAGGGTTGGTCCAGGATGTCGTGTAGTTTGGATGGGCAATGGAGTACGGCTTTGGGAGAGTGGGAAGAATCCTGGATAAGATAGCCCTCATTTTGGGGCATTGTGATAAAGTCCTGGCAAAAATTATGCTTCAGTTGTTTCAGTCCAGGGTGATAATGGGTCATGAGGGGGCACACTTTTGTGGTTGATTCTCAGAGGTGGTGGAGGCATTAGGTGTGTGGGGATATGGCATGGGAAATCTGGTTGTGGAGTAGGTTTGGGGAGTAGTGCCTGCCTGTGAAGGCCCTCATGAGATCTTAAGCATACTGGGCAAGGAAGTTCTCATCAGTGCAGATATGCTGTCCATGGTTGTATGGGAGTGATTTGTTGGTGTGCAAGGAGTGGCAGCTGCTGAAATGCAGGTACTGTCCCTACACCCTCTACCTAATGGTTTCTCCTTCCTCCCTCCTGCATTTATGACCACCTACCTGTCATTTTGCTTGGGACAGGCAGGTATGGCTGAGGGGCCACATCAAGGTAACAAAAGAGTTATCTGGGAGAATCTGCAGCAAGCAGATGTGTCTCAGCCTGGATAGCACTTCACTGAGTGGGATGCATTGTGTCTTGCCTTATGTTAGAATAAGTTACTTTGGAGACTGCAGTTAGCAGATTTATGTCTCATCCTGGTAAGTATTGCAGTGAGCAGCAAGCATTGTTATCTTGCCATGTGTTAGAGTAACAGGTAGCCTGGAGACTCCGTCACAGGTGTGTCTCAGTCAAGTCAAGAGCAACAGTGAGTGCACATCTTGTGTATTACGAGAATAAACATATTTTTATATCAAGGGTTGTGTTCTGGTAATTCATTTTAGTGAAAATAAGGGGCGACAGTGAATACTCTTGTACAATACACTTACAAAGTAAATGGACCATTGCAGAACCAGAGACCTGCAAGTGAACTGCATACACATTGATTTTTCATTCTCCTGACATATGTGAAATTTGGCATCTAGAACATTTTCCATTTCCACTCTTTAGTTGTATCAAAATATACTGAACAGCTGATGATGGTGTTTTAGTTAGAATTGAAACCTTTTCATTTCTTTTTCCATTTGCCTGTGAATTTATAATCTATATTCAGTTACAAATGAACGACATTTGACCCTAACTGTCAGTTTATATGCTTAGGGATTGGCAGTTTTATATAAAGGCAGAACTACTATACATTGTCAATCATATTACATTTATCACCACCTAGATGTGATGTTAGGAAACATAGTTCATGATGAAGGTTATTTGATGCCCACTGGTCAAGTAGGTACATAAGGGAATGGACAGGGTATTCGTATGAATTTCACTCACTGCTATATGTTTCATATCTTAATTGCTGATGATAAATGAAATTTTTCAGTTTTTGTTAGTAACTTATATGTAACTTAATATATTTTACAATTTAACCAAGTAATTATCCATGTTAAAGTTGTTGGCAACAGTCCCTCATGCCACTGTGAAAGGGGAATATTGTATTGGTATATTTTAAGAGTTGTAGGTGTAATCTGTATGTAGATGGTTTTGTTATTTCTGTATACTTTTAATAATATTTTATTCTAACACATAAATTCAATTAAAGGTTTGTTACCTCTCATCCATAACCTCCCAAGGGAATCCTTCATGTGGAAGTGGGTAGCGGCAATCATCGCAGCAGTTGCAGTGGCGTGCTGTGTGCTGTTGTCGATACATATAACGACACCTCATCTCCAATTGTTCCCAGTACATTTTCTTTTTTTCATGACTGAAAAATTAAAACACACTCCAATAAATGTTAAGTTAGAATTGTAACTTTTTCATTTCTTTTTCTATTTGCCTATAAATTTATAATCCAGATTCAGTTACAAATGAGGCACATTTGACCCTAACTGTCAGTTTATATGCTTTGCTAAGTGAAGTTTGTGAACTGCTTGCATAGCTCTGTGATGAAAATATCTTGTTAGAGGGCTAGCAGCACCATCATGAATAGCTTTTGAGAAAACTGCAGGGCACCATGTCCACAGTTTATGTTGCCTACACTAATACATTATGACCTACCACCATACTATAGAGGGACAACCAGGAGACAACAAGAGTCATGTATACCACACTTTTTTGGTGAATTCTGCTGTATATAGATTACTGAAGGAGACAGATGGACTTTAACCATGCTAAAAATGGTGCACAAACAGAAAAAAATTTGATCAAATGAAGCCATATGGTTCCGGCAACTTTTTTCAAGTCTCAAATATCTATGATGTATATTTGCAGACTGAAGCAATGAATGAAAAACAGTTTTATTTGATTAAAGCACCTATGATTGGATTTCAGACAGGATTCTCCATTTTATTTGATGCTGAGGTATTATTCCAATACAGCGGGAGAGACTCTGCAATGTTGTTCAAGTTTTGGGGGGAATACCAAGTGGGCCGAGGTGTGAATGGGAATTTGGATTGAGGAGGGAGGTGTGCTAGGTTGTCCATGCTGTTGTGCAAAGCCACTGCACCAGTGTGGCATAGTGGTCGTGCATCTGCCTAGGTTTGCCAGGTTTGAATCCTGGCCTTGGTACAAATTCTCATTCACCACTTCAATGTCCATACACACAGAAAAAAAGATTTGAATTAGCTCTATGGTATTGAAATTGGGATGTGTTGACTGATGACTTTTCCAAATAATCATATTTTCCACTTTATGAGGTGGATGTTGATTTTTTGTGCTTTTATGACAGTAACTGAGATACATGAAATTTTGAATGAATTAAAAAAATTGTGTTTGTGGTTTGATGGCATATGTTTGTGGTTTATTTCTAATCACCATGACAACCAGAAAACAAGTATTTTTTTAATGTTGTTAACTTCATTTCTTGACAATGGGTGGCCACAATGGAGTGAGTGGTTTCCATCCATCTGCAATTCAATGTTCTCCTAGAATGGCCCATTTTTAATAATAGTCATGCCTGATGGTCTAATGGTGAAGGACATATCTGGAAACTGAAAGGTTGCAGGATCAAATCTCGGCCAGACCACAAAGTATTTCCATCTGCCTTTAACTATCCTTCACCTCTCAATGATGTGAAGATTCACCAGGACTGACAGGTGGTTTGGATTCCACATTAAACTGTGCTTCAGCTTTCCCTCATATGATTACTAGGGTAGGTTAGGGACATGTAAGTTTCTGAAGAGTCATCCAATTGAAAGACTCACACCAAACCTTTGAGCCACATGGACTCAGTATTATTGTCTCTGATGATTTTGTTGTTGGTTGGTTGGTCAGTTTAAAGGCAGGGGGAGGGACCAAACTGCTTGGTCATTGGTCCCATATCATTGTTAATGGGATGTTAAACCCTATACTTCCTATCTTTCATCCTAAATGAGGTATAAATGAAGCCATGCTACAAAGAAAAAGAAAGGAAGATTAGAGTTTAACATCCCATCAATGATGAAGTTCGATTTCAATGCTTGTTTTCAAAAATTCTTTTTCATGTGTATTCTGATTTCACATCTTCTAAGTTCTGAGGACTTTTGCCTTATAGGCCTTTTTCATTCTACAGAAGAGGAAAAGGTCACATAGGAGTTTGGACCTGCTGAGTAAGGTGGGTGCAAAATTTTGGGCATTTCATTTCGGCCATGAACTGTCTAATACTTCATGACATAGGATCAAGAACATTGTCATTTTGGAGGAACCTTGGATCACTACAATGTGGACAATTTTTTTGCTGTATTGGCTCAAGCAGTCATTTTAGTATTTGAAGGTACGCACACTGGACAAAAACTAGTCACTCTCGGAAGGTGTTATACTAATACTGGGTAACACAGTCTCTGATCTTGACAATGGGCTCAAAAAGTGAGGAAGAGAGTCCACAAATTTCTTTAGGTATGTCACATCCAACTCAAACCACCCATTTGTGATTAGAACCTGTAGAGCTACAAAATTGTGGGGATGTTGACTGCTAGATTTCACCTGCTGTTTCAAATGGTCCCAGACATTTTCTATGGGATTAACATTGGGTAATTTATATGTCAGTTGAAATTCAATAAGGTGCCTGAGTGTTTATCAAACCAGAATTTATACATGCTGCTCTGTGAAAATGGGTGTTGTCATCTTGGAGGATTGAAGTATCCACAGCATACTCATCATGAAGATGTAGAAGAAAAGGCTATCCTTGGTCACCAAGAATGTTCACAGTAACTTGAATAAATGGGCTAAAGTCACATTGTGAAAAACATCTTCAAAAAACTATGGAACTAACTCTGACCTGAACTACGTCTGGATCAGAATAAAAAAAGGTGTCTGACAGCTGTTTGATTACAGGACAGCAACAATCAGTCAAAAAATGAGCTCAGTCATGCGTTCTGTTCACTGTTGTTGTATTTCTCTGCTGTATCATCAGTTTCTAGTTGCTACAGCCAGCTGTGGATGATACTTGCAACCAGTAATGTAATAATCATGGTTAATTTTCATTGTCTCCATTGCTTTCTTTTAAATAAACCCAGTACTGCACATTAATGAGCGGCATGTGAATGTATTCAGAATGGAATTGCCCAGCTTTTGCTGTCACTGCCATATTGCATGCATAGGCTTAGGTGAACTGACAACATCATCTCTTCCCATGCTGAACAGTCAATTACTTCATTATTTTGATCATAGTATACACTCTCCTCACACTGCAGGTTAAATGCATTATTGGACTATCAGTTCACTTGTCACCTTGCATCATTCAAAAACATCTGCTTCCAGTCAGCTACTATCCAGTTTGTGTGTTGTTTGGCACACTGAAGATAGGCAGCTTTATGAAATGCTTTGAGTGATGGTCTTTTGCCAGGTACCCAACTCTAAATGTCATATTACATGTAGTTCCCTTCACAAGGTTCCCTTGGAAACTGGTTGAGATGGCTCTGAAGTCAATGACAGCAACAAAATGTCAGTAGAGTTTGAAACTAGTTGTCATTGCTGAGGTGTGACATTTTTCAGTTACGATCTGTTTATGATCATTGATTTATACCATATTACATGGCCCTGAATGGTATATCATTCCTTGTAGACACATTGTACAGTCCATATTAATACACTAACAGATCTGGCAGCATCATTTATGTGTGGGAATCATCATGTTAGCTCCTTTCTGTCATGTCACCATGGTGATCCATGGAATTGCACTGATTCCATTCAACCAACTGGCACATATACACCACTTCATTGATATAGCTTATGTCAGTAGTGGATGACCTGGTACCAATTCTGCAGTGCTCGAAAGTGTCGCTCTCTTGACATGGAGGGTGGGGCAGGAGGAGAGGAGTGGGGAAGTTGACTAATATTTTGTACAGTGATCTTATTAATATTGGTTAACTGTGTTGTGGTTCTCAGATACTTTGCTTTCTTAGCCATGCTGATGAAAACATCTTCCAAAGGCTTGGATTGTTTTGTATTTATTCAGGTGACAGAGATTGGCTGAAAGAGCTGCAGCTTTGGATTTAAATCAAAGTTGATCCTGTGCACACTTAACCTAAGATTGTATTTATTTAATTTCAACAATTATAGTCATGAAGTCATAATTTTAAAGAAACATTTTCAGTAAATTTTATCACTGTAATGGGAAATCCAAAAGAAACTGTTCAAAAGAAACAAAAACATCAATAAAACATAAAATCTCACTACAACCAAGCTGCACTTCTCACAGAAATGTATAGAAATATGCTGGACATTGCATTAATAATGAAAACATTGCCATGATAGGTATTATTTTTTTTACATGCAAGTAGCACTCTGGGAATCCCAGTTATTATTTAGACATGTTTTCTAACTGTTGCATTTAGTAGCAAGTGTGAGTAGATTTTGGTGTGCAATACTTGGCTGTTAGTAATGTTCATTACTGTTGCTGTGAATATTTAGGTTAATTTTCTGCATTTGACATTTTAAATTGGAGCTCAACACTCCATTAAATTGAAGTTATATAATCGGAAATCCAAATGTGCAAATGTAACATGTTGCTTCTATCATTTAGTATAGTGAGGGGTGTTCAAGAATGTGAAGATTCAAAACATCTGTGTAGGGTTGTTCAGAGTCTCCATGTGGGGAAAGTGGTACATGTGAAATTTCTCATGATGAACAGGTGTTTCATATGGAGTTGGTTAGCAGTCTCTTCAGATTATTTACAAAAGTTGTCCTTCCATATTCAACACATAGGAGAACTGGAATCATCTGACTTTAAGAGATAATAAGAACTTGAAAATTTGGCATTTCTACAAGTGGAAAAGAGTGTTAACTGGCTATTAAGCATATAGTGAGCAGAAAAACTACACTGTCTGTTCAATAGAACTGCAAATGTACACATCTGTTGCATCTAGACAACTAAGAACTCACATAAATGAATTTTATGCACTACTTCTAAGGGAAAACACTATTTCTTCCAATAGATGCTGCTCCATAATATAATATGTAATGTAACATAAAGAGCATCTTTTCTGGCAACTACTACTAATGATACAGATGATCTACACTACTAGCCATTAAAATTGCTACACCATGAAGATGACGTGCTACAGACACGAAATTTAACTGACAGGAAGAAGGTGCTGTGATATGAAAATTATTAGCTTTTCAGAGCATTCACACAAGGTTGCTGACATGAGGAAAGTTTCCAACCGATTTCTGATACACAAAGAGCAGTTGACCAGCGTTGCCTGGTGAAATGTTGTTGTGATGCCGCATGTAAGGAGGAGAAATGTGTACCATCACGTTTCCAGCTTTGATAAAGGTTTGATTGTAGCCTATCACGATTGCAGTTTATCGTATCGCGACATTACTGCTCACGTTGATCCAGATCCAATGACTGTTAGAGGAATATGGAATCGGTGGGTTCAGGAGCGTAACACGGAACACCGTGCTGGATCCCAATGGCCTCGTGTCACTAGCAGTCAAGATGAGAGGCATCTTATCCATGCGGCTGTAACGGATCGTGCAGCCACATCTCGATCCCTTAGTCAACAGATGGGGACGTTTGCAAGACAACAACCATCTGCATGAACAGTTCGACATCGTTTTGCAGCAGCATGGACTATCAGTTCGGAGACCATGGCTGTGGTTACCCTTCACACTGCATCACAGACAGGAGCGCCTGTGATGGTGTACTCAATGACGAACCTGGGTGCACAAATGGCAAAACATCATTTTTTCGAATGAATACAGGTTCTGTTTACAGCATCATGATGGTCACATCCGTGTTTGGTGACATGGTGGTGAATGTACATTGGAAGTGTGTATCCATCATCGCCATACTGGCGTATCACTGGGCATGGTTGTATGGGGTGCCATTGGTTACACATCTCAGTCACCTCTTCTTCGAACTGCCAGCGCTTCAGGTGCAGAAGAAAAACACACAGGAGGGGCTAGATAGGATGAGGAGGGAGAAGGGGCTCAGGGAATGGGAGCTGGCTGTTGGCAAGAGATCTGCTAGGAGAAGAAGATTTTCAGATAGTTTGACTATTGGTGTTTACAATAGATATGACTTATTAGTGGTTTCTTCATTCATCTCTGCCTTTCTTGTGTTGTGACCTGATATTTGTGAGTGTTTCGTACCAAGCAACATAACCTCTTACCTGTGTTTACATTCAGCGCTGACCAGTTGCAGCTGTAGCGGCGCATCGAAAGCTAAGTACTAATTAACTGTTTGTGTATAGTGGTTTATTTAGGAACTTTAGTAGTCTTCAACCGGCGTTTTTTGTGTTTTCTGGTGAAATAATTTCAGAAGAACCTTTTGGGAACTGTTTTCAGCTTTGTTACTGTGTCATTAGATGTTCGATTCTCTTTCTGTATTAGTCTTTTGTTTTATTTACATTTGTTGTTTATTAATACTGTTAATAATAGTAGTTACTTCCCTTGTAGAGTAAGTTTGTGTTTATTGCAGTCAGGTTCTTAACATCTTCTTATTGTAGTAACGGAACTCAGAAAAAGTAAAATTTTACCATGAGTGAGAAGTGTGGGCTTTGCCGTAGGTTCATGAGTAGTGGATTGCGGTGTGAGACTTGTTCAAAGTATTTTCACTGGGGGGAATGCAGTGGGGAAGTCAGTGGGCATTCTGATGAATTCCTCTCCTGGAACTGCAGGTTATGTAGCAAGAGTAAGTTGATAGAGGAGCAGGAGTGTAAGATCTAGGTCTTTCAGGTGCAGTTGAAAAACGCACAGGAGGAGCTAGATAGGATGAGGGAGAAGGGGGTCAGGGAATGGGAGCTGGCTGTTGGCAAGAGATCTGCTAGGAGAAGAAGATTTTCAGATAGTTTTACTATTGGTGTTTACAATAGATATGACCAGCTGTCAGAGTCTAGTGGAGAGGAATCTCTAGTAGCTGTAGATGTAGGAAGTATGCAGCAGACCTCAGTAGTTGCGGTGGCTAGAACAGTTGCAAAGTCAAAGAGGAAGAAGAAGGTTCTGCTGTTAGGTAGTTCTCATGGCAGAGGTGTAGGCCAGCAGTTGCAGGAAGTGCTGGGGAGTGAGTACCAGGTCACCAGCATTGTGAAGCCTAATGCAGGATTGGCTCAGGTGACTGTTAACATAGGGGGGGTTATGTAGGGATTTTACTAAAGAGGATCAGGTAGTGATTGTGTGTGGGGCTGGTAATAGTATTGATAGGGATGGGGAGTATGACATAGATGGTGACCTGGAAAAGATAGCCACTCAGACTGGCAACATGAATGTGCATTTCGTGGAACTGTTTCAGCGTCACGATCGGTTTCATCTTAATACAGCCGTCAGGCGTAATAACATGAGACTTGGGAGTGCGCTGATGACAGAAAGCAAGGGAACAGTAGAACAACCATAGACAACATTTTTGTTCATTCCTCATTACTAGAAGGGCATTCTGTTAGCAAAAAGGTGAATGGCCTTTCAGATCATGATGCACAAATTTTAACTCTAAAAGATTTTTGTGCTGCAACACGTGTTAAATATAGTCATCAGCTGTTTAGGAAAGCTGATCCAGTTGCTGTGGAGACCTTTGTAAACCTTATCAAGGAACAAGAGTGGCAAGATGTTTATAGTGCTGATACAGTAGACGATAAATATAATGCTTTTCTCAAGACTTTTCTCGTGCTCTTTGAAAGTTGCTTTCCGTTAGAATGTTCAAAACAGGGTACTAGCACAAACAGGCAGCCTGGGTGGCTGACTAGAGGGATAAGAACATCTTGCAGAACAAAGTGGCAATTATATCAAAACGTTAGAAACAGTGAAAATCTAAATGCAGCAGCCCATTACAAACAGTATTGTAAGGTGCTTAAAAATGTTATTAGGAAGGCGAAAAGTATGTGGTATGCAGATAGAATAGATAAGTCTCAGGATAAAATTAAAACCATATGGTCAGTCGTAAAGGAAGTGGCTGGTCTGCAGAGACAGGTCGAGGATATAGAATCAGTGCATAGTGGGAATGTCCATGTTACTGATAAGTCGCATATATGTACAGTATTTAATAATCACTTTCTGAATATAGCAGGTGAACTAAGTAGAAACCTAGTCCCAACAGAGAATCATATAGTGCTCTTAGAAAAAAGTGTTCCGAGACTGTTACCTGAAATGCTCCTCCATGATACTGACAGGAGGGAGATTGAGTTAATAATTAAATCACTAAAGACCAAGAACTCTCATGGATATGACCGGGTATCTAGCAGAATACTGAAGTATTGTTCTATGTATGTTAGCCCAGTACTTAGCCATATCTGTAACTTTTCCTTTAGGAGTGGTCGGTTTCCTGACCGATTAAAGTACTCGGTAGTGAAGCCACTTTATAAAAAGGGAGACAGGGACAATGTTAACAACTATAGACCTATTTCTATGCCATCGGTGTTTGCTACAGTTATCGAGAAGGTTGTATATACAAGGTTACTGGAGCATTTAAATTCACATAATTTGCTGTCAAATGTTCAGTTTGGTTTTAGAAATGGTTTAACAACTAAAAATGCTATATTCTCTTTTCTCTGTGAGGATTTGGATGGATTAAATAAAAGGTTGTGAACGCTAGGTGTTTTCTTTGATTTAACGAAGGCTTTTGACTGTGTTGATCACAAAATATTACTGCAGAAGTTGGACCATTATGGAGTAAGGGGAGTAGCTTACAATTGGTTCGCCTCTTACTTTAAGAACAGAAAGGAGAAGGTAATTCTCCACAATATTGAGAGTGGTAGTGATGTTCAGTCCCAATGGGGCACTGTTAAGTGGGGCGTTCCCCAAGGGTCGGTGCTGGGGCCACTGCTGTTTCTTATTTATATAAATGATATGCCTTCTAGTATTACAGGTGATTCAAAAATATTTCTGTTTGCTGATGACACCAGCTTGGTAGTGAAGGATCTTGTGTGTAATATTGAAACAGTATGAAATAATGTAGTTCATGAAATAAGTTTGTGGCTTGTGGAAAATAATTTGATGCTAAATCACAGTAAGACTCAGTTCTTACAGTTTCTAACTCACAATTCAACAAGAACCGATATCTTGATCAGACAGAATGGGCATATTATAAGCAAGACGGAACAGTTCAAGTACCTAGGCATTCGGATAGATAGTAAGCTGTTGTGGAAAGCCCATGTTCAGGATCTTGTTCAGAAACTAAATGCTGCTTTATTTACCATTAGAACAGTATCTGAAATAAATGACACTTCAACACGAAAAGTAGTCTACTTAGCATATTTTCATGCGCTTATGTCGTGTGGTATTATTTTTTGGGGTAATTCTTCTGATTCAAAAAGGGTATTTTTGGCTCAAGAACGGGCTGTTCGAGCTATATGTGGTGTAAGTTTGAGAACCTCTTGTCGACGCCTATTCAATAGTCTGGGAATTCTGACATTGCCCTCACAGTATATATTTTCTTTAATGTCGTTTGTTGTTAGCAATATTAGCCTATTCCCAAGAGTTATCAGCTTTCACTCGGTTAATACTAGGCAGAAATCCAATCTGCATGTGGAATGCACTTCCTTGACTCTTGTGCAGAAAGGAGTGCAGTATTCTGCTGCATCCATTTTCAATCAGCTACCACAAGAACTCAAAAATCTTAGCAGTAGCCCAAACTCTTTTAAGTCCAAACTGAAGAGTTTCCTCATAGCTCACTCCTTCTATTCTGTCCAGGAGCTCCTGGAAGAGCTAAAAAATTAAGCAAATTCCAGTGTTACAGTGTTGATTTTTGTTATTTAAATTTACGACTTGTCACTTGAATATGTTTTTTTATATTTCATTTTATCTGTTTCTAATATCGTATTATAATTTCATGTATTGACTCGTTCCATGACCATGGAGACTTCTCCTTAATTTGGTCACCTGGAACAATAAATAAATTAATAAAAAATAAATAAATAAAAAGTGGACATTACATTTCAGACATGTTACGACCCGTGGCTCTACCCTTCATTCGATCCCTGCAAAACCTTACATTTCAGCAGGATAATGCACAACCGCATGTTCCAGATCCCGTACAGGCCTTTCTGGATACAGAAAATGTTCAAGTGCTGCCCTGGCCAGCACATTCTCCAGATCTCTCACCAATTGAAAACGTCTGGTCATTGGTGGCCGAGCAACTGGCTCGTCACAATACGCCAGTCACTACTCTTGATGAAGTGTGGTATCGTGTTGAAGCTGCATGGGCAGCTGTACCTGTACACGCCATCCAAGCTTTGTTTGACTCAATGCCCAGGCATATCAAGGCCGTTATTACGGCCAGAGGTGGTTGTCCTAGGTACTGATTTCTCAGGATCTATGCACCCAAAGCGCATGATAATGTAATCACATGTCAGTTCTGGTATAATATTTGTCCAATGAATACCCACGTATCATCTGCATTTCTTCTTGGTGTAGCATTTTTAATGGCCAGTAGTGTATTTATGTGCTCATGTCGCACATGAAATCAGAATGATTTAATGATATTTTGAGGAAAGCATTTACATACTATAAATTGCTACTGAAAGTAATACAACATGAGAAAGTTCATATTCACTGTCATGATATTGCTTCAGTAAATAAGAATAATTTCATTCCTGGGAGTCATTTAACTTCTCTACAGTCAACAAATAGGAAGGTTTGTGTACTCTATGGTTCAATATCTCATTGTCAGCAAGGTATTAGAGATGGAACACCAGTTCATTTGTACAAGGATGTGAAAGGGTCTTAGCCAAGTGTTTGTCAAAGAAAGCACCTCTGCCTTCATTTTAAGTGACAAAAGTAAATCAGTATGTTGAGATAGGGATTTCTTGACTACAATTCAAGTGGCTATATACTGTGCTATATTACTTGAATGTTGTTCTCTATGGAAATGAAATATAACATTATCCATAATAGAATTTGTCAGTTGAATTGCTGTTTCAATGGTTATGAGTAAGTTAATGAGGTTGTTAATGGCATTTGTCATATGCATGACACATACTATGAAGTTACTACACAACCATTCAGAATTATTACTTCTGTATTTGAATTTTTGTTTCTGAATATAATGTTTTTTGTTAGCATAGAAATGTATGAAGTTATCAGGAGCATTATTCAAGTGTATTCAACCCAAACTGGACTCAAATTTAGAAGGAGTAAGCTTCAAATCATTGTCTGTCTATTCAGATTTATGTTTTCCTGAACTACTTCTTGTAAATGCCAGAATGGTTTTCTGTAAAGTGTAAAGACTACAGCAGAGTCCTCCCCATGTCCTTCTCCAGCTGTCTCTAGTAATGACTGAGACATTAAACTATAACTAAGCAACAATCAAGCAACATGGCATAATTTTTAAGCCCATAGACTTATATTGGAGAGGGATTAAATCCTTGTATCACACCCTGATTCAGTTTCTTCATAGTTTTTTTTAGACATGGCTTAATTTGAAATATGGTCCTTTTATAAATCAATGGCTTAGACCCTCATACAACCTTCTTCAAATGAACAAGTGCTCCATTTATAGTTACCTCACTTGCAAATTAATATTCTTCTACTACCTCATTGTCCCCTACCATGTCTAGGAGCTCTTCTTTTCTGCAATGACTACTCTCCTCATTGACAGTAAACTCAAACTACACTCCTGGAAATGGAAAAAAGAACACATTGACACCGGTGTGTCAGACCCACCATACTTGCTCCGGACACTGCAAGAGGGCTGTACAAGCAATGATCACACGCACGGCACAGCGGACACACCAGGAACCGCGGTGTTGGCCGTCGAATGGCGCTAGCTGCGCAGCATTTGTGCACCACCGCCGTCAGTGTCAGCCAGTTTGCCGTGGCATACGGAGCTCCATCGCAGTCTTTAACACTGGTAGCATGCCGCGACAGCGTGGACGTGAACCGTATGTGCAGTTGACGGACTTTGAGCGAGGGCGTATAGTGGGCATGCGGAGGGCCGGGTGGACATACCGCCGAATTGCTCAACACGTGGGGCGTGAGATCTCCACAGTACATCGATGTTGTTGACAGTGGTCGGCGGAAGGTGCACGTGCCCGTCGACCTGGGACCAGACCGCAGCGACGCACGGATGCACGCCAAGACCGTAGGATCCTACGCAGTGCCGTAGGGGACCACACCGCCACTTCCCAGCAAATTAGGGACACTGTTGCTCCTGGGGTATCGGCGAGGACCATTCGCAACCGTCTCCATGAAGCTGGGCTACGGTCCCGCACACCGTTAGGCCGTCTTCCGCTCACGCCCCAACATCGTGCAGCCCGCCTCCAGTGGTGTCGCGACAGGCATGAATGGAGGGACGAATGGAGACGTGTCGTCTTCAGCGATGAGAGTCGCTTCTGCCTTGGTTCCAATGATGGTCGTATGCGTGTTTGGCGCCGTGCAGGTGAGCGCCACAATCAGGACTGCATACGACCGAGGCACACAGGGCCAACACCCGGCATCATTGTGTGGGGAGCGATCTCCTACACAGGCCGTACACCACTGGTGATCGTCGAGGGGACACTGAATAGTGCACGGTACATCCAAACCGTCATCGAACCCATCGTTCTACCATTCCTAGACCGGCAAGGGAACTTGCTGTTCCAACAGGACAATGCACGTCCGCATGTATCCCGTGCCACCCAACGTGCTCTAGAAGGTGTAAGTCAACTACCCTGGCCAGCAAGATCTCCGGATCTGTCCCCCATTGAGCATGTTTGGGACTGGATGAAGCGTCGTCTCACGCGGTCTGCACGTCCAGCACGAACGCTGGTCCAACTGAGGCGCCAGGTGGAAATGGCATGGCAAGTCGTTCCACAGGACTACATCCAGCATCTCTACAATCGTCTCCATGGGATAATAGCAGCCTGCATCGCTGCGAAAGGTGGATATACACTGTACTAGTGCCAACATTGTGCATGCTCTGTTGCCTGTGTCTATGTGCCTGTGGGTCTGTCAGTGTGATCATGTGATGTATCTGACCCCAGGAATGTGTCAATAAAGTTTCCCCTTCCTGGGACAATGAATTCACGGTGTTCTTATTTCAATTTCCAGGATTGTATTTGGCATATTATATATGAGCAAGTATGGCTGCTGACTGCAGTAGCTTTCTTAGCAGGTCAGTGGGCATTCACTTTCTTATTTGCATGAGGGCAAGGTAAAAGGTTCTTGGCCTTCCAGTGAGAGATTTTTTTAAATCAAAAATCATGCACTTATTGATTTGTCCCCTTGTTCAAGATTTCCACAGTGTGTTGATTACATCCCTGAACTGTGATTTTTTAAGTTCTCAATAAACCCATTTATGTCTACTCTAACTTCTTCCCGTGACTCAAAATATTTTCCCATGCCAATTTCTTTTTAGGTCTGGGAGTACTATAAGCACACCAGATGATGTTACACCAGTTTTTAAGCAAGTCAGCTACCTCCAACATTACATCCTGAACTACCAGAATTGGTCCACCTACCACACTAGCAATGAGAGGGCTGATGTTTGTCACTTGGAGTTTGCTACTAATGTTGCACTTGCATGTGAGGCATTTTGTTTTGCTCTTGTTTTATCCCTCATACCTCTAACAATGGACATGTCATGGCACAATCATAGTTGGTAGAAATCAGAAGATGCCAAATGTTGTCAACATGGTGGATGTTCCAACCAGTTCACACTCAGATCCCTATCATTTCCTCATTGCCAACAACTTTCAGGTCTGAAACTTCCTGGCAGATTAAAACTGTGTGCCCGACCGAGACTCGAACTCGGGACCTTTGCCTTTCATGGGCAAGTCCTCTACCAACTGAGCTACCGAAGCATGACTCACGCCCGGTACCCACAGCTTTTACTTCTGCCAGTACCTCGTCTCCTACCTTCCAAACTTTACAGAAGCTCTCCTGCGAAACTTGCAGAACTAGCACTCCTGAAAGAAAGGATATTGCGGAGACATGGCTTAGCCACAGCCTGGGGGATGTTTCCAGAATGAGATTTTCACTCTGCAGCGGAGTGTGCGCTGATATGAAACTTCCTGGCAGATTAAAACTGTGTGCCCGACCGAGACTCGAACTCGGGACCTTTGCCATTTGGGGGGCAAGTGCTCCACCAACTGAGCTACCGAAGCACGACTCATGCCCGGTACCCACAGCTTCTACTTCTGACTGTACCTCGTCTCCTACCTTCCAAACTTTACAGAAGCTCTCCTGCGAAACTTGCAGAACTAGCACTCCTGGAAGAAAGGATATTGCGGAGACATGGCTTAGCCACAGCCTCGGGGATGTTTCCAGAATGAGATTTTCACTTTAATGAAACACACAATGCATGGACATTTTAAATTGTTGTATGAGTAAAACTATTTTCTAGATTAAGTTGACACTTGAGTAATATTACTATGCAATTTTTACCAACATATTTTCAATGTAATCATAATTACTTATCTTGACCAGCAAGCTGGGTGAGATTCTATGTGTCTCTCTTCAACATTGTTCAGTCACGTTAATGTGACCATCTGTCAAAAGCCTGAATAACAACCTTTTGCAATGCAGACCACTGCAAACATACACAAAAAGAGTCACTGAGACTCTCAAAGGCACAAACAGGGATGTGGAGCCATGCCACTCCAGTACCATGGCCACCTGTGCTTGGTTTCTCAGCTGAGAATCCATGGTGCAAACAGCCCAGTCAAGGTGGTCCCACAGATTCTCAGTTGGGTTTAAATCTGGGGAGTTTGGTGTTTTGCCCAGGGGAGTTTGGTAAACTCATCCTGGTGTTCTTCAAACCACACATGTACACTGTGAGCTGTGTGAAATGTTACAATACCCTGTTCATAGACGTGAATGTGCTGAGGAAAAACAAACTGCATGTAAGGGGGGGACATGGTCTCCAAGGATAGATGCATACTCGTGTTGATCCACTGTGCCTTTCAGGATGATGACATCACTGAGGCAATGCCGTGAAAATAATTACCAGGCTATAATGTTCCTTCCTAGTTGGAGAGTATTGGCTTCAGACATTTCACACCGTAGACACCAACAACCATCTGTCCAATGGAGCATAAAACATGATTCATCTGAAAAGGCCACCTGTTGCCACTCAGTGGATGTCCAATTACAGTACTGGCATGCAAATTCCAGCCTTTGTCACTGATGAACAGCAGTCAGCATGGGTGTGTGAATCAGGTGCCTGCTGCTAGTCCCATTCACATTAGCTGAATGGTTGTTAAGCAGACACAATTGGTAGCCCCTTGGTTCATCTGGGTAGTCAGTTGCGCAACAGTTGCATGTGTATTTACCCATACACATTTCCACAGCCTTTGTTCACCCTTGTCATCTATGCCCCATGGTACATCACAGTTGCCTCAATACCAGTTTTGGATAGCACTAGTTTGCCATGCATGGTATATTTTAACCATGGCTGCATGCGAACAGTGTACAAACTTAGCCATTTTGGAAATTCTTCCACCCTTCATCCAAAAGCCAATGATAATGCCCTTTTTGACATCAGGTAAATTGCTACATTTCCGCTTTATGACAATGACTGCACTGTTTTTCACATTCCTCTGGCACACATTTTATACCCTCCACAGTTAGTGCTGCCACATGCCATCTGTGAGTAGTTATTGCATGATGATGTTGAACATAGACAGTGGTCACATTAATCTGAGTATATGTTGTATTATGCTTAGTTAATACACAATTTATGTTCTTGTTCATACACTGATGCCAATTTATATATATAATTTTTAGGACCTTGAAGATCTGATTCTCCTTGAAATCACCATAATGTCTTTCTCTTTTTGTCTTTTCAGGTGCATTTTGATAAAAGCATACTCAAGGAGATGTACATAGAACCACTATTGTCATATGAACATACCACTACAGTCATTCTACTTCAAGGATTTACAGTAGTCTTTTTTATGGTCCTAGTTGTTATTGGATATCTTCAAAGTTTATATTATCATTGTTTGTCCTTTGTATATGAGAAAGTGGAAGTGCTATTGTTGCCTTGAGATCACTCTTTGGTGGCCTAGTAATTTTTGATTATATCCAAACATCACTATAGGTAGAAAATATGTTCTGCATAAGCAATACTGCAATATCTAACATGCTAGATGGGGGAATATGGAAACATTTGTACTTTGTTTCCATTCTTTTAGTGTATGGTATATCTAAAACTATAATGCTACCTACCTGTCTCTTTCTCTCTCTCTGGTCATTTTCAATTTCAGAACAGACTGTTGGTAAATTTTGGCTAAACTCTAAACCAATTGTATTGGTTTTTCTGATTTTGAGACCCATCCCAATAAGTTCTTCATGTCATAGATTTAATTTAGCTATCTCTTCAGCTTGTGTCACACCCTATACCACTATATCATAGATAAAGTGTATTCTGTCAGCACATGTGAAGTAAAGACCACATCATGATTAGTTTTGTGACTTGATAACACAATATTTCACAATGAAGAGTATTCCCAAGCATCAACAGCAGTACTGGAAATGCCAGATTTTGTAAATATTGTGTGAATCACGAACCAATGCAACAAAAGATAGTTTTCTACATTAGGAGCTGAACTGAGCAGATACCTCATTGGAATACATCAGTCTGAATATAAAGGGTTTATTTGATGGTTTTTCTACCAGAACTTGTGTTGTATGAAAACAAAGCATTTCAAAACACTGTCACATAAAGACTTATTGAACACATTTTTAGTATGACATTTTATAATACAGCATTAAAAAATTTACACATCAGTGGTTGAAAGTGTTACAGAATCACTACATTCAAAAATATGGATGGAAATATGACCTCCCACAGTGTTTTACTCCCTCAGTTGGTGCATGTATCTTGACTGTAGAAGTTAAAATTTTGTTTGAGTTAAACTTGGAAAGTTTGGAGTGAAACAAGTGAGAAGCACAAACTTTGAGTAATTCAAGGGATGTGCACAAAAAACATCTTGGTAGCATACTGTCTTCAAATACAGCGAGTTGAGTTCTATTTTCCAGTGGCTATATAATTTTAACTTCTCATAGATGTTCAGATCTCTCGTGAAAGCAGTTTTTTCTAGAAGGAGATGGAGTGTTTTTAAAGCTCCCATTTTCAATATGTTAAGCAGTCTTGAATCTGTTGATGTATCCACAATGTCCTTTGGAATTTTCTCTGCGCATCTTCAGCAATCGTGATTAAAATTAATGCAGCTTCATATGTATTGATTTACAGAAGTCAAATCTGAATAGTTGGAATTCTGGGTATAACGGACAATTTACCTGGTGTTGCAGCTCACATTGATGAACATCCACAAAGTGATGATATTTGAGCACTCACAAATGTTATTGGAAATCATGTGAATAACATCTGCTATCATGTATTGTGTGAAGATAGCTAAAGGGATTAGGTATTGGAGATTTTTTTTTTTTTTTTGAATGCTTTTAGTACTTCATCCATTATGGAATGATGATAAACAACTTATAAGTTAGACCTGAGATTGTGCTTCAGATGTATCTGATCTTCTGTTCTTTAACTATTATCATAGTAAAATTGTTTCCCTCTTCAAATTATTCCAATATGTGCTTACATGATACTTTCACAATGTTCAGAAAGATAGTTACAAGTAATTTATTTGTCTCCCAGCTTTTCTCATGATGCACTGTTTTCAGAAAAACATGTTCAACAATTTACCAATTAGGACTAATGTTGTGTTATTCCACCTTCAGTGTAGATTCAATAGATTTTCTTAACCTGACCACATGAATTGACTCATATACTTTAGAGGAAGTAAAATCAAAGTAACAACTCTGTCAGTGCATTTTTTCCTATAACCCTTTTTGAAGAGAGGGATGATTGTTATATTTACTTTCCAAACCTTGTTGAGTATTCTGTACTACAACTCCTGACCAGTCTCGTCAAGTGCTTTGATTGTTTCTACACTGAAATTATCTGATCCACTACCTTATTGTTTTACACTTTATATACTGCTGTCTTCACTTGTAATCAGGACAAACAATTTGTATTTACATTGCCAAAATAGTGCACTCCAACAATCAAAGAAGTATTGAACTCCCCAATTCCTATCCCTTATCCAAGCTATGTCAAAAGGTCATTATAAAAATAACAGAGGATCAGCTGAAAGTTAATTGATGATGATGGCCTGCTGAAATGATTTTAGCCATAACTGATCAGGAGAGGATCAAAATGTACCTATAAGTTGAAAGACGGGCCCCAGAGTTACAAACATAATGAAAATACATCTTCAGTGATATTGATTACAACTTTGGGACAGGCCAGCATCTTGCAGTGACTAGTCATATTTTCAGCAAATAACATTAAGATTTTTTTAGATGGTAGGATATGCATAGCCATAGCACTAGATGTAGACCAATTGTCTTAGTAGGTTTATACCACTCCCAAAAATTCAGAAATGACCTATTCAACCCAGGAAACTTTGTAAAAGCTCTGTGTCTCATATAAGATGGGAAAGTAATGCATGAAACCATTAGAGTATAATACATAATTTCTTCTATAAACTAAATAAATTATTTTTCAGAAATTAACTTACACCATTTATAACCATTATTAAAAGAACTTCCCACAGTTTAGTAATTAACTGAAGCATGATGTGATTAATTTCAATTCCAAATTAATTTAATGTATTTAAATACACTCCTGGAAATGGAAAAAAGAACACATTGACACCGGTGTGTCAGACCCACCATACTTGCTCCGGACACTGCGAGAGGGCTGTACAAGCAATGATCACACGCACGGCACAGCGGACACACACCAGGAACCGCGATGTTGGCCGTCGAATGGCGCTAGCTGCGCAGCATTTGTGCACCGCCGCCGTCAGTGTCAGCCAGTTTGCCGTGGCATACGGAGCTCCATCGCAGTCTTTAACACTGGTAGCATGCCGCGACAGCGTGGACGTGAACCGTATGTGCAGTTGATGGACTTTGAGCGAGGGCGTATAGTGGGCATGCGGGAGGCCGGGTGGACGTACCGCCGAATTGCTCAACACGTGGGGCGTGAGGTCTCCACAGTACATCGATGTTGTCGCCAGTGGTCGGCGGAAGGTGCAGGTGCCCGTCGACCTGGGACCGGACCGCAGCGACGCACGGATGCACGCCAAGACCGTAGGATCCTACGCAGTGCCGTAGGGGACCGCACCGCCACTTCCCAGCAAATTAGGGACACTGTTGCTCCTGGGGTATCGGCGAGGACCATTCGCAACCGTCTCCATGAAGCTGGGCTACGGTCCCGCACACCGTTAGGCCGTCTTCCGCTCACGCCCCAACATCATGCAGCCCGCCTCCAGTGGTGTCGCGACAGGTGTGAATGGAGGGACGAATGGAGACGTGTCGTCTTCAGCGATGAGAGTCGCTTCTGCCTTGGTGCCAATGATGGTCGTATGCGTGTTTGGCGCCGTGCAGGTGAGCGCCACAATCAGGACTGCATACGACCGAGGCACACAGGGCCAACACCCGGCATCATTGTGTGGGGAGCGATCTCCTACACTGGCCGTACACCACTGGTGATCGTCGAGGGGACGCTGAATAGTGCACGGTACATCCAAACCGTCATCGAACGCATCGTTCTACCATTCCTAGACCGGCAAGGGAACTTGCTGTTCCAACAGGACAATGCACGTCCGTATGTATCCCATGCCACCCAACGTGCTCTAGAAGGTGTAAGTCAACTACCCTGGCCAGCAAGATCTCCGGATCTGTCCCCCATTGAGCATGTTTGGGACTGGATGAAGCGTCGTCTCACGCGGTCTGCACGTCCAGCACGAACGCTGGTCCAACTGAGGCGCCAGGTGGAAATGGCATGGCAAGCCGTTCCACAGGACTACATCCAGCATCTCTACGATCATCTCCATGGGAGAATAGCAGCCTGCATTGCTGCGAAAGGTGGATATACACTGTACTAGTGCCGACATTGTGCATGCTCTGTTGCCTGTGTCTATGTGCCTGTGGTTCTGTCAGTGTGATCATGTGATGTATCTGACCCCAGGAATGTGTCAATAAAGTTTCCCCTTCCTGGGACAATGAATTCACGGTGTTCTTATTTCAATTTCCAGGAGTGTACTTTGTTTGCTGCTACAAAAATTCAAAAGCAGTAATTTCATTTTTTGGTAAAGACCTAAAACTCAATTACTTTTACATAGCATTGCAGCCCAAATTATTTTCAGTAGGATTTATTGGATATTGTGTGAGTGTGTGAGGGGTGGGGGGAGGGGGAATGAGAAAATTGTGTATGTGCAGGTTATATTTACCTGAGAAGCTGATAGACCAGCATACAAGAAAAAATACATATTAGAATTCCAATAACAGATAATCCAAATAAAGCTCGTAAGCATGAGTAGAGTGCTCCATGGATGACATCACAGTCTGGTGTTGAGTTGAAAACATACCGTACACCTGCATGAAAGGAAAAATTGATTTCTAATTAATTTTTTCAATAAAAGAACTACTCAAACATTTCTATCACTCACCAACATTGCTTAGTTCTTAGGAAATTTAATTTTAATTTTTTAATGAATTAAAAAATGCCAAAAATCATTCAAAAAGCTCATATAGGCTCATTAAGAAATTGTTGTTTCCCACATTAAAGCAGTTTTGTTAGCAGGATATATATAGAGGCAAAATGCTTAGCTGCCAAGAAGTATCAGAGACACTATGGTTGAAAATCAGAGGTTTCCAAGTGAAGAAACGGTTAGAGGAAACAAGATCAAGCCCTATATCAGTAGAAACATTACCCAGGACTCTGGACACAGTGAGATAAACCTGTGGGTGATTTTTGTAATGAAATCCTGGTTATTCTTGTTTAATTTAATAATTTCTTCTTTTTTGCACTATCCTATGAAGGATCCTCTGGTTCCAAAAGCTATTTGATGCCTATCTGTGCTGCTGCTTGGAAGCTAAAAATTTTTCTATGTAAATCAAATTGTAGTTTAATTTTTGTGAACATTTTCCATATAGATATTAATAAATATGACATTATTCTTCACACAGTGTCAGTTACTGTCCAAACCAACCAGTAGTGTTTTTCTTTAATCATTTTAAGACATATTTCTTAGTTGAATTATTAATTTTGCTAGAGAGTGTAAACATATCAACTGTACATCAATATCCAGCTATTTAGTGATACTGTTTGCAATGTAGAGCATGATGAGAGGAGGAGTGTGGGGGACAGAACAGAAAAAAAGTGTTTGCTTCCTGATAGTGAGCCTTTGCATTGAAAAAATGTACAAATTAGATTATAAAAAGTTTGGCATCTGAGTTTTCATTTTGTATTGTCATTTATTATATAGACTTGAGATGATAATTCTATTTTGTTGTTACACAGTGCCATTTAAAATTCTAACATATATAAATACAGACACACATGGAATGTTATAGTATGTTAAGAATGGTACTATCTACAGGGTGGTTATAATTAAAGTGCAGCTACTCTTGGGGGTCCAGTGCAGGATTTAATTATCATATGGCAATAAAACTTGGTAAATATGTTAATACATTAATGTGGAGTAACTTACACTGGAAAAAAATTAGTTCCAGTTTTGGTCATCAGGTGCAAATCTGCTGCTATGCACAGTTTGTTTGACGGTATGACATCCATGCTGACATTTGATAAGCCATAACATGAGTGGAAAGTATGGCTGTTGAGAAATCAAGAAGAGAGACTGTGCACAGCTAGTAAATTTTTTTTATGTGAAAAGCACCAATTAAAGTGTTGCATTGAGAGAGTATAACTGACTGAAAGGCCTGAGGAGAGGCCCAATATCATTAAATGAATTAAGATGATAATGAAATCAAAATCCACAAACAAGCTTGGTGTGGCACCTAGAGAAGGAAGGCTGTAATTGACCACACAGCACATGCCCTGATTAGCGCTAGTGCTCATGCAGTGTCACAAAAACTGTCCAACCAACGACCAATAGCATGAAAAGTTTTGTGGTCTATTTTACACTGGTACCTGTACAAGATCCAGATGGTGCACCAACTGAAACCCTATGATCTGCACAATGTTCTGAATTTGCTGTTTCTGCAGTTTCTGGCATGGATCAAAGTTGATAACGTGGGTGGTCAGGAAATATTCTATGGAGTAATGAGACACATTTTACACTCCAGGGCGCAGTGAATACACAGAACTGTCAATTTAGGGGCACTATTAAACTTTGTGTTGTGCATGAAGAGCCACTGCACTCAGCGTATGTGACTGTGTGGTGTGGATTCACAAGCACCTTTATTCTTGGCTAATTCTTCTTTGAAGACAATCTGCCTCTCAGATGCACCATGACTTCTGGTGATTATTGAGACCTCCTTGTACAGCAGGTGATTACTGCTTTGGAAGAGCATAGCTGTGTTGAAAGCACTGTTTTCATGCAAGATGGGGCAACACCTCATGTCACATGCCTGGGGAGAGATCTGTTTAATGCATACCTACCATGAATATGTTAGCTCCAGAGGTTTTCCACATGCATGGTCGGCAAGATCACCTGATCTAAATCCGTGTGACTTTTGGTGCTGGAGATATTTAAAAGAATGGCTTTACCAGGGATACATTTGGCCTCTCCCTGTTCCATAGGCCAGTGTAAAGGAACTAATTACTCAGATTCTACTGGATCTGCTGTGAGAAACTGTTGATTGCATTGTCGTCGTAACTGCCGTCTACTTCACGTCTGCTGTGCAGCGAGCTACATTAATTTAAGTATTAACTGTATTTTTCTTACTTGTCACTTCTTCTTCCATGTGTTTTTGCTTTTAGGAAGCTTTAATTGTCGAGTGCTAGTAATAGTGTTCCATAGATTTTGCGTTCATTTTGAATACAGTCAGAGAGAGTCCCTTTAGTCAGCCATAGTACCAGTAGTGTCAGTGTCGTCGTAACTGCCATCTGCATCACATTTGCTGTGCAGCGAGCTACATTAATTTAAGTATTACTGTATTTTTCTTACTTGTCACTTCTTCTTCCGTGTGTTTTTGCTTCTAGGAAGCTTTAATTGTCGAGTGCTAGTGATAGTGTTCCACAGATTTCGTGTTCATTTTGAATACAGTCAGAGAGAGTCCCTTTAGTCAGCCAGTAGTGCTAGTGTTTGTTTTGAATACAGTCCAGAGACAGGTACTGCTTCTTTTCATTGTTTTCTATAAGAAGTGTCTAGTAACCACAGTTTAGTCAACTGTCAACTGCCTTTAGTGAATTAGCAGTCTAGTTAAAAGTTGATTAACTCTCAACAGTAAATTGATTTCTTAGGATGGATAGGATGTGTGACTGTTGTGTACGGACGCAGGAGGAGCTGGCCACTGTTCGTGAACAGCTGAATGTGTTGATGGCCACAGTCAGCCATCTTCAGGCTGCTGCCTCGGAGTGTAGCGGCAGTGGGGAGTCTGTTGCATCACATGGTACACCCCAGGTGTTACATGTTTCACCCACTGTCACTGCTGTCGAGACAACTTCGCGGGTACCGGGCGTGGTTGGGCCACCCTCTCCCAAATGGGAGTGGCGGGTTCAGCGGCACGCACGGCGCATGATGCGGAGGGTCAATGTGGAGGCTGGCCATGTGGCATCGCCCACTCCGCCTGTGAGTTGACATGTGGCCAGGCCGCTCCTTCAGCAAGGTCTGAGCAGGCTCACTGGGGGAGGGGTTTATTAGTGATTTGGAGCTCCAACGTTAGGCAGGTGATGGAGCCCCTTGGGGAAATAGCAGAAAGGTTGGGGAAGAAGGCCAGTGTTCACTCTGTCTGCTTGTTGGGGGGTCTCATCGGAGATGTGGAGGAGGCCCTGCTGGCAGCGATAGAGAGCACTGGGTGCACATGACTGCAAATTGTTGCTCATGTCGGCACCAATGACTCCTGCCGTCTGGGTTCAGAGGTCATCCGCAGTTCATACAGGCGGTTGGTGGAGTTCGTGAAGGCAGAAAGCCTCACTCGTGGGGTGGAATCTGAGCTAACTATTTGTAGTACCATTCCCACAACTGATCATGGTCCTCTGGTTTGGAGCCGAGTGGAAGGCTTAAACCAGAGGCTCAGACGATTCTGCGGAGATGTGGGGTGCAAATTTCTCGACCTCCGCTATCGGGTGGAGAAATGTAGGGTCCCCCTGAATAGGTCAGGCATGCACTACACACAGGAAGTGGCTAAAAGGGTAGCGGAGTACGTGTGGGGTGCACATGTGGATTTTTTAGGTTAGAGAATTCCCTCCCTAGGCCCAACAAGACGCCTCCTGAGATGTGGCAAGGTAGGAGTAGGGAAAATGCAACAGGGAATAACAATATTAATGTGGTAATAGTAAACTGCAGGAGCATCTATAGAAAGGTCCCAGAACTGCTCTCATTAATAAACGGTCACAATGCCCACATAGTACTAGGGACAGAAAGTTGGCTGAAACCAAATGTAAACAGTAATGAAATTCTAAATTCAGATTGGAATGTATACCACAGAGACAGGCTGGACGGAGAAGGGGGAGGTGCGTTTATAGCGATAAGAAGTGCAATAGTATTGAATGAAATTGACGGAGATCCGAAATGTGAAATAATTTGAGTGAAGGTCACAGTTAAAGCAGCCTCAGACATGGTAATTGGATGTCTCTATAGGCCCCCTGGCTCAGCAGCTGTTGTGGCTGAGTACCTGAAGGATAATTTGGAAAATAATTCGAGTAGATTTCCCCACCATGTTATAGTTCTGGGTGGAGATTTTAATTTGCCGGATATAGACTGGGAGACTCAAACTTTCATAACGGGTGGCAGGGACAAAGACTGCAGTGAAATTCTTTTAAATGCTTTATCTGAAAACTACCTTGAACAGTTAAACAGAGACCCGACTCGTGGCAAAAACATATTAGACCTTCTGGTGACAAACAGACCCGAACTATTTGAAACAGTTAACGCAGAACAGGGAATCAGCGATCATAAAGCAGTTACTGCATCGATGATTTCAGCCATAAATAGAAATGTTAAAAAAGGTAGGAAGATTTTTCTGTTTAGCAAAAGTGACTAGAAGCACATTTCAGAGTACCTGATGGCTCAACACAAAAGTTTTGTCTCTAGTACAGATAATGTTGAGGATCAGTGGACAAAGTTCAAAACCATCATACAATATGCATTAGATGAGTATGTGCCAAGCAAGATCGTAAGAGATGGAAAAGAGCCACCGTGGTACAACAACTGAGTTAGAAAACTGCTGCCGAAGCAAAGGGAACTTCACAGCAAACATAAACATAGCCAAAGCCTTGCAGACAAACAAAAATTACACGAAGCGAAATGTAGTGTGAGGAGGGCTATGCGAGAGGCGTTCAATGAATTCGAAAGTAAAGTTCTATGTACTGATTTGGCAGAAAATCCTAAGAAATTTTGGTCTTATGTCAAAGCAGTAGGTGGATCAAAACAAAATGTCCAGACACTCTGTGACCAAAAAAGTACTGAAACAGAGGATGACAGACTAAACGCCGAAATACTAAATGTCTTTTTCCAAAGCTGTTTCACAGAGGAAGACTGCACTGTAGTTCCTTCTCTTGATTGTCACACAGATGACAAAATGGTAGATATCAAAATAGACGACAGAGGGATAGAGAAACAATTAAAATCGCTCAAAAGAGGAAAGGCCGCTGGACTTGATGGGATACCAGTTCGATTTTACACAGAGTACGCGAAGGAACTTGCCCCCCTTCTTGCAGCGGTGTACCATAGGGCTCTAGAAGAATGTAGCATTCCAAAGGATTGGAAAAGGGCACAGGCCATCCTCATTTTCAAGAAGGGACGTTGAACAGATGTGCAGAACTATAGACCTATATCTCTAATGTCGATCAGTTGTAGAATTTTGGAACAAGTATTATGTTCGAGTATAGTGACTTTTATGGAGACTAGAAATCTACTCTGTAGGAATCAGCACGCGTTTCGAAAAAGACAATTGTGTGAAACCCAGCTCACGCTATTCGTCCACGAGACTCAGAGGTCCATAGACACGGGTTCCCAGGTAGATACGGTGTTTCTTGACTTCTGCAAGGCATTCGATACAGTTCCCCACAGACATTTAATGAACAAAGTAAGAGCATATGGACTATCAGACCAATTGTGTGAATGGGTTGAAGAGTTCCTAGATAACAGAATGCAGCATGTCATTCTCAATGGAGAGAAGTCTTCCGAAGTAAGAGTGATTTCAGGTGTGCCACAGGGGAGTGTCGTAGGACTGTTGCTATTCACAATATACATAAATGACCTTGTGGATAACATCAGAAGTTCACTGAGGCTTTTTGCGGATGATGCTGTGATATATCGAGAGGTTGTAACAGTGGAAAATTGTACTGAAATGCAGAAGGATCTGTAGCGAATTGACGCATGGTGCAGGGAATGGCAATTGAATCTCAATGTAGACAAGTGTAATGTGCTGCGAATACATGGAAAGAAAGATCCCTTACCATTTAGCTACAATATAGCAGGTCAGCAACTGGAAGCAGTTAATTACATAAATTATCTGGGAGTACACAGTAGGAGTGATTTAAATTTGAATGATCATATAAAGTTGATCGTCGGTAAAGCAGATGCCAGACTGGGATTCATTGGAAGAATCCTAGGGAAATGCAATCCGAAAACAAAGGAAGTAAGTTACAGTACATTTGTTCGCCCACTGCTTGAATACTGCTCAGCCATGTGGGATCCGTACCAGATAGGGTTGATAGAAGAGATAGAGAAGATCCAACAGAGATCAGTGCACTTTGTTACAGGATCGTTTAATAATTGCGAAAGCTTTACAGAGATGATAGATAAACTCCAGTGGAAGATTCTGCAGGAGACACGCTCAGTAGCTCGGTACGGGCTTTTGTTAAAGTTTCGAGAACATACCTTCACCAAGGAGTCACGCAGTATACTGCTCCCTCCTACGTATATCTCGCGAAGAGACCATGAGGATAAAATCAGAGAGATTAGAGCCCACACAGAGGCATACCGACAATCCTTCTTTCCACGAACAATACGAGACTGGAATAGAAGGGAGAACTCAAGGTACCCTCCGCCACACACTGTTAGGTGGCTTGCAGAGTATGGATGCAGATGTAGATGTAGATGTAGACTCTATGGATGCAGCATCTCATCATCATCTCCTGTCCACAAACTGACCAAACTGTATATATAACAGTTAACAGTAAAATCAATGTTATGCCTTTCTCATTGGTTCGGCTGTTCCTGTTCACATCCTGTTCTTAATCCATTACATATGGAAACATTCCTACATGCTTTTCTTGCATTCACAGTGCCAGACCTGCAACTGATGGCTAAAACTGAAACCAATTTTTTTCCAGTATAAATCATGTCCACATTAATGCATTAGAATATCTATCAAGTTTTTCTGCCACATGATAAATACAGAATACACTGGACCTTTTTAACTGCACTTTAATTATAACCACTCAGTAAACTGTGGAGGCAGATTTGAAGAAGAATGTAATCCAGTCAAGTTTCTCAGCCTTTTAAGAAACTGTAATTAATGACAGGGAATTCACATTCTATAAATTCATATATTTCTCTGCAAGTGGAGTATGGCAATGTTTTTGTTATAAAATTTGAATGTAACTCATATAGCACTATATACTTCACCAGACTACCACTGAATATACATTTTAGAAAGATAATTTTGGTACTCTTATAATTGAAAACTCACCTGTCAGCAGAGTAATACATACACTATGTGATCAAAAGTATCTGGACATCTGGCTCAAAATGACTTACAAGTTCGTGGTGCCTTCTATTGGTAATGCTGGAATTCAATACGGTGTTGGCCCACCCTTAGCCTTCATGACATTCAATCAGGTGCTAGAAGGTTTTTGGGGAATGGCAGCCCATTCTTCATGGACTGCTGCACTGAGGAGAGGTATCAATGTTGGTCGGTGAGGCCTGGCATGAAGTCGGCTTTCAAAAACTTCCCAAAGGTGTTCTACAGGATTCAGATCAGGACTCTGTGCATGCCAGTCGATTACAGGGATGTTATTGTCATGTAACCACTCTGCCACAGGTCTTGCATTATGAACAGGTGCTTGATTGTGTTGAACGAAGCAGTCACCATTCCCGAATTGCTCTTTAACAGTGGGAAGCAAGAAAGTGCTTAAAGCATCAGTGTAGGCCTGTGCTGTGATAGTGCCATGCAAAACAAGAAGGGATGCAAGCCCCCTCCATGAAAAACAACCAGACCATACCACCACTGCCTCCAAATTTTACTGTTGGCATTACATACATTGGCAGATGATGTTCATCGGGCATTTGCCATCCCACACCCTGCCATCAGATCACCACATTGTGTACCATGATTTGTCACTCCGCACAATGTTTCTCCACTGTTCAATCATCCAGTGTTTATGCTCCTTACACCAAGTGAGGCATCGTTTGGCATTTACCGACGTGATGTATGGCTTATGAGCAGCCACTCGACCATGAAGTCCAAGTTTTCTCACCTCCGGCCTAACTGTCATAGTACTTGCAGTGGATCCTGATGCAGTTTGGAATTCCTGTGTGATGGTCTGGATAGATGTCTGCCTATTACCCATTACGACCCTCTTCAACTGTTAGCGTTCTCTGCCAGTCAACAGATGAGGTCGGACTGTATGCTTTCATGCTGTATGTGTCCCTTCAAGTTTCCACTTCACTATCACATTGGAAACAGTGGACCTAGGGGTGTTTAGGAGTGTGGAAATCTCATGTACAGACATATGACACAAGTGACACCCAATCACCTGACCACATTCGAAGTCCATGAGTTCCACGGAGTGCCACATTCTGCTCTCTTATGATGTCTTAATGACTACTGAGATCACTGATATGGAGTACCTTGCAGTAAGTGGCAGCACAATGCACCTAATATGAAAAATGTATGTTTTTGGGGTGTCCGGATACTTTTAGTCACATAGTGTATACATTACACACAATGACTGCTTGATAATAACTTCAAAAAGTTGGTTGACACTTTAGTCAATGAGACTGTCCAAATCCTGTGTAAATCTACATCTTCATCTACTTAGATACTCTGCAAGCCACTGTATGGTGCACAACAGAGGGTACTGTGTGCCACTACTGGTCATTTTCTTTCCTGTTCCACTTGGAGACAGAGTGAAGGGGTTCTAGGCGCTTCAGTTCGGAGCTGCGCTGCTGCTGCGGTTGCAGGTTCGAATCCTGCCTTGGGCATGGATGTGTGTGATGTCCTTAGGTTAGTTAGGTTTATGTAGTTCTAAGTTCTAGGGGACTGATGACCTCTGATGTTAAGTCCCATAGTGCTCAGAGCCATTTGAACCATTTAAACCAGAGTGAAGGAAAAACAACTGTTTATATGCCTCCGTATGAGCCTTAATTTTTCATATCTTAACTTCATTGTCATTATGTGCAACGTATGTTGGTGGCAGTTGAATCATTTGGCAGTAAGCTTCAAATGCCAAATGCCAGTTCTCTAAATTTTCTCTACAGTTTTCCTCAAAAAAAAAAAAAAGAAAAAAAAAAAAATCACTTTCCCTCCAGGGATTCCCACTTGAGTTCCCGATGCATCTCCATAACACTTACATGTTGTTCAAACCTACTGGTAACGAACATAGCAGACTGCCTCCGAATTGCTTCAATGTCCTCCTTCAGTCTGACCTGGTACAGATCCCAAACACTTGAGCAGTATTCAGGAATAGGCCACACCCGTGTCCTATGTGCAGTCTACTTTACAGATAAACCCTACTTTCCTAAAATTCTCCCAATAAACTGAAGCTGATCATTTACCTTACCTACCACAGTTCTCACATGCTTGTTTGATTTCATATTGCTTTGCAATGTTACACTCATATATTTAAACGAGGTGACCGGGTCCAGCAGGACACTGCTAATGCTTTATCTGAATATCAAGTCTTTGTTGTTCCTACTCCTCCTCATTAACATAGTTTTTCTACAATCAGAGATACCTGGCATTCATCACACCAACTAGAAATTCTGTCTAAGTCATCTTGTATCCTCTTACAGTCACTCAACTTCAACACCTTACCATACACCACAGCATCATCAGCAAACAACCACAGATAGCTGCCCACCCCATCTGCTAAATCATTTACGTACATAGAGAAGTACAGCAGTCCTATCACACTTCCCTGAGGCACTCCTGACAATATCCTTGTATCTGGTGAACACTCATCATTGAGGACAATATACTGGTTTCTATTACTTAAGAAGTCTTCAAGCCACTCATTATTCATACCTTCATTAACAGCCTGGAATAGGCCACCATGTCAAGTGCTTTTTGGAAATCTAAAAATATGGACTCTCCCCTCTGCCTTTCTTCCATAATTCTCAGTATATCATGTGAGAAAAGGCCAAGCTGAGTTTTGCATGTGTGGTGCTTTCTAAAGCCATGCTGATTTGTGGACATGATCTTCTCAGCCTCAGGAAAATTTATTATATTTGAACTCAGAATATGTTCAAGGATTGTTGGAATAGTTTCCTCCCTCTGTCAGAAGGGCTGTTGCTGGCAATGTTGAGAGGGCAAAGCAGGTCAATGATATCCATCATCCACTGCATGATCATCAAGCTGCAGTCTGTCGATTGAAAACTAGAAAGAGCTTCATCACTTGGACACAGCCACTCGAGCAAACACCCGAGTCTAGCTGTATCACCAGTTGAAAGAGCAATCTGCCACTGGATAACCCTGCAGAGGACGAGCTGGCCCCAGGAAATGATATGTTTGGAAATCACACAGTCATCTTAAGGTGGATGTTCCCCAATGACAGACGAAAATGTAAAAATGGGGCATCCTTCCAGGTGGTGGAGACATGCCCCGCAATAGCAGAACAACACAAGATCTGGATCACTTGCTCATATGCCCTCTGCTGGAACAACCTTGCACAATGCAAGACTTGATCAAGGCAAATATCAAGGCCATCAGAATTACTGTGTTCTGGAAATGCCAACTGGACACAGAAATGAATGAATCAGCAATCCCAAAATTTCCTATATAATACTTATATTAGCACTTATAAATGCAATATCATTTAAGATATTTATTCATTTTATAAGATTACATTTACAAATACTTTGACAAAGTAGCAAAAGTGAACTGTAGGAAATGCTGTAATTTTGGTTAGAAAATAAATCCCTTGTTTCTCAAGTATTTCATTTCTGTGGTAAGAGAGATGAAAATTTCAGTGCCAGTGTACTTAATACTTCTTTTAGATTCATAGTACATGTCATTCTTGTATGTGGTGGATATTTCTGGATACAGAACAAAGCACATGAGAGAAAACAAGCAATGGTATGCATCCCCAACTGCTGAAATAATTTGTTACAAGATATTCTTGGACTCAGTCTAACAATGATTCTACTCATTCTTTTCTGGATGATGCAGATTTTTTTGAACAAGAGAAGAGTCCCCCCCCCCCCCCCCCTCAAAAAAAAAAAGTTTCACATAATGGACAATGTGTATACAAATAAACCTTAAGAATTAATTATATATCTTCTTAAACTCAAAAACCATTTAAAATTTTTTATTTAAGTTTAATAAAATATTACTCAATCAAATACAAAAAATTTAAAATATTGGATAAACTAAAGGAACTCACCCTCCTCCGTTTTGTCTGATGACTGTAGCAAAGCAGAATAGCATGTGCAGGTCTGTGTCTTTTGTGTGTACATACATTCACGTAGAGTTTGGAGCCTACTCATATGTATAACTGTTGTGCTAATGGTCACCACAATACACAGCACACCGCCAACAAAACAACATATCCCACACAGCTTGATCTAAAACAAGACAACAGTTTGTAAATTACAGATTGTATTTCATTATAAGAAAGGATACAACAGGTAGGAGAGGGCTGTTAGGGGACTCCTAAGGGTATAACAAAATGTATTACATTTTTTAACTCTCATATACCTTTCAGCAACAACTCTTTCAGCATACTGACTTCCATTTGTAAATGAAGTAATTCAAGATGTGCAATAACACACACTTAATAACAGCCACAGATAAAAGTATTTGTAAGTAACAATGATAAAAAAACTAAGTATTTATGTGTAGATTTTATCTATTATCATCATTTCAAATGTTTGTGGATCTCAAGTTTGAAGAGTTCAGTGATAGGGTTGTTGTCATCAGATTTGACAGCAAGCCAATGCCAACAGTGGTAGCTCCAGTGCACAAAGCAATGTCACAAGCCACAGATGAAGAGAGAGAGAGAGAAAGTATATGACGATTATGAATGGATAATTCATTAAGTAAAGGAAGATGAAAATCTGATAGTCCAGGGAGATTGGAAAGCAGTCGCAAGGGAAGAAACAGAAGAAATGGTTATGGGAGAATATGGGCTTGGCAGTAGGAATGAGAGAGGATAAAACCAATTGAGTACTGCAATAAATTTCAGTTCATAATAATGAATATTGTGTTCAAAAATCACAAGAGGAAGAGGTATACATGGAAAAGATTCAGAGAAATGGGAAGGTTCCAGCTGGATTATGTCATGGTCAGACCCAAAATTAGATGTTGGACTGTAAGGCATCACTGGGGGAAATGCCTACTCAAGTTGGTGTGTAGAATCTATGAAATTGGCAACATACCATCAGGTTTTCAGAAAATATCATTCACAAAGTGCCAAAGATATCAAGTGCAGATAAGTGCAAGAACTATCACACCATCACACTAACAGCTCATTTTTACAAGCTGCTGACAAGGACATTATGCAGAAGAATGGAAAAGAAAATCAAGTATTCATTATATGATGATCAATTTGGCTTTAAGAATGGTAAAGAAACCACAGAAGCCTTCTGACAGAGCAGTTGATAATGGAAGCAAGGCCAAAGAAAAATCAAGGCATGCTTATAGGGTCATCAATCTAGAAAATGGTGCAATATATTTACAATCCTGAGAAAAACAGGAGTAAGCTTTAGGGAAAGGTGGGTAATACACAGTATGTACAAGAACCAAGGGGGAACATTAAGACTGGAAGAAAATGGTGCAATATATTTACAATTCTGGCAAAAACAGGAGTAAGTCTTAGGGAAAGGTGGGTAATACACAGTATGTACAAGAACCAAGAGGGAAAATTAAGACTGGAAGACCAAGAACGAAGTGCTTGGATTAAAAATGGTGTAAGACAGATATGCAGGTATTAATCTATACAATGAAGAAGCAGTTATAGAAATAAAAGAAAAGATCAAGAGTTGGTTAAAATTAAGCATGAAATGTATCAATGATAAGATTCCCTGATGATATTTCTAGTCTCAATAAAAATGAAGAAAGATTACTGGATCTGTTGAACTCAATGAACAGTTTAATGAGTACAGAATATGGATTAAGAGTAAACCAGGAAAAGACAAAGGTAATGAGATGTAGCAGGAATGAGAATAGCATGAAACTTAACATCAAAATTGATGATCATGAAGTAGATGAAGTTAAGGAATTCTGCTATCTTGGAACCAAAATTAACCAACACAGACAAAACAAGGAAGACATAGGAAGCAGATTAGTACAGGCAAAGAGAGCATACCTGGCCAAGAGAAATCTACTGGTATCAAATATTGAGGAAGAAATTTCTGAGGATGTACATTTGGAGCACAGAATTGTATGGTAGAGAACTATGGGCAGTGGGAAAACCAGAACAGGAGAAAATCAAAGGATTTGAGATGTGGTGCTAGAGTGGACTGTTGAGAATTAGGTGGGCTGATAAAATAAAGAATGAGGAGGTTCTTCACAGAATCAGTGAAGGAAGGAACATATGGAAAACATTGACAAGAATAAGGGACACATCAGCAGGACATGTATTACAACATCAGGAAATAACCTTCATGGTACTAGAGGGAGCTGTAGAGGGTAAAAACTGTAGGGGAAGACAGAGATTTGAATACATCCAACAAATAATTGAGGACATAGGGTGCAAGTGTTAGCCTGATATCAAGAGATTAGTGAAGGATTGGAATCCCTCACAGGCTGCATCAAACCAATCAGGAGACTAACGACTCCAAAAAAATTTCAAAATTGGGTGTGAAGTCTTGTACTTAATTTGTGCCCATTATACTGCACTTTTGTATGAATTTCTTACAACTTTCTTTCAGGCCATTTATTATTTCATCATTTGCTTTTAGTACTGCGCTGTTGTGTTTATGATATTGCTTTTCCTACAGTCTTTGTACATTATTTCCCAGGTTGTTTTACAGACACAACTGGCAGTACTTATGTAACAAGCATATGGTAAATATAATTTTATAACAATCTAGGATAACACCAGGATCAGTGTCTGTCTTACTTTGTATGATGTGAGCTTTGATATAGTCCATCATTTTCTAGTGTACTATTTGCAGACTTTACAAAGCTCAGTTCAACATAAACTGTTATGAAGAGACAGACCATTAGGTTGTGGTTTTGCCTCCTAATGGTTATAATAGTGAATTTTCGGTGTGGATAATCCAGTTTTCAAAGACTATATGAGATTACTTTCTTAGTTGCGGCAAGTTATGACATAGAAAATTCGTAAAAAGGTTTTTATTCATGTTGCTTAATAATATTTGATCACCAACAACTTCCATGTAAAATAGTATTAGTGTTGGAAACTCTTTATAGTGAAATAACTGTGAATCATTCCATAAAGCATGTTCATTAGTAATTAGGAATACAGCAGTCATGTGGTCTGTCCATGAAATTGCTGTGTTTCCTTTGGATTTATGACATGTGAGCACTATTGTTACAGGTCCTTGCATTTTTGTTGCATGTGACAGCAGCCCCAGATCTAGTATATTTCAGAACAGGGCAAAAACTTGATAGTGGCACCCCCCCCCCCCCTCCCCCCTTTCCCCTCGAGTGTTTGAGATAGGACATCAAAATTTAACAAAAATTTGATTTTTCAAAAATATGTTCACTTTGTAGCCCACTTCTTCCTGAAGAGTTTGATGCATAAAACATATATGTTCAAGAAAATGGAAGATGTTATTTGGTCTTAAGTGTGCCAAAGTGCAGTGCTATGCCTCTTCACACAACATTCTTCTATCTCACATCACTGTATTTCACTCTGTGGAATTCAAGCATGTATATTTTGTAATGGAAGCCATGAAACCTATATTCAGGACAGTGGAAATTAAAATGTCCTATAGTGCCTCTCCTGCTCCCATTGACTGGTCTGACATTGTAACCCCCTTAAAAAAAACTAATAATTAATACCGGGTGGGATTATTTGTAACCAGGAGAGTAATAAATCTTCAGAAACTTTGCTTTCTTTATTGTCTGTTAGCTAACAACTTTCTGTTTTGAGTGCCATAAAATTTAGTATATGAGTGTTGCCCACAATGTAATGAACGGATTTTTTTTCTTCAACAATCCTTTATTGAATGTAATGAGAATTACACATATGAAAGAATGATGTTTTATCTACACATTCAATTTTCCCACGTAATCTCCTTCCCATTCTATAGCCTTTCTCGAGCGCAAAACAAGGGCATCTATGCCTTGTCGGTACCAATCCTTGTCCTGGTGTTGGAGCCTGTGCTTCACTGTGTGAATCACCTCCTCATCATCCTCAAAATGTCTTCCACAAATGGCAACCTTTAATGGCCAAAGCAAGTGGAAGCCCAAGGATTTGCAGCAATATGTCAGGTGTGATGGACGTGGATGGTCTCCCCAGCCATTGCAAATTGTGGGGCTCCGACAAACTGCCTTCTGATGATCTCAACCTCATGCCCAGTGACTAACTGTACTTCTGTCAACAGCAGATGCTCCATAGATTTTGCACAAGTGTTTGTGAATATTCCCCACAGTTTCTTTCTCTGCAGTGAGAACTTTAATGATGGCACATTGCTTGTAACATACATCACCTACAGATGCCATTTTGAAACTGTAGCAGCTTCACTATTTGTCAGTAGTGATGAAAACTTGGTCCACTCATTCAGGAGACTTTAAATAAGACATACATAATGTTTTGCATTTCTAGCATCGTTTTTGGGTGAGAAAAAAATGCAGTGTATTACTTCCTGGAAACCCTCATAGGAAAGATTAAACCAGCAAAGACAAGAGACAGGTAAGGCAGTAGACATTTTTTCAATCCTTATGTCCCAGCATTTTCTCTCTCTGTAATCTTGCTACAGCTTTATACAGCATGCTTTCCTTTCTGTGAAAGAACCTCTTATCTCATCAACATTTGTCAAACACTTTTCTACATGAAAAATCAAAATGTCATTGTCTAATACTGAAAAAGCTGTTAATACAAATAGTACCGAAGACTGGTGTGGTTTCTCAATTTGATTATGTCTATTTTCTCAGTGTTGCTAGATAAAATGAAGTAGGCCTTTCTAATATTGCAGCAATTGTAACACATGCCAAATAAGCGAAACTGTTTCAGAAGAAATGGTCATTTTTATCTACCATATTTACATAAATAACATGATAGAATATAATTCATGAAGTACCAATATCAAATGCTTAATAGACCTACTACAAGCAAAAAGTTTTATGTTAGGAAACAGTTTCAGATTTCATTCATATGCTCCAGTTTATCAAGCATGAGATCAAAAAGTAGTAGTACAAAATTTTATATAAATTTGGAATTGTCATAATTCTTCCATACAATTTGTGTGATTCTGTAATATTCCTGCCATTGTCAAAACTTATTCTCTGGTTAGCTTCACTAACCCTGCCAGAATCACCAGTTTAGTTATCCTGCATTTATTCTCCATTTGTTTTAATTTTTTTTTTAATATGTGTTCATACAACACATTTCCATGCTATTCTGAGAATAGAACTTAAGTGGCTGCTAACCATGGACTGTATAACTGGGGCCTAGTAGTGTAGCAATCTGGCAAAAATTTTCTGTCAAAATTTCATTTCATATGTAATCTTTCTTAAATCTTAAAATTTCCATTCAGTAGTCTGAATCTATGGATTTCGCTAGTAATTATAGCAATGTTGATCATTCTCATACCCAATCAACCACATAAACAAACAGTGATTAGCATTCACCCATGCAGGTTTATTCAGCTCAGCTCTTATAGACCTTACCCCTTTTGTCTGTAGGAAAGTTTTTATTTCTAGATGCTATGGGGATTCCCTTGGCAGAGATGTCACATAAACTATGCACAAATTCAAAAATTAACTTATGATCTGTTCAGATAGTAACTTAGAATGTGTTCACAGATGTTCAAAATCCAATATGGATGCATTTGAATATCGTATGAACAACTGATAGACCAACATGTGCTAGATGCTAGGCGCTTTGCAAAAAAAGGTTTCTTTTTCTTCAAGAATATTAATTTGGCACCCCCTGAAATTGCTGCCCAGAGCAGATACCTTCGTTTGTGCCCCCCCCTCCCACCCCTCCAGATCTGGGTCGGTATAGCACGTGGCAGCAGTGAAAATGCAGAATTCTGAGAAAATACTGTAATTCTTTGACTGTGGTTGGCCAAGAGATCTGGTGGATGGCTTTCACTTTGTGAGGTAGTGGCAAGGAGCCAGACGGGAAAATATGATGGCCAGGAAAGTCCACTTGCGGTTGACTGAAGATCATTTTATCATGTTCAGTACCACCTCATACTGTTCTAGCCACCTGAATACCTCAACGATATGTTGACAGTGCTGTTCTAGTGAGACTGAAAATATCAGCATGTCATCTAAGTAGGCGAAACAAAAGGAGAGCCCTTGTAACATAGAACTGATGGATCTCTCCCAAGTTTGCATGACTTTCTGGAGGCAAAATATTATGAACTAGCTCTCAAATAGGCTGAACAAGGTTATTATGGCTGTCTTCAGAATATTTGTATGTAGGCCTTGGTGCACACTGTACAGGCAGGTGCCACTCATCACATGGTTGTAGTTGCAGAGTAATGGCACCGGGTCTCAATCTGGCACTGTATGGGCATTGAATGCTCTGTAATCACCATAAAGCTGCCATGGGCCACACTTCTTTGAACCAAATGCAATTAAAAACACTGCATGCCATATGTTGCTATGGAGAAACTGTTGATAACAGTTAGTCAGAACGACATTGGCTGCCTACAACGGCATATCATGGTACGCGGGTGTACAGGAGCAGATGCACAGATTGGACCCTGTGTCCACTAAATATTTCAAACCTGTCCGTTGGGCAGTTTTGAACAGATGCTGCAGCATAGATCAGATGAAGTACCTACATACAGTGGCACACCTGTTTTCCAAATTTACTATGATACCAACAAATTTTTGTTGTGGTTCAGTGACTGGTGCAGAAGTGGTGGAGCATCCTCAGTGACTTGGCCAGCCTCGATCACTACTTGCATCACACTGAGATAATTATTGACTCATGTGCTGGGTCAACACGTCCACTTTAGCTGTCAGTGCATCATAGTCTACACACAATGCAGTTGTTCATGTGCTTGTGCACTGTATGGTTACCATATTGATGGGCGCCGCAGACATAGCATCTTGTACTTTATCCACCAGGTCCACCACTGCATCTGGAGAGATATCTAACTCAGATGCTATAATCCCCTTAATTGGAGACAGCAAACAGATACTCCAAATAGTTCATAGCAGGCTGTCTGGATCTGTACCAGCATTGATCTTACTCTGCAGGTACTGGGATGGTTTGTGGTCCACAATGCCCTCTTGTGTTAAAACCTGATGGAGGCATTCTTCTAGTGAAGCTGATACTTTCTGATTAACTATGTCTTCAGCCAGTCATATGAATTGCTTTCAGGTGGTGTGGTAATAGTAGTAGTAGTAGTAGTTTATTCATCCAGAGACAATTTACATTGCATGGATTTCGTCAAAAAATACATAGTGTGTGTGTATATATATATATATATATATATATATATATATATATATATATATATATATATATATATATATATATATATATATATATATATAGGGTGAACAATACTATACAAAATACAGATGTGCATAGTGGACTACATAACATCAGACCACATTGAAATAGCATGTACAACTTTGATTATTTACATTGATGTATGAGAAAGACTTTTTACATGGAATACACAGTTGACATTTAGATATAACACATACAATTCTAGCACTTTTGTACATATTATTTATTTAGATCATAGCAACAGTCAGATAAAAATTACTATTGGCACAGAGTACATCAATATAGTTGTTTAGGATGAAACTATTCCAGGTATTCTTTTACACTATAATAGCAGTTGGTCATTAAAAATATGAATACTGCTTCTTTAAATGAAGACAATTTTTTTATTTCTTTTATCTTTACCGGTAGTTTGTTATACAATCTGCTTCCTTGTATGTTTGTTTGTTTCTGCGCCAAAGCCTTGTTAACTCTTTTTATATGAATGTCATTGCACTTTCTTGTGTTGTAAGTATGTAGATCCGAGTTGGATTGGAAATTGTTAATATTTCGTTTTACATTAATTACGCTTTTCTGTATATAGAGGCACGGTAGGGGTAGAATATTCAGCTGTTTAAATAATTTCCTTGAAGGAGTTAGCCTTGAACTGTTGGTTCTCCTGCACCTCAGTGACATAGCAGTGGTCGAGTTGACTTGACCAATGTGAACTTCACAGACTCCGCAGTGATACCCAAGTAGAAGAAGCTAGTTTCAACTTGTGTGAATCAGAAGGCTGGATTGTGAGACCAGAAGGGCAGCAATCGAGCTGTGTGTCTTAACACAGGGGGATTCATCACTACCAAGCATTCCATCATCTCACAAATTACCTTTGATAGTAACATGTCAAATTCATGCATTATGCAGGCAGATCATTTTGGGGTCATCACTTTAGCCATTGAGCTGTGATCCTGCCAATCCAACTGTAAATCTCACATAGAGTTATGATTAATTTGTACAAATGACACCTTCATTCTGAAGTAATAATAACTTTGTTCATTGTTGAATCTGGACAAAACAGTGAAACTCGTGAGCATCATGAATGCAGATATATGTGCTAGTCAGGAATGAACAAAACTGTTCTGTTTACCGTAACTAAAATGACCCAAGACAATGATAATTCTTTGTTGAAGAAAGAGTGTACACAAAACATAAAACTTATAGGCCTGAGAATAAACAGAACATAGGAAACATAATAGGAATTCTGCAGTCCTGGAAGCTAGCGCAAAAATTGTTTTAACAGCACAAAGTTTATAAACATAAAAATCACACCACACATGCATCACACTGCACAGACAGCGCTGACAGCCATGATAACTACACATCATAACTACGTAGTATCAAAACTATGGCCCAACTTTTTGCATGGGGTCAACTGCTCGGGGCTGATATCTTGCAGGGGCACTTTTTTCTCCACAAAATATGAGGCCATGTTCCCTTGTCAGTAGTATCATAAAGTTGGAATTTAAATTTATACTGTGTGTAGCTCACAATACAAATGAAGACAACAATGAGAGATTCCCCAGTTATTTAATTATTAGCATTTAAAGACAAATATTTTTTATTAGTACCAGTACTTCACATAGTGGCTACACTTGTTTGTGCATTCCCTATATCATCAATAAATTGCTGCAATAGCCTCTTTAGTTACCTACTCATGTATCCACATCACTAGCATTGCAAATACAATGGGAGCTGTCCATTATTGTTAAACTGAAGCAGAAATGACATGATTTTCGTAGAATTGTCAGAATTTGAAAGGCCACATTTTTTCCACTAGGAAATTCTTGTGGTTAAAAGACTTGATGAAACAATTATAATCATACACATTGTCACAATAACAGAAAACCAGGACGGGATACAAACAATTACAAATTATGTTATGGTGACAACTACTCATCTTTTAGTGAAACATATTAGTAATGGGAAGACCAGTACAAAATGCTGAACAATCTAACTCAAGTTTCCAACTTTCATTCTTATACAGAATGCAGCACACTCACATATAATGCAAATTAGATTTGGGTGAATGTGCTCATGCATACATGCATGTGCCTGCATGTGCACAGGCTCCATTTGTATGTTTGCAATCACTCACAGCTTTAGGCAGATCAATATAAATAATGTACATTTATAAGTACCTTTACGTACACTTAATAATATTCGCTAAGTAGTTCTAAAGAGTTTCTAATACAAATAATTGGTGCTAAGGAGGAAAAGTTCCCTGCCATTTAAGGTACTTCAGTGCAGTGTTTTGCTTACCAGGTATTCGTAACGATTCTTCCTACTTGCCAAACACATCACAATTAATCCAGTGACAATGAGCTGGAAAGAAATAAGAGAGGAAGCTTGTTTTAGTTGTATTGCATTATGCATGAAGTGATATTCCTGTTATTTTAAATGTGATGTAACCAGTCACGTAAAATTTAATGAATTATTGTTCTCCACAGTGAAAGAACCTACCAACAAAAATAAACATCAAGAAATTGATGTATGATTGAATCAATACACACTTTCTGTGTGTACTTTCCACTAATCATAATCAAGTGACAAAAATGGTATAAATAAATTATCACTAAATTCTCAGTTCATATGAAAAAATAGCTCAATCTTAATTATATGTTTTGACCATGGACACTTGCAGCCACTACTAAAACATTAGGTTATCTAACAAAAAATAATTAAATCGTTTGCATAAAGAAACATAACTGTAGCCAGTATTTCAGATTATAGGTTCAATCTGCGAAATGTACCAAAAAATAATAACCTAGAAGTTTCTGAGACTTAATTTCTCATCTTATATTCTGTTTCTTTGTCTTTTCTCATGTTATTTAATCATTTTCACATGGAGAGATGTCCCACCTGAAGAATCTCAACTATACTGGTTATTGCAGTATAATACTTTTGGCAGCACTTCAGTTTGCTATCCATAAAAATTTTCCTTTAGTTGTCATCATAGTTTTTGAAAATGTATGTTAAAGCACTGAGTAATTTGCTTTTTGTTAGTGTTAAATACAAGGAAGGCATCTCATTGCAACTGAAGACTTGAAAAACAAGTTAATACGTTTTCCTGTTGTATGGGAACATCCAGCTGTCAAGACATAAGTAATGCTTACTATAATATGTTTTCCAAATAAAATCCCACCAGCAGAACATATTTAAGTGTTAAGATTCTTGTGTTGCTGCAAATAAATAATTCTGTGAAATGCTATGCTTTTGTAATATGCTTCTTCTTTATTTTGTAATGTTTGTCAAAAGAACTGCTCTCAGATCTCATACTATCAAAATAAAATGAGAACAAAAAGGAAAGGCCTAACTAGTTTTGGTAAATGATAAAAATCCAGGACATGTGGAATTAGTACTAAATAAAACAGGACCTCAGAATGTGGTGTGAATACATTGTGTGTTCACTAGTTACAAAAATTGTTCCTCAAAATGTGTTTTCCATGGAACTGCAGATGAACAAGGACATTCAACACTGTTGAGAATATCAAGATTTGAATTTTTAAAAAATTTTTTGTGAACTGAAGTGCCTAACATACACTGAGGTGACAAAATTCATGGGATAGCGACATGTACATATTCAGGTGGTGATAGTGTAATGTACACAAGGTATAAAAGGGTAGTGCATTGGCAGAGATGTCATTTGTACTCAGCTAATTCATGTGAAAAGGCTTCCCATGTCATTATGGCCATGAAACAGGAATTAGCAGACTTTGAACACAGAATGGTAATTGGACCTAGATGGATGGGATATTCCACTTTGGTATTCATTAAGAAATTCAACTTTCTGAGATTCACAGTGTCAACAGTGTGCCAAGAATACCAAATTTCAGGCATTACCTCTGACCATGGACAACACACAGTCCAACAGCCTTCACTTAATGACCAAGAGCAGCAGCACTTTCACAGAATTATCAGTTATTCACACAACACTGTGTGAAAAAACCACAGAAATCAATGTGGGACATATGACAAACTTAGCTGTTAGGACAGTGTGACAAAATTTGCTGTTAATGGGCTATGACAGCAGAAAACTGACACGACATGACATTTCCTGCACTGCCCCACCTCGGTTCATGACCATGTCATTGGACCCTTGATGACTGGAAAACTATGGCCTGGTCAGATGAGTTCCAATTTCAGTTGGTAAGAACTGATGATACAGTTTTGAGTGTGGTACAGACCCTTGACCACAGACCCAAGTTGCCAACAAGGCACTGTATGAGCTGGTGGTGACACTGTAATGGTTTGGACTGTATTTACATGGAATGGACTGGGTCCTCTAGTCCAACTGAGTGAATCATTGACTGGAAATGATTATGTTTGTCTACTAGGAGACCATTCACAGTCACTCATTGACTTCACATTCTCAAACAACAGTTTCATGTCACCAGGTCACAATTGTTTGTGATTGGTTTGGGGAACATTCTGGTCAATTTGAGTGAATGGTTTGACCACCCAGATCATCCAACATGAATACCATCAGTCATTTATGGGACATAATCGAGAGGTCACATTGTGCACATCATCCTGCAATGGCAACACTTTTACAATTATGTATGGCTGTAGAGGTTGCATGGCATAATATATCTGCAGGGAACTTCCAACAACTTGTTGAGTCCATGACACACTGAGCTGCTGCACTACACTGGGCAAAAGGAAATCCATCATGATAATAGGAGGTATCTCATGACTTTTGTCACCTCAGTCTAAATTGTCTCTACAAACTGTGTTCATATGTTATTTTTTAGTTTAAAATTTTATTTATTAGTGAAATTCTTCCACTCATATGTTATGATCAAACTGGAGCCGTGTGACAGATAAAAATTTATATACACATTCAATTACATCTTACCATAGTTGCTGGTACATAAGTTGGTACAGTCTCAAAGTAATTCAGTGAAGAAGTGTATGATCGTAGCATGAAGTATACTGTGAGAAACAGTATTCCCAAGAGTACAGACAGTCCTCCACATGCTGTGCAGAGGAAAACATATTTTCGGAGCCAGCAGGAATGTGGCAGAGCTGAAACAGAGCAGAAAATATTTAGCTTTATTCATAGTTGTAAACTACAGAGATGAAGGCATTTAATTGACTATTTAAAATGTGAATGTAATGAAATTGTTTCTCAGTTTATCAATTTTCTCAGCTGACAATTTAAAAACAAATTTTATAATACATAGACATAAATGGAGCCTGTGATCCAATTCTTTCTCTATCCAAATACATCTAAATTAATTCTGGGCCTCCTTATCAACAAGACTGATGAATGACTTGACAGTGGGTTATGATCAGTGATATGACCCATACCACATGCCTCTAAGTTCTGTATAGTGTGAATCCCAATGACCTCACTGGTTATGGTCACTTCATAAATAATCATTACATTTTAGGCTAAGCAAGAATGTAAAATGTTGGAAACTCTGCAATTGATACTAGGTCATACGAATGATACAACATGAGAAGATGCCATTAGATCACAAGTGGCAGCTTGTTACCATTGACACAGTCTGGAAATCAGGCTGATTTTATGTCCTTTTGCCAACCTAATCAACTCATGGTGAACGGAATTCTGTTGTGAGGTATTAACACTTACAGATCCTATACTGGAAGATGTTTAATGTATAGTATCATCAGAGTCTCACAGGGTGCAAGCCTGCAGATGCTAGCTGCCACAGAAGTAGCTGAGGTCAAATCATGGCTTTCGCATTGTTTTGCCTATCTAACAACACTGTTCTCTACAATGGATGGCTCAGAAACTGAATCCCAGTGCAGTTTCCTACCAATGTGTAAGGACTATTTTACATTATGTCAAATTTTGTAGTGTTCCTTGTTAGGCCCACTTTGGGCAAGCCATTTATGAGATGATAGCTTTATTAAGCAGCCAAGGGAGATAATTTACATTAATTATATCTGTTCATTACAAACAGTGCACTAAAATGCAACAAACTGCACACAAGAAAAATAAAGGGTTAGGTGTGGTAGCTGCATGAAAGCAATTAAAGTACATGAATTACCAACTTTGGACCACAGCTAAGTTGATGGTATTGGTAGTGGTTGTTGTTTTGCAGTTGTCACTTCAAGGACAGGTTTGAGGCTTCATCCCACACCAATCTATCCTGTGCAAGGCTCTTCATCTGTGCACAACTACTGCAACTTACAACCATTTGAACCTCCTTGCTGTTGTCAAGCCTTAATACCCATCTAGAATTTTTACCCTCCACAATTCCCTCCATTACCAAACTGACGATTCCATGATACCTATCAAACTGATTCCCTATTTTAGTCAAGCTCTGTCATTTTTTTTCCCTCCCCAATTTCGTTCAGTATCTTCTCATCTAATCTTCAGCACTCCCCTGTTATACCACATTTCACTTTTTTTTTTAGACTGAACTGTTTATCATCCACACTTCACTTCCATACTAGGCTGCACTCCAGACAAATACCTCTAGAAAAGACCTCCTAACATTTATATTTGATTTTAACACATTTCACTTTTTCAGAAATGCTTTCCTTGCTATTGCCAGTTTGGACTTTATATCCTCCCTAATTTGGTCATCATTTGTTATTTTTCTGCACAAATAACAAAACTCACCTACTACTATTAGTGTCTCATTTACTAAAATAATTCCCTCACCATCACCTCATTTAATCTGACTATATTCCATTACGCTTGTTTTGCTTTTGTTCATGTTCATCTTATAACCTTTAACCAAAATGCTGCCTATTCTGTTCAGCTAGTCTTCCAAGGCATTTGCTGTCTCTGACAGGACTTCGTGTTATTGGTAAATCTCAAAATTTTAAATTCCTCTCCCTGAATTTTAAGTCCTGTTACAAATGTCTCCTTGGTTTCCTTCACAGCTTGCTCAATGTACACATCAAATAACGTCAGGCACAGTCTGCAGCCAGTAATAGAAAAAGGTGGATTATTCTCCATGATCTTATACAACTCTTGCTGCTAATATTAATTATTTTTTTCTTTTAGAAACCGTTTTCATTAATAATGCATATAGACACAGCAACGTATAGGGATCTACAGGAAATTACGAAATTTGCATTTCATTAAATTTTGTTATACACAGTATAATTTACAGTCTGTTGATGTCAATAGTGTAAGGAGTTCATACAGGAACATTTTATTTAAAGAAATAATCATCAAAATTCTATCCTGATGGAAATTGTTTTAAAATTGACTTCGTTTATTTGAAAGCTCTTATTCTTCTCATTCAAGCAAATGTTTTACAATTTCTAAAAACTTAATATTCCAAAAGTTACTCATATTCAAAATGTTTGTTTTCCAGAATATCCTGATTTTAAAAAACTTTCCAACATCCACTGGTATAATTTTGTAGCCCTGATTTTTCTACTTCAAAAAATGTATACTCTTATTGAAACAATCTGACAGTTTATAAATTATTCCACTTAGAAAATTTCACTAATGGCAGGCCTTGTCTGGAAAATGCTTGGCAAATCTTGGGAACCCCTGAGCATATTAAAACTTCCCTGTAGTAAAGTAGTACCATTTTTAAATTATACAGATTCTGATTAAATAAATCTATTGTATCTTTGAAACTTTCTCTTTGTCTGTTTTTTTATGTTAATGTCTGAAATTAAATGGTACAGTCCTTTCCCTTCTCAGGATTTCTGTAATATGTGCATCTTTTTATTCCTGGCATATAAGCAACATTGACACAGCTACTGTATAGTAGCAGCTTAAACTGACAACTGTAAACAACAAACGTGCATTAGACCAAGCAGCTTTGGGGATATAGAAGTATGTAAGTTACTATATTTTGCGTATTTTTGTTCACTGATGTCTTATGGGATAATATTGTATGGCAACTCCTCACTTAGGCTAAAAGTATTCATCACACAAAAGAAGATATTATGTGTGGAGTTCATACACATACATCTTGCAGGTGTCCCTCTAATCCTAGAACATTGCTACTAAACTATCATAAAGTTTGCTACTCCGCATTTTATTAAAGGTAGTCAATTTATTGGTTATTTGTTAGCTAATTACCAGTATGAGCGCTCCAAATTAAGAACAAAATGTCGTGTTACACTCTACTGCGTTTGTAAATTTTGTAAGGGTTTAATAATGAGGATTAAGCAGCTTGGAATATTAACCATGGCCTCACAGTACATTTATTCATTTATATAATCTGTTATCAACAATCCATCTGAGTTTGAGAGTAATAAAGATATTCGTATTTACAGCACTAGAGGGAAAAATGATCTGCATTACCCTTTATTGAATCTAGCTCTGCCACAGAAAGCAACAAATATGCAGTTATTAAACTCTTTGACAATATACCCATGGACATAAAATGTCTGGCAGATAGCAAAAATATCTTCGAATGTAGATTAAAGGGTTTTCTGCTTAACAACTCCTTCTATACCATAGAAGAATTCTTGAGTAGAGATAATTACTTATGACAATACCATAAATGGCCAGTATGCAACAATATAATAATTATTGTTTATTTTTTACTTAGTTGCATATAAGTGTTCTATGTTTGTTCTGTTGACACATTCCACATCATAACATTTATCGTGAATTTGATCTATGGAACAAGTACTATAACTAAGTGACTGAGCAGGCAGCATTCAATATTGGATATGCAGCCACAATATGTCAACAATGTTGTATCACAAATTGCGATGGAGCAATGTCTATAAATCAAGTGCTCAATATATTCTTCAGAATGTTTTGAAGCAGAGAAAGATGTGCGCAAACTTTGACAGGCACACTTTGACTCCAAAACAAAAACAATGATGAATGGATGCCTGCCATGACTTGGCTAAATGCAAGATGTGAGCAACTCTATTCTGTAAAAAAGCATCACAGGTGACAAGACCTGGTGTTATCAACACCAACCTACCAAAGTATGACAAAGTGCAGAAGTTCACATGAAGCATCAATGCTTTGAAGTCATAACTGACATTGAAGCCAATGTGATATGCAAGTTAAACAGTATCCCTAAGAAGGACTTTTCTGACAGTTTCACATGGTGGTATGAATGTTCTGTTTGTTGTAGTCAACTGAGGGGAGACTACATAGAATGTCTAAAATGTTATAGTTGCCATCTTAACTGTTCTCTGTTTTTTCTATTAACCCAGTCCTGAAACTTTTTGGGTCAACTGGGGTTTTCAGACATCATCCATAAAACCACAGTCAGTGGCTAGCAAGCATTCAGTATGTAAAAATCATTTAGTTGTTGTAAGTCGTGATTGTGCAGTTATAGCGTAAAGTGTAGAGATTGGACTAAAAATATTGAAACACAGTGAGAAATGCATCCTTGAACATAAATGCAGATGCTAGCCAAGCCTGCATGTCATGCTGTTGTATTTGTCCATGAATGGCATCTGTGCAAGGCCCTCAATACACTGCAAGTGTCAATCATGGTCAGAACAGTGTTCTGTGTTATTGTCAGTACATTATGTCAGAGCTAAGTAAACTCAAACGTGGGAAAATAGTTGGTGATAGTATGATGAGTGTTTCTGTAACCAAGGGAGCTGGAGTGTTTGGTGTTTCAAGAGACACTGTATCAAAGTTTTATACTGCATAAAGGGCAAGCGGAAATAAATCATCTGCTAAGTCACAGTGAGGACAAAAGCGTGTGTTGAATGATCATGAGGGAAGATGATTGAAGGAGACTGTGGCGAATAGCTCAGGACTGGTTTTGTGAGCACGAAAATGAACTCTCACATCTCCCCTGGGCACCACAGTCACCAGATCTTTGTGGTCTACTTTAGAGAGAAGGGTGCACGATCGCTATTTAGCTTCATCATCACTGCCTAAAGTTGTCACTATTTTTCAGGACAAATGGTACGATATTCTCTTAAAAACCATACAGGACCTGTATTATCCATTCCGAGGTGACTGGAAGCTGTTTCGAATGCCAAGGGTTTTCCTATATGACAACAGGCATGGTAATGTGTTGTGGCTGTGGTGTTCGCATATTTTTGTCCACCTATTGAAGTATGCTACTTCACTGTGTTGCCATTTGAAAAATTGTGTTAAACTGCTCACAGATTATGTGAAGTGCTGACCTGTGAGTATTACAATTGCAAACTGTGTTTTGGTCTTAAGGTAGCATGATTGACTGCGTGCAAGTACCCTATTGTAGTCATCCAGTAAGTGAGAATGGCGACAACGGCCGTACCGCAGAGGTAACACCGGTTCCGGTTAGATTACCGAAGTTAAGCTCTATCACGCTGGGCTAGGGAGCTGGATGTGTGACCATCTGGTCTGCCAAGTGCTGTTGGCAAGCGGGGTGCACTCACTCCTTGTGAGGCAAACTGAGGAGCTACTTGACTGAAAGTAGCGGCGCTGGTCTCGTAAACTGACATACAGCTGGGAGAGTAGTGTGCTGACCACATGCCCCTCCATATGATGCATGTGGGCTGAGGATAACATGGCAGCCAGTCGGTATCACTGAGTCTTCATAATAATAATAATAATAATAGCTTTATTCAACACAAGACACAAATACAGACATTAGACCATTCTTGCATAGACCGCCAAATAACCCACAAATCGAAACAACAATAAAAACTATCAACACAATGATACACAACAAAATAAATGAAAACACAACTATGGAAAAGTTACAACTACTGGTTTATATAGGAGTACTCACTACACTAAATATACACACTAGGCAGAGATCAGAACCAACCAACACACAGAAGAAACCCACAAAACCAGCATGGCAACACAGGCTACAGATCAGAATAGAAAAACTGAGAAAAGACATCGGTCAGCTAACACAATTTATAAGAAATGAAATGTCAGAAAGAAAACGAAAAAGGTTAGGTAGAATCTCACAACAAGAAGTGATAGAGCAATTAGATGAAAAGAAGCAGAAATTACAAGCATTGGCCAAACGACTTAGAAGATACAAAAAAAGTGAAAATAGAAGGAAACAAAACCAAACATTCAACACAAACCAAAAGAAATTTTACCAGACAATAGATAACACACACATTAAAATAGACAATCCACCAAACATAACAGACATGGAACACTTCTGGAGCAACATATGGTCAAACCTGGTACAACATAACAGGCATGCACGGTGGATACAAGCAGAAACAGATACATACAAGATGATACCACAAATGCCTGAAGTGATAATTTTGCAGCATGAAGTCACCCAAGCAATTAATTCTACTCACAATTGGAAAGCCCCTGGGAAAGATAAAATAGCAAATTTCTGGCTAAAGAAATTCACCTCAACACACTCACATCTAACTAAATTATTTAACAGTTACATTGCAGACCCATACACATTCCCTGATACACTTACACATGGAATAACTTATCTGAAACCTAAAGATCAAGCAGACACAGCAAACCAGCTAAATATCGCCCCATAACATGCCTAACAACAATATACAAAATATTAACTTCAGTCATTACACAGAAATTAATGACACATACAACACAGAACAAAATTATAAATGAAGAACAAAAAGGCTGTTGCAAAGGAGCACGAGGATGTAAAGAGCAACTGATAATAGATGCAGAGGTGACATATCAAGCTAAAACTAAACAAAGGTCACTACACTATGCATACATTGATTACCAAAAAGCTTTTGATAGTGTACCCCACTCATGGTTACTACAAATATTGGAAATATACGAAGTAGATCCTAAATTGATACAGTTCTTAACATAGTAATGAAAAATTGGAAAACCACACTTAATATCCAAACAAATTCAAATAATATCACATCACAGCCAATACAGATTAAGCGTGGAATATACCAAAGAGACTCATTAAGTCCTTTCTGGTTCTGCCTTGCTCTGAACCCACTATCCAACATGCTAAATAATACAAATTATGGATACAATATTACTGGAACATACCCACACAAAATCACACATCTGCTATACATGGATGATCTAAAACTACTGGCAGCAACAAATCAACAATTCAACCAATTACTAAAGATAACAGAAGTATTCAGCAATGATATAAATATGGCTTTTGGAACAGACAAATGTAAGAAAAATAGCATAGTCAAGGGAAAACACACTAAACAAGAAGATTACATATTGGATAACCACAGCGACTGCATAGAAGCGATGGAAAAAACAGATGCCTATAAATATCTAGGATACAGACAAAAAATAGGAATAGATAATACAAATATTAAAGAAGAACTAAAAGAAAAATATAGACAAAGACTAACAAAAATACGGAAAACAGAATTGACAGCAAGAAACATGACAAAAGCTATAAATACTTATGCTATACCAATATTGACCTACTCATTTGGAGTAGTGAAATGGAGTAACACAGACCTAGAAGCACTCAATACACTTACACAATCACAATGCCGCAAATATAGAATACATCACATACATTCAGCAACTGAAAGATTCACTTTAAGCAGAAAGGAAGGAGGAAGGGGATTTATTGACATAAAAAACCTACATTATGGACAGGTAGACAATTTAAGAAAATTCTTTATAGAACGAACAGAAACTAGCAAAATACACAAAGCAATCACTCATATAAATACATCGGCTACACCACTGCAATTTCATAACCACTTCTACAACCCTTTAGATCACATAACATCAACAGATACGAAGAAAGTAAATTGGAAAAAGAAAACACTACATGGCTAGCACCCGTATCATCTAACACAGCCACACATAGATCAAGACACATCCAACACATGGCTAAGAAAAGGCAATATATACAGTGAGATGGAAGGATTCATGATTGCAATACAGGATCAAACAATAAACACCAGATATTACAGCAAGCATATTATTAAAGATACCAATACCACAACAGATAAATGCAGACTTTGCAAACAACAAATAGAAACAGTAGATCACATCACAAGTGGATGTACAATACTAGCAAATACAGAATACCCCAGAAGACATGACAATGTAGCAAAAATAATACATCAACAGCTTGCCTTACAACATAAACTTATAAAACAACATGTTCCCACATACAAGTATGCACCACAAAATGTACTGGAGAATGATGAATACAAATTATACTGGAACAGACCCATTATAACAGATAAAACAACACCACATAACAAACCTGACATCATACTCACCAATAAACAGAAGAAATTAACACAACTAATCGAAATATCCATACCCAATACAACAAATATACAAAAGAAAACAGGAGAAAAAATTGAAAAATACATCCAACTGGCTGAGGAAGTCAAGGACATGTGGCATCAGGATAAAGTTGACATTATTCCAATTATACTATCAACTACAGGAGTCATACCACACAATATCCACCAGTACATCAATGCAATACAGCTACATACAAACTTACATATACAACTACAGAAATCTGTAATTATTGACACCTGTTCAATTACCCGAAAGTTCCTAAATGCAATGTAACATATACCATACAGTTAAAAGAAAGTCACGCTTGATCATGGTCCGCGTCACCTTCCATTTTTAACCAGACATAACGTCTGAGACAAGAAAGAAATAATAATAGCTTTATTCAACATCGAATGGTACACTGCACATGTACAAAGAAACAGTAATGATTAAAGTTATTTGTACAATACACAAGACACATTCTTCTGAATACGTCATTAATTTACAACAAAATTACAATAAGATGTTTACTAATTTCTACTCACACGATTTCACAAAGCATTTGTTGTTCTTCATATAAGTATGGTACCCTTCTAATGTGTAGAAAGGGTGTTTTACTAAACATTTCTTAAGCTGATGTTTCAGTTTAATTGTAGGAAGAGCCATGACTGCACTAGGCAGTGCATTAGCTAATTTTATACCTGCATACTGAGGCCCCTTTTCATAAAGTGCTGTTCTGTGGCTGCCAATGTAAAATCTTTCCTTATTTCTAGTATTGTATTGGTGGAAATATGAATAAGTGTTTGGGTGCAGTCTTTTCACAAGCAATATGGCTTTTAGAATGTATGTGTTTATAACAGTTAACACCTCTGTTTTTGGAAACAAGTTGCCACAAGATTCCCTATATTTTGCCCCACAGATTATTCTCACACCCCTTTTTTGAAGAATGAGTAGCTTATCTAGATTAGCTTCGGTTGTTGCCCCCCAAATTTCAATACTGTAGTTCAAGTGAGAGGAGAAAAGAGCATGGTATGCAATTTTTAGGACTACAGTGTCTTTATAGAACTTGTTAATAGTACTGATTGCAAATATATTTTTTGACAACTTAGTTGCTAGGAAGTCAATATGTGTGTCCAATTTCAGGCTGCTTTGGATTGTTACACCAAGGAATTTTACACTAGACTCTTTCTTTACCAATTCGTTGCCAATGTATAATTTAATTTCATTATTCAAACTACTTCTGTTAAACTCCATCAAACATGTTTTACTGGTGCTTACATTAAGTGGCTTTCATTAAAAAACTGAACAATTTCTTTTGTCACATTTTTACACTTGGCCTCTAGTTCATTACATGATTCCTTTTTACACACAATGGACATGTCATTGGCATAAAGAACAATTTTGGAATTTATAGTACAGTATTTAATATCATTTACATAGATCAAGAACAGAAGGTGGCCCACCACCGAGCCCTGGCGCATGCCATATTTTATGCAAGTGATCCCTGATTTGGAGACACCACTTTCCGTTTTAAGCAGAACAAACTGTTTTCTATTGCTCACATAACACTTTATTAGGTCATAATCAGCGCCTCTAATGCCCATGTTCCATAGCTTGTCTCATAGCATGTCAACATTCACACAATCAAAGGCTTTTTCCAGGTCTAGGTATACACGTGCCACACGTTCCTTGCTTTCGATACCCCCTAACACCTCTTCAATTAGTTGAGCTGCTGCAGTGCTAGTTGATTTACCTTTTAGGAATCCATTTTGATTTTCAAACATCAGGTTGTGTTTGTTAAGAAAGTTTCTAATCCTGTTGTATATAACTATCTCAACTATTTTGGAAAAGACAGGAAGGATTGAGACTGGTCTGTAGTTTTCTATTTTTTTGTTGTCACTTTTCTTAAAAATGGGTGTTACCTGTGCTATTTTTAGTCTGTCTGGAAAGGTGCCTGATTCTATTATATTGCTGACTGCTACAAACAGAGGTACAGACACATTTTGGCTACAGGCTTTTAAAACATTAATATTTAGGCCATCATGCCCAGCTGAATTAGAGGGTTTTAGAGAGCTAATGATGCCCATTATTCCTGCACAGTTTGTGGGGGCTGGATATCTACTATAGTCACATGTATTACCTTTAAAACTTTAGTGCATGTTTTTATGTTTGTCATTTATGGCTTCCCCTACAGAAGAAAAATATTCATTAAAAATATTTACAATTTCCAGTTGGTCTTTTGTCTTTTATGAGCATGCCATTGTGGTTAATAGTAAAGTCCATACAGGATTTGTCATTGAAGGTTCTAAAACTGTTTATGACTGCCCAGATGCCAGCAGTTACGTTGTGTGAGTTTTGAAGTTTATTTGCAACATAGTTGCTCCTGGTCTGTGTGACTAAGTCCTTATAGTGTGCTTGATATGTTTTGAAGGCTTCCTTTAGCTCAGGAATCTCTCTATTATTCAGCATTGCACTATGGAGTAGTTTTAATTTTTCCCTAGCTTTACCCAAATATTTTTGTTTATATTTTTTGTTTGTTTCATTTTTGTGATTACAACTGGGCATGTGGTATCAAGGCAGTAATAGAAGTCAGCAGCAAAGCTATCATATGAAAAGCTATTATTTTCAAACCATTTTATATGTGCTAGCATGCAGTTTAGTCTATTTATGTTGTCATTATACATTATTCTTTTAGTTCCAAACTGTTGCTTTGTGGTGACAGTGGGCGCCTCATGGAGCTCCAATTTAAGCTGTACTGCATGACCTGTTCTGGCAGAGTTTAGTTTTAGTAACTGAGAACCAGAGAGCTTAGCGACTTCCAAAAAACTGTACACATAGTACTGAATGCTTATGAAACTTTTTCTCACTGACATCCGCCGTAAAATGATGAAAGAAGTTTATCGCTTACTACATTTTCTCTGTTCATGCCGTGCGACTTTAGCATCAGACATGACGGAAAGTTATTACTTCTTTACTACCGTCTACACTCACAACACAATTTGAAGACAAGTACCACTAAATGTACCTGCAAAATTAAATCACCGTACGATATACAGTTCAGGAGATAGGACGTCATAGATATTTAGACGCGCGAAAACTAGCTTTTGCTTAGAAATAGTGCGCAGTAGAAGTTCAACATCAGGCATGACATTTTAATGTATTACTTCTTTACTGAAAACTCTATTGGCATCTCACTTTGCAGAAAGTATTCCACATATCAGTAAATGTACCTGAAAAATTATATCATTGTGTGACACGTAGTTAAGGAGATGTCACGTCATTAGCAATGAGCTCAGTGGAAAACTGCTTTTGCTTAAAATGGAGTGCAAATTACCCAGACCACATTCATCCAGTATTTCAAATTGAGAGTAGTTAGCGACTTCCAACGAACCTTAAGCATACTTTCAAAGCTTTTCTAAAGCTATCCTCACTTACACGCTTAAGGCCAAATATTTAATACATGAACTCATTTGTAAAGCAGTCAGACCTATGAAACTTTTTTATGCACGGGAGTTCGCTTCTTTACGATATCGTGGGTTTACTGGTATCTTTCACTCCGTTAGATACCCTTTACAAAATTATATATTACATCTTGCTCTGAAGTGTGTAAACCAGACAATTAATATCCTTTCATCACAAACGTGTTTGAAAAACCATAACACACTACTGGCCATTAAAATTGCTACACCACGAAGATGACGTGCTACAGACGCGAAATTTAACTGACAGGAAGAAGATGCTGTGATATGCAAATGATTTAGCTTTCCAGAGCATCCACACAAAGTTGGTGCCGGTGGCGACACCTACAACGTGCTGACATGAGGGAAGTTTCCAACCGATTTCTCATACACAAACAGCAGCTGACTGGCGTTGCCTGGTGAAACGTTGTTGTAATGCCTCGTGTATGCAGGAGAAATGCGTACCATCACGTTTCCGACTTTGATAAAGGTCGGACTGTAGTCTATCGCGATTGCGGTTTATCGTATCGCGACAGCAGCTGGTCCCGGCGGAGGTTCGAGTCCTCCCTCAGGCATGGGTGTGTGTGTTTGTTCTTAGGATAATTTACATTTCAGCAGGATAATGCACGACCGCATATTGCAGGTCCTGTACGGGCCTTTCTGGATACAGAAAATGTTCGACTGCTGCGCTGGCCAACACATTCTCCAGATCTCTCACCAATTGAAAACGTCTGGTCAATGGTGGCCGAGCAACTGGCTCGTCACAATACGTCAGTCACTACTCATGATGAACTGCGGTATCGTGTTGAAGCTGCATGGGCAGCTGTACCTGTACACTCTATCCAAGCTCTGTTTGACTCAATGCCCAGGCGTATCAAGGCCGTTATCACGGCCAGAGGTGGTTGTTCTGGGTACTGATTTCTCAGGATCTATGCACCCAAATTGCGTGAAAATGTAATCACATGTCAGTTCTAGTATAATATAATTGTCCAATGAATACCCGTTTATCATCTGCATTTCTTCTTGGTGTAGGAATTTTAATGGCCAGTAGTGTATGTCCATTTACTTATTAATCATCCCAGGGTGGTTATCCAGTTACTTATTGACGACTGAGAGGCAAACAGTGCTTGTCTTTACCAGGTTGTGCGTGTCTGGTGTAGTGGTGTCAAGCGACTGTCGGCTTTCAAGCAGTCCACGTGAGACGGCTGCACCTCCACATGCTGGATGTTGCATGCATGTGGCTGGGTTGGTCCGGACCATGCGTTTGATACCAAAACTCTGTCATCACCGGCGAAGTACGTGACCCTACAGCAGGTGTTTAAGTGTCTATCATCAAGCATCACAACGAAATGTCTCCCAGTTGGAGCATACAGAAACTTCTTGTCTCCCCTAAGCTTCTACAAAATTTTGCCCTGGAGGTTTCTTTATTTTTGTTTGGTGAACTCATAACGTCGTGCCACCAATAGAATTATTTGGTAGTAACTTTCCTTGCTCCTGAGTAACGCTTTCTTTTGTCGCACCATAAAACACACATTTTCCAATGATTGTTCCCCTTGCACTCTTTACAGAGCAGTCTTTAGTTTGCAGATCCTCCCTCAGTCATGCATACTGTTGGATCGTAATGTCAGTGGGCCCTGGAGTGTCCACTGTGCACTATCTTCGCTGACTTTGTGAAGCTCCAATGCGTAAGGTCACTCTCACAGGTACAGTGGCACATGGTGAGATGCACAGTGCGACCTTGTCTGGCAACGTACATTTTTTCATTGCATCTTAGGGCTTCCTATTCGACAGACTCATGAGGTCAATTGTTCACACTACCAAGAATTCTGTGTAAAATGTGGGCGACAATAGTGCCTTGCTGCTGTGTCATCATAGTTGTGCCCACTCTTATCAATTGACAACTCGCTTGGAACATGTGTAAGTCAATAGTACGAGGGTAATCCCAAAAGTAAGGTCTCCTATTTTTTATAAGTACATGGACCTGTTTATTTCTACAATGGTTTACATCAGTTTTCAGCTTGAACATTTAGATATTTTTCGACATAATCACCATTTCTGTCGATGCATTTTTGTAGAAGCTGTGGCATGTCATTCCAGCTCGCCGCCATGCTGTTCAGAAAGCTATGGGCCTGAATGAGATTTTCACTCTGCAGCGGAGTATGCGCTGATATGAAACTTCCTGGCAGATTAAAACTGTGTGCCGGGCCGAGACTCGAACTCGGGACCTTTGCCTTTCGCGGGCAAGGCAAAGGTCCCGAGTTCGAGTCTCGGTCCGGCACACAGTTTTAATCTGCCAGGAAGTTTCATATCAGCACACACTCCGCTGTAGAGTGAAAATCTCATTCTGGAAACATCCCCGAGGCTGTGGCTAAGCCATGTCTCCGCAATATCCTTTCTTCCAGGAGTGCTAGTTCTGCAAGGTTCGCAGAAGAGCTTCTGTGAAGTTTGGAAGGTAGGAGACGAGGTACTGGCAGTAGTGGAGCTGTGAGGACGGGGCGTGAGTCGTGCTTGGATAGCTCAGTTGGTAGAGCACTTGCCCGCGAAAGGCAAAGGTCCCGAGTTCCTGTCTCGGTCCGGCACACAGTTGTAATCTGCCAGGAAGTTTCAGTTATGAACCTCTTCTTTCACATCGCCGTCGGAGCTGAATCGCTTTGCGGCCAAATGTTCTGTTAACCTAGGGAACAGGTGATAGTCAATGGGCGCCAAATCAGGACTATAGGGTGCGTGGGTGATTGTGTTCCACTGAAACTGTTGCAGGAGAGCGTTGTCATGGAGAATGTGTACGCCGTTGCCCAACATTCCTCTTCTTCGGTTCTGAATTGCCGGTTTGAGTTTTTTCAGAGTCTCACAGTACCTGTCAGCGTTAATTGTGGTCCCAGTGGGCGTAAAGTCGACCAACAATACCCCTTTCCCATCCCAAAAAACTTTGTCATGACTTTACCGGCAGACTGTGTTTGTTTGAATTTCCGCGGCTTTGGCGAAGAAGGATGCCGCCAATGGCGTGATTGTTGCTTGGTCTCAGGTGTTAAGTTGTATGCCCAGGTTTCGTCACCCGTGACAACTGAGTCCAGAAACAGCATGGCGACGAGCTGGTATGGCTTGGGCATTCAAAAACTGCCACAGCGTCTACAAAAATGCATCGACAGAAGTGGTGATTATATCGAAAAATAACTAAATGTTCGAGCTGTAAACTGATGTAAACCATTGTAGAAATAAACAGATCTATGTACTTATAAAAAAATAGGAGACCTTACTTTTGGGATTACCCTCGTATTAGACCCAGGTAAACCATGCCTAGGTTGTTTTAAATTTGACTGTATGTGATACCAGTACATCAGCCACATTAATTAATATTGTCACCCACCATATTAGTTCCCTGTCATTGTCACAGGCCTTGGGAAAGTTAGTAGAATATAGATATCACCATATTCTGCTGAAGAGAGTCTTCTCAGTATACACCACCTACAAGCATGTTCAAAAATGGTTCAAATGGCTCTGAGCACTATGGGACTTAACATCTGAAGCACAAGCGTGTCTCCCAACAACAGGATATACACTATCTGATGACAAGTTTACGGACACCGTTACATAATGCAGAACTGACCACTAGGCGTCACGTGAGGTGGACTCGCCAGGGCAGTATTGTGTTGTCGGTATCCCACTGCCACCAGTGTACAGCATGGGTCGGTGTCTGACCTGATCCAGTATACATTTTATACAGTAGATATCCCCACAACACCACTGATGAATCTGGCCTTATACGCTGATGAAACAGCCTTACGCACCAATAGCCTTAATGCATGGATACCGTAACGAGGAGTTCAGATGCACATAAATCAACTCGGCAGCTAGGCGACACAATGGTGACTAGCTTTCAACCCAAAAAAATGAAGGCCGTCATCATTATGAAATGGGTGGCGCCAGGATCTCTGCCACCGCCATCGTCAGAGGAACAGCCGTGAACCGGGCATCATCTGCCAGATACTTTGGCTTCGCGCCAGACAGACATCTACTTGGCGTCAACACAGGGCCGTTGGACGACTCAGGGACCTATATCCAACTCTCAGCCTACATTCGACGCTACCCTCTCACGCCGGTCTTGATATCTACAAATGCCTCATATGATCTTTCCTCGAATATGCAGTAGCTACTTGGGGCAGTGTTGCAGACACCCACGTCCGACGGCTGCAACAAATTCAGAGCAGGGATAGCGACTGACCCTCCACCTTCCTCAGGATTATCCACAGTACGAACTGCATCTGTTCGCTGATGTACCACGACTGAAAGAACGATATTGAGAAACTGCCAGAAAGTTTTACCAACAGACTGCCAAATCTGCAAACATACACATCAGAAACGCAGCCAACAATGGCAAGTACCGGCTCATTGAACAGTGGCCACAACACATTCGGGACTAGTACTGTGCGATAATTTAAAAAAAAAACAACAAAAACTGAATAAATAAAGTAAAACACAAAGTGTTAAAACTTCATCTTAAACTGGGAGTGAAGAGTTTCCAGTGCTGAAGTTCACTTCTTCATCACAACGACAGAATGGGTTGGTCATAAGAGCTCAGTGACTTCGAAGGTCATCGGATGTCATCTGAGTAACAGAACCATCAGAAACATTTCAACCCTTCTACAGCTGCCAAACGCGACTGTTTGTGACGTGATCGTGAAGTGTGAACGAAAAGAAACAGCCACAGCTATCCCGAGGACCAACCAGAAAACTTGTACTGACGGACAGGGATGGGGAACAATGGTCGAGTAGCTCGTCATACGCCACACATTTCTGTAGTCAATGCTAAGCAACGCTTGACGTGACTTAAAGAGCGTTGCCACTTGACAGTGTGGATGACTGGAAACGAGGGATTTGGTATGATGCGTTATGCTATACCATGTAGCAATCCGCTCGAAGGAAATGGGTTTGGCGAATGCATGGAGAACATTAGCTGCTATCGTGTGTAGTTGGGTTGATATGAGGGGAAGAGACCAAACAGCCGGGTCATCGGTCTCATCGGATTAGGGAAGGATGGGAGAGGAAGTAGGCCCTGCCCTTTCAAAGGCACCATCCCGGCATTTGCCTGAAGCGATTTAGGGAAATCACGGAAAACCCAAATAAGGATGGCCGGACGCGGGATTGAACCGTCGTCCTCTCGAATGCGAGTCCAATGTGCTAACCACTGCGCCACCTCGCTCAGTTATCGTGTGTAGTGCCAACAGTGAAGTATGGAGGAGGTGGTGTAATGGAATGGGGGTGTTCTTCACGGTTGGGGTGAGATCCCCCTGTTGCGCTTAAAAGTGCGAAATGCGGAAGGATAGGAAAACATGTTACAGTATTGTCTACTGCGTACAGTTGAAGAACAGTTCAGAGACGATGACTGTTCGTAGCAGCAGGGCAACGCCCCTTGTTATGAAACAGCATCTCTGAGGAAATGGTTTGTGGACAACAATATTCCTAAAATGGACTGGCATGCCCAGAGACCCGATCTGAACCCAGTGGAACACCTCTGGGGTGAATGAGAACGTCGACTTCACTCAAGATAGCAGTGTCCAACATCATTACCTTTTCTAGTTTTGGTTCTCGGTGAAGAATGGCCTGCCGTTCATTCACAAGCATTCACACACCTCACTGAATGTGTTCCAAGTAGAGTTCGATCCGCCACAACGGTGACGTGTGGACACACCTCATATTAATGACCACTATTAGATATTCGGATACCTTTTATCAAATAGTGTATTCACGTATTGTGAGTTAGAAAGAAGAACTGACTTTTAGGCAGTTCGGACTTGTGCTGCCAGAGAGTATAGGACCATTTTCGGACTTACAATTATTCCAGATGAGTGGCTAGATTAATCAAAAGACTTTGCACATTAAGTAAGATTTCCTTAAGATGTTCATCATCATCATCATCATCATGATCATCATCCAATTGACACACACTGCTGGATACAGTTCTCCTCTGGAAAATTTCCCATGCAATGCTCGCGTCACATATCAGTATACGAATAAACAGTATTGTCTAAGAACGATCTCAGGTTGATACTAGAACAATTACACTGTTGATCATTAAACTGCAACGACAGGAAAGGCAGTAAATAGCGAAATTTTGCTTATTATGTGTTAAACTGTAGAAGAAAGAATGCGCGATTAAATTTGGAGGTGATTTGCGGAGTATAGAGGATGCGAAATTTGGTACACAGAGCTGCCAGCAACTATAGCTCTAACCTGGCTACACATCAAGCTAAACTGAGCTTGGATGGCAGATACAGATACGTCATTCCAAACTACTTCAATGCTAAGCCAGAGCTCATCATTTGCAGTGGCTGGCGAGTGGTTGCATGACAGTTTCCCGGCAACCTGTGTCCAGATCGCGTAATTGGGTGAGAGCTTTGGAGAACATCTACATCTACATCTACATGGGTACTCTACAAATCACATTTAAGTCCCTGTCGGAGGGTTCATCGAACCACCTTCACAATTCTCTATTATTCCAATCTCGTACAGAGCGCGGAAAGAATGAACACCTATATCTTTCCGTACGAGCTCAGATTTCCTTTATTTTATCTTGGTGATCGTTCCTCCCTATGTAGGTCGGTTTCAACAAAATATTTTCGCATTCGGAGGAGAAAGTTGGTGATAGGAATTTTGTGAGAAGATTCCGTCGCAACGAAAGACGCCTTTCTTTTAATGATGTCCAGCCCAAATCCTGTATCATTTCTCTGACACTCTCTCACATATTTCGCGATGATACAAAATGTGCTGCCTTTCTTTGAACTTTTTCGATGTACTCCGTCAGTCCTATCTGGTAAGGATCCCACATCGCGCAGCAGTACTCTAAAAGAGGATCGACAAGCGTAGTGAAGGCAGTCTCCATAGTAGAACTGTTACATTTTCTAAGTGTCCTGCCAATAAAACGCAGTCTTTGGTTAGCCTTACCCACAATACATTCTATATGTTCCTTCCAATTTAAGTTGTTCGTAATTGTAATACCTAGGTATTTAGTTGAATTTACGGCTTTTAGATAAGACTGATTTGTTGTGTAACCGAAGTTTAACGAGTTACTTTTAGCACTCATGTGAATGACCTCACACTTTCGTTATTTAGAGTCAACTGCCACTTTTCGCACCATTCAGATATCTTTTCTAAATCGTCTTGCAGTTTGTTTTGGTCTTCTGATGACTTTATTAGTCGATAAACGACAGCGTCATCTGCAAAAAACTGAAAACGGCTGCTCAGATTGTCTCCAAAATCGTTAATATAGATAAGGAACAGCAAAGGGCCTATAACCCTACCTTGGGGAACGCCAGAAATCACTTCTGTTCTACTCGATGACTTTCCGTCAATTACTACGAACTGTGACCTCTCTGACAGGAAATCACAAATCCAGTCACATAAATGAGACGATATTTTATAAGCATGCAATTTCACTACGAGCCGCATGAGTGGAACAGTGTCAAAATCCTGCCGGAAATCCAGCAATGCGGAATCGATATGAAACCCCTTGTCAATATCACTCAAAACTGCATGTGAATAAAGAGATAGTTGTGTTTTCTAAACCCATGTTGACTGTGTGTCAATAGACCGTTTTCTTCGAGGTAATTCATAATGTTCGACACACAATATACACTACTGGCCATTAAAATTGCTACACCAAGAAGAAATGAGATGATAAACGGGTATTCATTGGACAAGTATATTATACTGAAACTGACATGTGATTAGATTTTCACGCAATTTGGGCGCATAGATCCTGAGAAATCAGTACCCAGAACAACCACCTCTGGCCATAATAACGGCCTTGATACGCCTGGGCATTGAGTCAAACAGAGCTTGGATGGCGTGTACAGGTACAGCTGCCCTTGCAGCTTCAACACGATACCACAGTTCATCACGAGTAGTGATTGGCGTATTGTGACGAGCCACTTGCTCGACCACCATTGATCAGGCGTTTTCAATTGGTGAGAGATCTGGAGAATGTGCTGGCCAGCGCAGCAGTCGAACATTTTCTGTATCCAGAAAGGCCCGTACAGGACCTGCAACATGCGGTAGTGCATTTTCCTGCTCAAATGTAGGGTTTCGCAGGGACCGAATGAAGGGTAGAGCCACATCTGAAATGTAACGTCCACTGTTCAAAGTGCCGTCAATGCGAAGAAGAAGCGACCGAGACGTGTAACTAATGTCACCCCATACCGTCACGCCAGGTGATAACGCCAGTATGGCGATGACGAATAAACTCTTCCAATGTGCGTTCACCGCGGTCGCCAAACACGGATGCAACCATCATGATGCTGTAAACAGAACCTGGATTCATCCGAAAAAATGACGTTTTGCCTTTCGTGCACCCAGGTTCGTCGTTGAGTACACCATCGCAGTCGCTCCTGTCTGTGATGCAGCGTCAAGGTAACCGCAGCCATGGTCTCCGAGGTGATAGTCCATGCTGCTGCAAACGTCGTCGAACTGTTCGTGAAGATGGTTGTTGTCTTGCAAACGTCCCCATCTGTTGACTGAGGGATCGAGACGTGGCTGCAGGATCCGTTACAGCCATGCGGATAAGATGCCTGTCGTGTCGACTGCTAGTGATACGAGGCCGTTGGGATCCAGCACGCCGTTCCGTATTACCCTGCTGAACCCACCGATTCCATATTCTGCTAACAGTCATTGGATCTCGACCAACGCGAGCAGCAATGTCGCGATACGATAAACCGTAATCGCGATAGGCTACAATCCGACCTTTATCAAAGTCGGAAACGTGATGGTATACATTTCTCCTCCTTATACAAGGCATGACAACAACGTTTCACCAGGCAACGCCGGTCAACTGCTGTTTGTGTATGAGAAATCGGTTGGAAACTTTCCTCATGTCAGCACGTTGTAGGTGTCGCCACCGGCGCCAACCTTGTGTGAATGCTCTGAAAAGCTAATCATTAGCATATCACAGCATCTTCTTCCTGTCGGTTAAATTTCCCGACTGTAGCACTTCATCTTCGTAGTGTAGCAATTTTTATGGCCAGTAGTGTATTTTCTAAAATCCTGCTGCACATCGACGTTAACGATATGGGCCTGTAATTTAGTGGATTACTCCTACTACCTTTCTTGAATATTGGTGCGACCTGTGCAACTTTCCAGTCATTGGGTTCCAATCTTTCGCCGGTCGAACGGTTGTATATGATTGTTTAGTATGAAGGATGCATCAGCATACTCCGAAAGGAACTTAATTGGTAAACAGTCTGGACCAGAAGACTTGCTTTTATTAAGTGATTTAAGTTGCTTCACTACTCCGAGGACATTTACTTCTACGTTACTCATGTTGGCAGCTGTTCTCGATTCAAATTCTCGAATATATACTTCGTCCTCTTTTGTGAAGGCAATTAGGAAGACTGTGTTGATTAACTTTGCTTTGGAAGCGCTGTCTTCGATAGTATCTCCATTGCTATCGTGCAGAGAAGGCATTGATTGTTTCTTGCCGGTAACATTCTTCAGATACGACCAGAATCTCTTTGCATTTTGTGCCAGGTTTCGAGACAAAGTTTCGTTGTGGAAACTGTTATAGGCATCTCGCATTGAAGTCCGCCCTAAATTTCGAGCTTCTGTAAAAGATCGCCAATCTTGGGGATTTTGCGTCTGTTTAAATTTGGCATGTTTATTTCGTTGTTTCTGCAACAGTTTTCTAACCCGTTTTGTGTACCAAGGCAGATCAGTCCGTCGTTTGTTAATTTATTTGGTATAAATCTCTCAATTGCTGCAGATACTATTTCTTTGAATTTAAGGCACATCTTGTCTACACTTATATAATTAATTTGGACTGAGTGGAGATTGTCTCTCAGGAAGGCGTCAAGTGAATTTTTATCTGCTTTTTCGAATTGGTATATTTTTCGCTTATTTTTCGAGGATTTGGGGATTACAGTACTCATACTGACCAGGGCAACGGACCAACACAGACAGAATGGGCAACATATATACTTCCGTTATCTGGTTGGAAGATAACGTCAGAGATCTCGAAAACACAGCGCAGCCATCGGCCTCAACAGTTATAAAGGTAAGTCCTGCTGTCTGAATTACTGGCTGAGTGAACCAGAGGTGATCGTTTTATGTACCCTGTGACACTCCATACACCAGGTGCTTGGCCTGTATTATGAGCATTGAGACATGTGTGTGTCCATTATGATCATGTGTACCAGACTCGATAGGCCGCCATCCTGTACCTGGTGTTGCCATTGGGTGCACCACTATTGGTGTGCTTCTCTCTTTGCTGCCACATCAAGGGAAGCTGTAACAATGGTTGCTGTGCTGACAGTCTATGGTGCTCCAGACATCATTGCACTGTCTGTGTGGATACTTGTCTTGCTGTAAGAAAGCCCATTTCCTGATTCAAGGTGCGCGACGTGCCTGCAAGATCCTACGCTGTTCTCTCAGGCGCTAGTCGCTCGGGCAGCTGATATCCTTTATGACATTGAGTATGGGCCTCCTGAACCCATCGGCTCCACATGCACATCGCTGTCGTGGGATCCAACCAGTGATCTCTGGATCCAACGAATGGGAGCAGCAATAGTACAGAACGACAAACTGCAGTTTCGATAAGCAGCGATTCTGCTGCTGTCGAATTTTGATATGTGCTGGTAAACTTTTCTCCTTTTAACATGAGGCATAACAGTATCTTCTCACAAACAAACAACACTCAAATGCGATTTGTGATTGAAAATCCCACTGAGTAGTCTTTTCTTATATACAAAATATTATTCCTACATCCTTTGTGTGGTTACCCGCTGGGGTAGCCGAGAGCGCTAATGCGCTGCTTCCTGGACTCGGGTAGGCGCGCCAGCTCCAGGTCGAATTCGCCTGGTGGATTACCGACGAGGGCCGGTATGCCGGCCAGCCTGGATGTCGATTTTAGGCGGTTTTCCACATCCCGCTAGGTGAATACCGGACTGGTCCCCACGTTTCGCCTCAGTTACACGACTCGCAGACATTTGAGCCCATTCGCACTATTCCATGGCTTACACTAGACACTGACAGCTGCAGTACACTCATTCTGTCCCAGGGGGTTCGGGGTGGCGGCAGCAAGGGCATCTGGCCACCCTCTGCAACTAACACTGCCAAATCAATAGTAATACGGCCGAACCCGCGTGACGCAGGACCAAGGCCCCAAGAAGGAAATCCTTTGTGTGGTTGTGTGTTGCTTATTCTAGCATGTAGTACACTTAATGCCAATTTTACGTTTATTACACGCCACCTTCCTCGTGTGGCAATGTTAACAGCCACCAGTGTGAATTGCCTAAAACTTGCACTGCATATATTGTGGAAATGGAAAGTGTTATCGATGTGCAGGTTTCACGGCATGGATTGGTAGTCAGGGACTCGTATTGTTAGCCAATCAACAGACTGTAATAACATTTAGGAAGCGCATTTCTGTGCAAATATACGCTTCCTTAAATGGAACAATGGCACATTAAAAATGGGGTAAATTAGAATGCCAGTGGCGTTTGTTGCAGGATTCTTGTGAGAGTCGTTACGGGATATCGTATTTAGAAAAGTTGCGACACTGACACTTGTTTGTGTCATTCAGCCTGCGTAGTTGCTAGGAACGATGTTGTTGTTTGCTTATAGTTTACTTGTGTGTTCCTTGAGTGCACTGCATGTTGCTAGTCAGCGTGTGACAGTTCAAGCAGTAGATCGTGAGTTGACTATGGGATTTACCAATGCAGAAGAAGCCAACATGCTCATAGTGTATGGAGAGGGAGGGTGTAAGAAGAAAGCAGTTCGTTCTTATGTGGTGTGTGCGGCAAGATAACTCAATAGATGTCAATCTTCTCAGCAATTGTTCATCAACCTCTTCAACCAGCTGTATGAAAGTGGTAATATAACACCTAGACAGCTTCACAGAAGGAAACAAGTGACGACAGAAGAGAGAGAAATTAATCTTCTTGTTGCTGTTGCGGTTGATCTGCACGTTAACTCCTGGGCAGTCGCATGAGGCAGTGGTATGAGTCAGGAAAGTGTCCTACACATTGTCCATTGACAAAGGTTCCGTCCCTATCACATCTCTCTCCATCAAGAGCTGCATGGAAATGATTATGAGAATCATGTTAACTTCTGTACTGAGGCATTAAGACAGGCTACTCCAGATGTATGAAGTATCTTGATAGTGATGAAGTCACATTTACCAATCATAGCCAGATAAACCGCCGAAACATGCACTGTTGATCTGTTGACAATCCCCGATGGATTCGTCAGGTGGAATGTCAGCGTCCATGGAATGTAAACGTGTGGTGTGGGATGGTGAACCATCAGCTCGTAGGCCGGATTTTCTTAGACGGAACACTGAATGCGCATATGTATCGCAGTCTTCTAACAGACCATCTTCCACGGATGCTAGAAGACGTTCCTCTGCAGACTAAGAGGAACCTATGGTACCAACATGATGGCGGTCCAGCCCACACTGCACGAAGTACTATAGTATGTTTTGACAAATTTTTTTCAAATCGTCGGATTTGACCCAGAGAATCTGTACCTTGGCCGGCCTGTTCCCCGGATTTGACGCCTGTAGACCTTTTCCTGTGGGGATAGCTGAAAGACGCTGTCTGCAAGATCATGCCAACTACACCCAATGATATACAATGACGTAGTACTGCAGCCTGCTCTTACATCTCCGCTGAAATGCTAGCACGTGTGCAGCAGTCGTTCCATACAAGACAGGAAGCATGTATTGCCGCTGTCAGTGGTTGTTTTGAACACAACCTGTTACGGGCAATTGTTTCGTTACTGGTCAGAATCCACGTAACTTGTGTTGTTATTTAGTGCGTATTACCACACGTATTGTGCAAGTGTTGGTGTGGGAACTTTTCAAAATACAATATCTAGTAAACAAATCGCCCAAGAATACTGCAACAAACACCACTGATACTCTAATTTACCCTAATTTTAGTTTCTTAATGTCAATAGGCATGGTTCCATTTAAAAAGTGTGTGTGTGCACAAAACATACACTTACTGAGTATTGTTACAATCTGTTGATTGGCTAACAATACCAGCTCCTGCCTTCCAATCTATGCTGTGAAAACCGCACATCAATAGCACTTTTCATTTCCGCAATATTTGTGGTACAAATTTTAGTTAATTCACCTGGTAATTCACCATGTATACAGGCTGATTCCGTTACAAACTTTGAGGGATGATGGAGAAGGGTAAACGTATGAATCTGAGGTAAAGGACTCTAGGCAAGAAACTATCGAGTTGAAATATATAAGAGAAACTCTACTCACGTTCCACCTTAATCTTCCGTAGTGCTCAGGCGAAAGACCCGAGCTTCCAAAAGCTGATCATGACGTACAAAATTCTCGTTGAATACTCTTCAAAACCCTCAGATAATTTCCCCTGTTGATAAATTAGTTATGGTGCACGTAACTAGATTCAGAGAGGCCAGAGCATGGATTGGTAGTCAGGGACTCGTATTGTTACGATACAGTAATAACGAATTCCATTTATCTACATAAGTTTCACAAGCCACTTCAATATCAATAGTTGTCCAAAATTGGCGTCCCCAAGCGTTAATGCAGGCATGGCATCGTAGCACATAGTTCTGTCGTACCCTTTCTAATAGCCCTGATGCCATCTGAACAGTGTTGCAGACAGCGAGAATTCTTCCCAGGAGATCCTCTTCGGTCTGGACAGGCGTCTCGTGCACAAGACTTTTCACATGGAACCAAGAAGAAATCAAGTGGTTTGAGAACAGATGAACGTGCTGGCCATCAAACAAGATCTCCTCCAGAATGAGATTTTCACTCTGCAGCGGAGTGTGCACTGATATGAAACTTCCTGGAAGATTAAAACTATGTGCCGGACAGAGACTTGAACTCGGGACCTTTGCCTTTCACGAGCAAGTGCTCTACGAACTTTTTTATAAAATCTCATTTTGTTCGCTTTTGTTCGTTGCATTAGCTCGGGGCGGACGTCGTACGACATCCGTTTAAGTTCTTTGTTGATCGATTAGCTCAGTTTTTTTTATTACAGAGGGTTGCTAACCCTCTGACCGAACACGCTGAGCTACCGTGCCGGCGCCAACTGACCTACCCAAGCACGACTCACGCTTTGTCCTCACAGCTTTGCTTCTGCCAGTACCTCGTCTCCTACCTTCCAAACTTTACAGAAGCTCTCCTGCGAACCTTGCAGAACTAGCAGTCCTGAAAGAAAGGGTATTGCGGAAACATGGCTTAGCCACAGCCTGGGGGATGTTTCCAGAATGAGATTTTCACTCTGCAGCGGAGTGTGCGCTGATATGAAACTTCCTGGCAGATTAAAACTGTGTGCCGGACCGAAACTAGAACTCGGGACCTTTGTCATTCGCGGGCAAGTGCTCTACCACTCCTTTCTTTCAGGAGTGCTAGTTCTGCAAGGTTCGCAGGAGAGCTTCTGTAAAGTTTGGAAGGCAGAACACGAGGTACTGGCAGAAGTAAAGCTGTGAGGACGGGGCGTGAGTCGTGCGTGGGTAGCTCAGTTGGTAGAGCACTTGTCCGCGAAAGGCAAACGTCCCGAGTTCGAGTCTCAGTCCGGCACACAATTTTAATCTGCCAGGAAGTTTCAAGATCTCCTCTGCCTGCCTACTTTTCAGAGAATGTCTGATCCAGGTGCTTACAAACCCTCAGTCGAAAGTGAGATGCGGCTCCATCACGTTGGATCCACATCCGTTCACGAATAGCAAGTCGGATATATTCCAGATGCCTGGGTCTTTGATACACACTATCGGAGGTAGTGGAACGATTTTCGCTCATGGCTTTTGACCCGGCCGTTTCCGGACCAGGGTCCCTTACCTAAAATTGATACATTTACCCTTCTCCATCATCCCTGAAAGTTTGTAACATCATCATGGAATCACTCTGTATAGTGTGAACAGAAACGGACCTATCACACGCCCGACACTACTTACTCTTTTCGCATTTCCTCTTCGATGAGACCTGTTGGGTTTTTCCTGTTAGTAAGATCCCGTTACAAATGGAGCCCGTTATTAGGTATGAACCTTTTTTTAAATTTTAAGTCCTATGTTTCGCAGTGTTTACGGAATCTTGCGGGGGGGGGGGGGGGGCTCAGGTGGCATAAAGGCTGAAACATTGTTATATGTATGTCGAAGGAAACGGCTTCAAATCCCCATCTGATAATCGAGTTTAACGTTTTATGTGGATTCCCAAAAACTATAACAGCTGATGCCAGGATGGTCACTTTCATCCATTTCATCCATATCTGCATCTACACGATTACTCTGCAATTCACACTAAGTGTTTGGCAGAGGGTTCATAAAACCGCTTTCAGACTATTTCTCTACCGTCCCACTCTGGAATAGCGCTTGGAAAAATGAACACCTGAATCTCCCCACACGAACACTGATTTGTCTTATTACGATGACAATTTCTCCATAAGTTGGTGGGAGTCAACAAAATATTTCGGCATTACGAAGCGAAAGCTGATGATTGAAATTTCGTGGAAAGGTTTTGTCTTAACGAAACTCACATTTGTCCTAATGATTGGAGCCGCATCTCACTTATCGCATCCGTGTCATTCGCTCCCCTATTTCGTGATGGTAAAAAAAAACGAGCTGCAATTCTTTGAAATTTTCTCTTTCTCATCTTAGTTCAGTCCGAGCGGCATACGCCTTTTTCTACACTGCGCAACAGAATTAAAGGATTACTTTTTCGAATCCACGTAATTGTCTCCCACTGCGACATATAAGTTTGAAATTTGTCTCAAAGGTGTGTACGACCTTCCTTTCTAATGGTGTGAAATCGTGGCGCCCTGCGACGTCACCCTCGGGTTCGACGACGCTTTAAACAGCAAGGAGTCAATACGTGAGACAATAAGACCACAGCTCAGAACTTCATATGACGTGTAAGGTGGGTTAATGATCTTGCACTGGCGCGGAACTCGACCAAAATTCTGCCACACTGGATGGAGCACTTTTATCTGACCATCACCCACCTCCACTCCCCACCCTCGCCGCGCGGGATTAGCCGAACGGTCTCGGGCGCTGCAGTCATGGACTGTGCAGCTGGTCCCGGTGGAGGTTCGAGTCCTCCCTCGGGCATGGGTGTGTGTGTTTGTCCTTAGGACAATTTAGGTTAAGTAGTGTGTAAGCTTAGGGACTGATGACCTTAGCAGTTAAGTCCCATAAGATTTCACACACATTTTTGAACTCCCCACCCTCCGACCTGCCTCTGTGCCTGCCGTCTGCGCCCAGCACCTCCCCCCTCCCCCCCCCCCCAACCATCCCAACCCATTCCTTCCGTCGACATCGTTGCTCCGTCTACGGTTCGCACCCAGATATGCGTGCTGGCGGCGCCTCCGCTGTTCCTCCAACTGCATCTGAAGTCAGTCCGTTGTGGGATATCTCCTTCCTCTTCATAAACAGGCTAATTGTGTGTTTCCAGGCCTTACCAAGGGTGTAGCCACTACCGCGACTGATCAGCGGTTTTCTTACTCTAATCTCGGCAGATTATTTAATAATACCAGAAGTTAGACGTTTGTGTCCGAAACTTAGTATCGTAATCCATTCCTCGTAATCCTAATAGACACAGTTCTGCTACTGCCGACGCGTTATGGTGCTGCAGTCTGGTATGTCATTGACGTTCTCGGCAACGATCTCCGACAGTGCGCACCGTTTGACCAACACATGTCTTGCACATTGGCGAGGTGTCTGACCCCAGATTTCCGTAGTCCGAGGTCGTCTATGGCACTATCAAGCCGTGCCTCTGTTTTAGCTGGTGGGCGATAGACTGTCCTCAGTTGGTGTTTCTGGAGAATTCGTGCTATTTTCCGAATAATGCGCTACAAAAAGAAATAAACGCAATGACCGAATTTTCCTCAGGTTTCACTTCTGTTTTAGCCGGATGTACAGTGGATGTAGGACGTAGGGCTCTCCGAATTTTTGTAGCTGTTCTTCCGAAACCCCGTTCTTTGTTGAGACTTTCATTGTCAGGGAGGTTGCAGCCCAATGCATCAGTTCAAATGGTTCTGAGCACTATGGGACTTAACATCTGAGGTCATCAGTCCCCTAGAACTTAGAACTACTTAAACCTAACTAACCTAAGGACATCACACACATCCATGCCCGAGGCAGGATTCGAACCTGCGGCCGCAGCGGTCGCGCGGCTCCAGACTGTAGCGCCTAGAACCGCTCGGCCACTCCGGCCGGCCCCAATGTACCAGTGTTTGAGCACTCCATTCCTCGGGTGGTGGCGACTGTCCTCGCGTGTTTGTAAGTTGGTGCGCATATTCTTATGATACATACTATAGCTCAATGTGCCCTCCGTTCTCCTTTTTACCAGGGTATCCAGAAAGTGGAGCACTCCATCAGATTAGACGTCCATTGTAAAGCTGATGTTCTGGTATATGCAACTGAGATGTATGAGGAAGTCATTCAGCTTGATTCTTCCATATGCCGTCTACATACTGCAAAAAACACATGGGTTTGGCTTCCTCCTTGAAATCTTCCACATAGAGCGAATCGGAGGAAGATGGTAATCGGTGTATGACGCGTATTTGCTAGTGTTACTTCACTGTGTCAAGAGAGCGCAACACTCAGCCGTCCGCTGCTTCCTCGAGTCCAAGTTTCGAGTGGCTAGCGGTAGCTGCTGTTATAGCGGACATTTTTAGTCCCTGGGAACCAAAAAACTGTGCTATGTGTTAAAATCTACTCCGTAAAATAAAATCAGATATTTTTAAAAACAATAATAGTGATTTCTATACATTTGTAGCAATTCTAACAATAAGTTTATCACGTACTCTGTGTCTTGAACTATGTGTGCGTCCAGTTACGTCCCGTTTGCTGCCATAATGGAACCCGTGTTTCAACTTCCATCTCATCACGATACCTGGGAAATACGCCGTATTTTCCTTCGGATAAGATGGACACACGTAATACCTTTTTGCCACATTTACTTATTTTCAGGCAATGCCTTGAGATTACGCAGAAGCATTCTAAAAGAACCAACATTCTTGGTGGATATGACATCAGAGCGCAACACTCCTAATGAATCCATGTTTGCAGAAGTTGCATCTAATGCGCGTGCTGCAGCTAAAGACTGGATCTCTACTTTATTTGAAAAGATTGCACCGATGCCAATTTCGGAAACACCAGAGAAAAGGAGGAAGAAAACTTTATGGCTGTTGACAGACCAGGAAATGCTACAAACTTTGAAAGCATCGCAACAGAAAAGGACTGGCAAAAAAAAAGTTCACCAACCACCAAACGAGGGAGAGAAGTAAATCCAATTTCTGAAGACAATGACTGTGTTGTGAGTAGAAGAAACTACTACGAAAAAACAGCCCTTAAGTGGACTGGATTCAGGGCATTTACTGTAAGAAGTGGCTTCATAAAACACGCACAGATGAAGCAGATATGTGAAACGACTGTGCTGTGATACAGTAAATATCAACCGTAGAATGGTCGGTAATTGCATTACCAGTTTTTGGTTTGTATTATTTGGCAATAAAATACCTGTATCTAATTAAATTGGTGATAAATTTTACCATCTTACCACGATCTTCTATAGTTCAACCTATAACAAAATTACTACGGGACGTGAAAGTTATGATTTTATCACATACATCTTGAAGAAACCTTGCAAACACGTGTCATCAACTTCGTTTTGAAAATCTCAAAATTCTTGTCATAATTTCATATAGAAGCAAATGGTATGGCACCTTCCCCTAGGTACTTTACATATTGGCGACAGCTGGTAAAAGTGGACTCCCAGTGGCTACTCCTTCCATCTGCTGGTTGTAGCCACGGTCGAAAAGAAATCATTTTGACGCCAAGATATGCAAGACATGCCGACTATAGCTAAACTTGGACAGCTGCCACCACTCGGTGCAGAAGAATGGGATGCTCAAAACATTGATACATACACTACTGGCTATTAAAATTGCTACACCAAGAAGAAATGCAGATGAGAAACGGGTATTCATTGGACAAATATATGATAGTAGAACTGACATGTGACTACATTTTCACGTAATTTGGATGCATAGATCCTGAGAAATCAGTACCCAGAACAACCACCTCTGGCCGTAATAACGGCCTTGATACGCCTGGGCATTGAGTCAAACAGAGCTTGGATGGCGTGTACAGGTACAGCTGCCCATGCAGCTTCAACACGATACCACAGTTCATCAAGAATAGTGACTGGCGTATTGTGACGAGCCAGTTGCTTGGCCACCATTGACCAGAAGTTTTCAATTGATGAGAAAATGTGCTGGCCAGGGCAGCAGGCGAACATTTTCTGTATCCAGAAAGGCCCGTACAGGACCTACAACATGCGGTCGTGCATTATCCTGTTGAAATGTAGGGTTTCGCAGAGATCGAATGAAGGGTGGAGCCACGGGTCGTAACACATCTGAAATGTAACGTCCACTGCTCAAAGTGCCGTGAATGCGAACAAGAGATGACCGAGACGTGTAACCAATGGCACCCCATACCATTACGCCGGGTGATACGCCAGTATGGCGATGACGAATACACGCTTCCAATGTGCGTTCACCGCAATGTCGCCAAACACGGATGCGACCATCATGATGCTGTAAACAGAACCTGGATTCATCCGAAAAAATGACGTTTGCCATTCGTGCACCCAGGTTCGTCGTTGAGTACACCATCGCAGGTGATGCAGCGTCAAGGGCAACCGCAGCCACGGTCTCCGAGCTGATAGTCCATGCTGCTGCAAACGTCGTCGAACTGTTCGTGCAGGTGGTTGTTGTCTTGCAAACGTCCCCATCTGTTGACTCAGGGATCGACACGTGGCTGCACGATCCGTTACAGCCATGCGGATAAGATGCCTGTCGTGTCGACTGCTAGTGATACGAGGCCGTTGGGATCCAGCACGGCGTTCCGTATTACCCTCCTGAACGCACCGATTCCATATTCTGCTAACAGTCACTGGATCTCGACCAACGCGAGCAGCAATGTCGCGATACGATAAACCGCAATCTCGATAGGCTAAAATCCGACCATTATCAAAGTCGGAAACGTGATGGTACGCATTTCTCCTCCTTACACGAGGCATCACAACAACGTTTCATCAGGCAACGCCGGTGAACTGCTGTTTGTGTATGACAGATCGGTTGGAAAGTTTCCTCATGTCAGCACGTTGAACGGCGCCACCATTGTGTGAATGCATATCACAACATCTTTTTCCTGTCGGTTAAATTTGGTGTCTGTAGCACGTCATCTTCGTGGTGTAGCAATTTAATGGCCAGTAGCGTAGCTTCCAAATGAACATTCATCCACCGGTCGTGGATTTAAGTGGATATACACTTGGCAGCACAAAAATTGACCGTCTGATCTGCCAACCCTGTAAGGCTCGGAAGTGTCTGGAAGAATTGTGGTCTTTTGCTCGAGCTGTTATAATGGTGTATCCGTGCGTGGTCTAATGGCAAACGTCGCGCAATATTGACTCAAAGTTGTGAGTTCGAGTTTAGTCCTTCTTTAATTTTTTAAACCTCATTTCGGCTGTCTGCTAAAGGTATCAGACTGATGTAACTCGAAAGATAATTTGCTTCACTTTTTGACCCACCAGTAACAGTAAAAACGTCCAACATCAAGGTCAGAACATCACTGTGCTCGAGAAGTTCCTCTTCCTACAGCGGCGAATGCCGGACATTTGCAACGCCGGACATTTGCCACACTTGCCCCTTCGCCAGGTAGCGATCCCTCAGGTAAGGGACGCCCTTCCTCGTACTTCTTCTGTCCGCTTTCAAACCGCCGTCTCCACATCTCACTCGATACAACCAGTACGTAAGGGTCCTTCTTCTTCGACATCATACAGAGCTTCTTTTCCGAAATCGAAATATTTATAACTTTTGGGAAACGAAAATAATACCGACGATTATGTCAGTATGTAATTAGTTCTGCCAAGTATAAATATAGATTCCTCTGTCTGTACGGTAGCTACCATTCACGCTTACTGATTGCGATAGAAACAGTCCATTGTCATGGGAGCAACAAGAAAGGAACAATATAAAGAGAATGCGAATGTACGCTAATCATTTCTTTTTTAATCACTGCATTTGTGCCTACTTTAATTACTACAATTGCATGCCCAAAAGACAACAAGGAAAGAAGAAATGGGTATGTGAATGTTTGAAAAGAAGGACATCCTCCATATTAATTTACTCTCTAAAATGCGATTTCCCTTGCGGTGAAACATTAGTTAATAAAGTGTAGCCGGACAATGTTTGAAACATGACTGAAAATACGTTCACTAAATAGAGATAAGAACATCTATGATTGACATGTCATCTAAAGTCGACGTATAATTTTAAAATGTTAGAAATAAGGAAATGAAGTAATACAGAATGCTATGCTTGTAACGTACGTTGTTGTTCTATATTGTTTATCTCTGGTATTTACAGGGTCACAGAGAAAGCATCCTAGGTTTTGGAGGGAAAAGCCGTAATTGTAAAGATCTGCACTACAACAGAAACAAGAAGCACAACTTAAGGGAAAATAATGTAATGTGTGTTCTAGCTCACAAGCGACACTGAAGCAGATAGTTCCTGTGACTTAGTATGGGCAGAGGTCTCATCGCAAATAGGTACCCTACTCATACAATTATAGTTGGCAGTGACTTCAATCTACCTTCCGTATGTTGACAAAAATACATTTTCAGACCCTATTGTAGATAGAAAACAACTTCCGTAATTGTTTTAAATGTTTTTTTAAATTATTTTGAAGAATGAGTTCACGAGGCCATTGATATTGTAAACGGTTACGAAAACACACTTGACCTCCTAGCCACCAATAATGCTGAGCATCACGACGGATACAGGGATTAATGAACACAGTCGTAGCGAGGCTCAATTCCGTAACAAAGAACTTCACCAAAACTAAACGCGAAATATATCTGTTTATAAAAGCAACTAAAAATTCGGTTGACGTCTTTCTAAGAGACAGTCTCCAATCCTTCCAAACTATGTAAGTGAAAACCATATGTGGCTTAACTTCAGTGAAATAGTATTAACAGCACTCGAGAGATTCATACTAAATAAATTAATAAGAGACGGAACTGATCCCCCATGGTGCACAAAACACGACAGAAAGGTGCTGCAGGAGCACCGAAAAAGGCAAGTATAATTTAGACGAACGCAAAATCACCAAGATGGGCGAAGTTTTACTTAGGCTCGAAATTTGGTGCGGATTTCAATGCGAGATGCACTTCATAGTTTCCACAACGAAACTCTCTCTAGACATGTGGCGGAAAATCCAAAGAGATTCTGGTTCTATGTTAAGTAAACCAGCGGAAAGGCTCAGTAAGCGATGGGGAGGATGAGGAGGAGGAGGAGGAGGAGACAAGGAACGCAACCCTTTGGAGCAAGTAAAATCGTGGCAAATGTCCGACGTGACAAATGTCCGCACATCACAGCGGCAACCGGCAACAGACTACCTGCCACCGGCAGCTTGACGGCGGCCGCCATCCCACCAGCTGAACATGGCGCATCTGAAGCATGTCTCTGCTATCGCATTGGTAATCATAAACTTGTTGCTTATTAATCAAAATATCCACGGGTGTACTGCCGGTCTACAGTGTCCGACGGGCACAATATTTCAGCGATCGTACATGTCGCCATCATCAGGTGAACTGACGGACTGAGCTCCAGTGAGCTCAAGAATCACTTGTTGCTTATTGTAGTATGATTTTCCGCGCGAAATAATTTCGATAAACCAAGTGAACACCGTGTAGTTACACAGAATGCATAGGTTATTATGAGTGTATTTATCAGTTACCATTTTCTTATTTGAATTCCTAGTACTTGTCTTGCAGTTACGAATTGTATTTTTCATACTTCAGTCTTATGAACGTTGTTTAAGCGTTATAAAATACTCACACGTCGGAAAGGTCTAATATTTGCGGCACATTGTTCATTTTGGGTTTAATAGAGAGGTGAAGGCAGCGGACACAGCTTGAAACATTTTATCGTGTGTTGGACGAACGTTATCGGAAAAATCAAATCAAGAAATAATTTTCTTGTTTCAAGAAAGATCGTTCCTGCATGAGCGATTTTTTACATTCAGAAACTCTCGATAATTGACATATGTGATAAACTGCGACCATTTGACCTTCGTATGACAGTTTCATTCAACAGGCAATGTTCAGAAGTCGAGTGTAAGAATACTACATACTCCAACTCAAAGCAATGAAAATCAAACGTATGTCTATTACTGCATTTTTTTTGAATGTCATCGGTTCTCTCACTGAGCATCCTTTGCAATATTATCACTATTGACGCATTATGATGCCTTTACACTAACTACTCAAGAAGAAGTTAATGGCTGACACCTTATAAAAGACATCTCGTCGAGCAAAAGGCTGTGTCAACAGATAATGTTTTCTAAGATAGTCTCAACAGATAATACTTTGCAACTGGTGGCACAAAAATAGCGTTGCGCACTATAAACTCCTCCCCAGGGATGTGTCCATTACAGATGGATGTGAAAAGGGCTTATGTGGGAGTGCTACTCCACTTGCAGTTTCCTCCAGACAGAGAGGATCCGAAATACTAATGAATTTACCAAGCTCAGCGTGAGGCTGATTTTCTGTGCACCATCTCACAGTCAGCCCAGAGTTTATTAATTATTTATTATTTTTATTATTATTATTTAGTAATAATTAATTGTTAATTTATTTATTAGGCAACGACCTTGCCGCAGTGGCTACACCGGTTCCCGTGAGATCACCGAAGTTAAGCGCTTTCGGGCGTGTTCGGCACTTGGATGGGTGACCATCCAGGCCGTCATGCGCTGTTGCCATTTTTCGGGGTGCACTCAGCCTCGTGATGCCAATTCAGGAGGTACTCGACCGTATAGTAGCGGCTTCGGTCAAGAATACCATCATAACGACCGGGAGAGCGGTGTGCTGACCCCACGCACATCCTATCAGCATCCTCCACTGAGATCACTCGGCGATCTGATGGTCCCGGTAGTTCACTCGTGGCCTGAAGACGGAGTGCTTTTAATTTATTCATAAATTTAATCCCTGATGGTTTCATACGAAAGATGCATCTAATCTACCACAATATTCATATGAGAATTATCAAGGTGTAGTGCAACAGCATAGATGGGCAGACGGTCCTACAATTAGAAAAGAGTATCCTCAAGCTGTTGATTCATGACGCCTAACTAGCACTGCTTTAACAGTGGTCATTGTTAGCCAGATTACAGCATATTTGTGAATTACAGTGCAGTGCCTACCAATTCAAATAACTAACGGTCATTATATTTCAGGACAGTGGAAACAGGATTGCAGCGAGTATATTACTTAACTAAATTTAGCAAATAGAACCTGTGAACTGATGGCCATTTGTGCTGCATAGCAGACGATAATATTTGCTATGCAATTATCTGCAGAATTACAACAGTGAACTGTGTTGTCATTTATGTATCGTTTAGCAGTTCATGAATTGAGGACTACGTTCATTAAATCTGATTATCACGCTACAGATACACTACTGGCCATTAAAATTGCTACACCACGAAGATGACGTGCTACAGACGCGAAATTTAACCGACAGGAAGAAGATGCTGTGATATGCAAATGATTATCCTTTCAGAGCATTCACACAAGGTTGGCGCCGGTGGCGACACCTACAACGTGTTGACATGAGGAAAGTTTCCAAACGATTTCTCATACACAAACAGCTTTGACCGGCGTTGTCTGGTGAAAAGTTTTTGTGATGGTAGCCCGCATCTCGTGGTCGTGCGGTAGCGTTCTCGCTTCCCACGCCCGGGTTCCCGGGTTCGATTCCCGGCGGGGTCAGGAATTTTCTCTGCCTCGTGATGGCTGGGTGTTGTGTGCTGTCCTTAGGTTAGTTAGGTTTAATTAGTTCTAAGTTCTAGGCGACTGATGACCTCAGCAGTTGAGTCGCATAGTGCTCAGAGCCATTTCCTCAACCGCTCCCACTCTTGCGCTTCCTCGTCCGACTGAAACTGACTGTCTTTCTTGAGGTCGCCAAAGGTGTGTAAAGCACACGCTGATAGACCCGACCTGTACGGAGGATGGTTCAGCCTTTGTCAGATTGGCAGTATGGGGTCGGGCGTTATCGTGCAACGAGATGATTCCGTCAGACAGCGTTCCTGGGCAATTGAGCTTACGGCGCGTCGCAGTTTTGAACTCACATTGAGGTCTGGGTCAGAAAAACTGCCTATTCTGAACCTATTGGAACACACGTCGGGCGCTAGCTACATGCCCACGAGCCACCATTCCGTAATTTGCAGGATTTACTTGACCTGTGTGTAGATACCTGGTGTCATACTCGTACTTCCGGAGTCCTGCCAAGGACTTGTAGAACCCATACCAAGCAGAATCACTGCTATATTGCGTTTGCATATTAAACCAACACGCTATTGAACAGGTCATAATGTTTTGGCTCATCGCTGTAATATCTTTACTAATAATCAGTGGCGGCTTGTGCAAAATTTTAGCTGAGTGCTAAAATGGAGTGACCCATACTCTTAAAAGGGTGTAATCATAACTAACTTGAATATATTAATTTTATCTGTGCTGCTAGTCGTGGCGGAGGTTCGAGTCTTCCCGCGGGCATGGGTGTGTGTGTGTGTGTGTGTGTGTGTGTGTGTGTGTGTGTGTGTTTGTCTTTCGGATAATTTAGGTTAAGTAGTGTGTAAGCTTAGGGACTGATGACCTTAGCAGTTAAGTTCCATAAGATTTCACACATTAGAACATTATTAATTTTATGTATAGAAATTAAACTTTAAATATAATCAAATTTTATAATTAATAGTTTCACTGAGAGGAATAAAATATAATGAAAAAAAATGTTGGCAATATTAATCTAACCCAAACCGACAAGCCGCCAGTCATGCATTTGACCACTCGGCCGCAATGTTTTACAGCCAGTATGCCTAAAAAAATTCCTCAAACTCCACTCTTGCAGAATAAGTGACATGCACTATCAAAGAAAAATACTGACCTTGTCCTGTGAGCAACTTCAGCTCTCATAGCACAGGAAGGGATGATGTTTCATCAGAGCATGTGCAGTCGAAAACGGACAGCTCCATCCCTACTCTACGTTGATCGTAGTGAGGCTGACCATTATTTCAGCACTCGACACTGGTTTCCAGTTACCGCTGAGAGCGCGCTACAAAACACGTTCTCGTCCGTTTTATTTGCATAACAGCGCACATTCGAAGCGAAATGGCATAACCTGTGACATTTACAGTGTGCCGTAGCACATTAGTACATGACAACCAACCGCCAATGCTAATAAAAAATTGTAAAACTCTTGTCTGTCTGTTTTTGCGTTTGAACACGTCAATCTCCAAAACTACTGGACGAATTTTCATCGTGTTTTCGCAGGTAACTTGAGTGTAGCTTGGGATTACATATAGACTAGATTTCATCGTAATTGGAACACACGAAAGTGACACAGTAATTTAGAGTTTTACCTAAGATCGTCTGTTCAGCTTAGTAGTTTGGATGTTCAATCATCATGGTGTAGTACGTCATAGAACCAAAGTTTCAATGACAGAATTAAGCGCCACAATCTTATTTACGAGTGCAAACTAACAGCGAATGTACTTGGCTAACACACATGAATTTACTGAGTTCGCTATGTGTATTAAAAAATGAACACTGTTTTGCTTCTTTCGACAGGTTTTATTTATATTCTTCGCTAGGGAAAAAGGTCTGGAGTTTGCTTCGTGATTTGGGTGCCTACTCATTAAATTTTAATTTCGTTTTGTCAACAAATAAAAATATCTAGAAAACAGTCTCTCTGAACACATCAGATTAGCTGGAAGACTGAGGACTGTGGGGTCTCAAAAATCCAATGACTATCATGAGGCGAGACTTGGTGTGGCTCGAGAAGATCAGGCTTCAACTCGTTCTTTGGAAACTACTTCTGAAAGTGAGGTATGACATAACTCTGACAGAGCATCATGCATTATGTCGTTCCTCACAACCGTTTACTTAGAACTTTTCTCCAACGTAACATCGTAGAGCGGAACTTTTGACTGAAGTGGCGCAGGGGAGCGAGCTATTTACACCCTGAATCGTGCTTATTCCTCAAAATATACCGTTTCTGTATAAATGTGTAAAATTCCCTGTGAGCTTATGTTACGACGCTGCGTGTTGCGGCCATGAACCTCGGAGCAGTCTGTGTATAAAGCAACTGACACCGTGTGGCTGTCTCTCATGTTAGTGAAACAACCAAGCTCCTCAGTCATGTCTCCAAACATACTACCAAACGTTGTATACAAAGAAGCTTTGTAGGAAAAAAAATAAATGCCACGCAAACGAAGTCTTGGGCAAGGCTATAAATAAATACCCGATCAGCGCCGGGTCTCTCAGCTTTTACTTTCAGAATTCGATGAAATTCTTGGCTGACGTTGCTATCTCTTGGCCGAGGGATTGATGACTTCGTCGTTTAGTCAACTAATCAATCCAAAGCTAGCAAGACGAGAAGAGCAGAAGCTGCTTAATGTAGTTCTTCGATCAGCTCAGTAATGTATTTCTTTCGTTACAAATTTTCACTAATATGTGCAGTAAAAATTTAGAGCACTCTAGGCTATTTACTGACTCTTACGTTATTGTAATGCGTGTATTTTTGGTGTTATTACATTCGTTGTACAGAAACTTCGTTTCTTCCCCTACATAATAAGGGGGAGTTCATTTTCAGAGAACCTCTAAATAATTCCTTGAAGTACATGGCCATCAAATGGCTCTGAGCACTATGCGACTTAACTTCTGAGGTTATCAGTCGCCTAGAACTTAGAACTAATTAAACCTAACTAACCTAAGCACAGCACACACATCCATGCCCGAGGCAGGATTCGAACCTGCGACCGTAACGATCGCTCGGTTCCAGACTGTAGCGCCTAGAACCGCACGGCCACTCCGGCCGGCACATGGCCATCAATTTGTTATTTTTTCGCCTCTGACAGGATTAATTATAATGATTTTATTACTTGCCAGAAGTATTAACTCATCTTGATGTACAGGGCGATTCCGTGATGATGCAAATTTTTAGGGATGATTGGAAGAGTAAATTTATCAGTTTGAGGTAAGGGACCCTGCTATAGAAACAACAGTCAAAAGTTGTCTTTTTGGTACATCTGATAGTGAAATTCATGTGCTGGTACTTCAGTTACTGAGATTGTAGGGTAAGCACTCTTCGGAGTTGGTAGTATGGACCAAAACAAAAAAGTCTAGTAAACATGGCCTTTAAAATGCATACTTCAACAATTGTGAGGTATTCTTCGTCTTCGCTACTGTGAAACACCTCTCTTCAACTGGAAAAAGGTATAGCTCTTATGGTACACGTTTTAGAGCTCATGTTTACTTGGCATTTTTTTTCTTGCCTGGGTTCATACTAACATCTTCGAAGGTTGTCTACCCTACGATCTTAGTAGAAAATGTGCCGGTACACGCATTCCATGGCCGGAGGTATCGGAACGGTTTTCGCTTTAGACTCTGTCGTTTCGGGAGCATGATATCTTATTCCAAACTGATACGTTTTCCCTTCTCCATAATCCCTGCACGTTTGTATCATCATCACGGAATCACCATATATTTTACGTGGAAGGTCATCCACATAAATAAAGTGTAAAACTGTTGTCAAAATTGAATTAGACTCCGTAAGTGATTTCTCTCCAGTCACTAAAATTTCGTCTTTCCAGGCTTGATGAACTATTCATATCAGCCTTCTGCATTCTTTGAATCAGACTTAACAAAAACAACTATTTGTTTATCAAACAATGAATTGCACAAACCTTGAGCTTTTCTAAGAGAAATCGTGATCCACGCGAAGGTTCCTGGGCGGATCACAAGAAATACCAAATGTCAATGTTACTTTATTTAATGTTTGTAATATTTCATGAGAATAAATAGCGTTCTCAGTTGAGCAGTCTTTCTGGAATTCACACTACGGAGTGATAATAAAATTGTTTGTAGTTTGGTTTGACACCGCTCTTGAATACATCACTAGCTCGAATATTTTCTAAAATGAGGTCGGAAAGAAAACTGGATGAGTTATTTTGTACCTGTCTCGCACCTTTCTCATAAACATAGTTGACAGTGGCCTGCTTTTGATATCTGGAAAAAAATGGCAGATGTAGCGATGCATTATATGTACCGCTAAGGACATGAATTATTAAGATGAAATAACTATTCAGAATTGTATATGAAATTGTCTCAAAACAAAATAAACTTTTGTTTTTCAGAACATTTCTTTTCCTAAAGGCTCTTGGTGTACTTATGGTTGCTTAAATTTCTGTGGAATGTGATTTTGTAACATGCTCCCTTGCTTCGAATGAACAATTTGATCCTAGTTTAACTGATACATTTATGAAGTCAAGATTAAAATTACTTACCACTTGTGGTACATCAGTCACAATATATTCATTCAGTTTAGTTGTGATAGTATCTTTTTCACCGACCTGTTGTCTTGTGGAACTGCTGACCGTCCAAATCAATCGAAAGGCAACTTCACTCTTCTCTAAGAGGTTCCAAAGCAGAAGAGTTGTGGTGTGTGTATCCATGTCATTGATGGTGCAGTAACGAAACGATTTGACAGACCCTAAAGTGGGCTGCTACTGAGTGGCAATGTTTAGCTATCGCCCGTGTTAAGTTTTATGCTTCGTAGAGAGGTTGGACGTCGGAGAGACCGGCAGAAAACGTCGGACAGCTAACACAAGGACTGTTGCAAGAGGAATGCAAGACAGTGGAACACCATCATGACCCGTGAAACGTTCTCTTGACATTCTGCAGGACCATTAGTTTAAGTGGGAAGCAGTCTCGGCCACTTTGGTTCAGAATCCATCGTCAGAATTCACGCTTGACAGTTCTTTTACTTTGGAAAGACAGCATCATTCATAAAGATAATGCGCCAATGGCTGGAAGGGGCTAATCAAGCCTTGGAACGTACCACACCTTGAGAACCCTTCCATATTCCTTTTCCCCGAGTCTAGTAACACAACAAGATAACCTGAAGAGCGTTCGTCGAGACTGAAAATGTAGGAGTGGGGCAATGTGGGACTTAAGTACTGAGAGGATCTGTGAACCTGCCATGTTGGAAATGCAGCGTTGCTGTTACCCCAGCTGATGAAATTATTCAGTGTGGCAGGTGTATGTGACAAATCTAGTCCTTCTAGTGGACTACTAAGTGATGGATTCCCTCTCCCTCCTACCCCCCCCCCCCCCCCCACGTACATATTACATATTTATTTTACTCTATCTCGCTATTGTCTTTGAATGTAATCTTCCAGCTTTTTAGTCATAGCTTCGGCGTCATGAAAGCTTTCGCGTGTCATGTGATACTTCTGATCGTCTGTACATAAATATTGGGAATATTTCGAAGTCTGGAAGACGCGTCTGGACTGTAGCGAGCGTAAGGTAGCACTTCTCAGCCGTATAAATGCAGCTTTTCGGTTACAGAATTCTCAGTTGCGGGCTAGTGTTATCACGAAGAAGAAATAGCTGCCATCGAGCAACTACCCGGGTTCGATTCCCGGCCGGATTGGGGATTTTCTCGGACTGGGTGTTCGTGGTTTCCTCGTCATTCAATCATCATTCGTGAAAGTTGCTGGATCGTACTGTGTAAAGATTGGGACTCTGTACGGGCGCTGATGACCGCGCAGTTGAGCGCCCCACAAACCAAACATCATCGAGCAACTAAGGCAGAGTTTGCCCGCCCGGTTAGCCGTGTGGTCAACGCATTGCTTTCCGGCCGGCACGAGTCCTCCGGCGGATTAGTGTCGAGGTCCGGTGTGCCGGCAAGTCTGTAGATGGTTTTCAAGGCGGTTTTCCATCTGCCTCGGCGAATGCGGACTGGTTCCCTTATTCCGCCTCAGTTACACTATGTCGGCGGTTGCTGTGCAGACACTTTCTCCACGTACGACCATAATTAACATTGTGGTTACACTCGTCTGGTGCTCCGTCGTTTCTAGGTTCTCAGTTCCATACAGTACAATACAATCCAGTCGTATCTGTTCCTGCTCAGAAATAAACCATTAAGGGACATATCCTGCAGTTTTTTGTAGGAGAATTCGGAATGTTGCCGTTTATGAAATCCCTGTGATCTCAAAAGTTCTGCACGTGCTACACGACAATCTTCTTAAAGGGCGTTTGTCACTAGTTTTAAACATAAACCATCTGTATTTTGCTCTCCTGACCATGGCTAATCATGTACACTTCGACGATTAACACGGAAACGAGTAAGCAGGCACGAAATTGTAATGTCGTCTATTGTTAACTCACCGCAGAATTCGCACAAAATGGTGCGGATTTTTGTCTAGTTTTTACCACATAAAATTTAGGTTCTAGTGTATATTCTTTGATCGTCAACTAACATTGCTCGAAATCCGTACAGGCAGAAGTTCAGGCTCCCAGAACTTAAAATCCGAGGACACTGGACAAAAGGAAAAGTTTGCTTCTTCCTAAACTCTTCAACTGATATTGAGCAACGACTACTCCAGTCAATCCTTAGTGTGGTCAACATGTGTGTTTTTCACGAAATGCCTTCATAATGCAACACTTCAAAGTTGGCTAACATGGTAATCAGATAAATACAATGACACATCTTCTCTGTATCACGTATAGGCTCAAAATTATATCCACGGTAGGGGATTCTAAACGGAGTACTTGGAGATCAGGAAACGAAAATTTAGTTATTGATTGTTGTCAACTTACTTCTTGTAGAAAGAACCTATGCTCATAGCAACCGTTCAAAATGACACACTCCCGTTTCGCTTATCGCAAAACAACGTGATGCATTAACTGAACTGAACTTTGTGTTTAAAATAGTTTAGTCACATGAGCTGAAGACTGGTACTCACAACTCTCCTCTTCTCAAGCGTACATTTCATGGCAACGTGACTGTAGCTTATTAACGAATCTTATCAATTATTAGCTCTTCAAATTCTACTGTGCAACAAATAACCTGACAAGAATCTGTCAACCTTCTGTGACTTGAAGACCAATTTCTCCCAAGTTTCCGTCGACATCGATAAAATTCTTGCAATTTCGATTACACCTCTAGAGAAACATTCTTCCGTCTTTCCTGGTACTATTCTCTGCTGCACCACACACTAAACACATGCCTACATATTCATGTAAGGAATAATGCTCAATCTTCGATAACGTGTCACGAACAGCAAACTGCACCGTAGGTCCAGCACAGATGATATTGAATTTCTTTTAAAGGTAGCACCACCACCGTGACAGCGGTAGCCAGTTGTGAAACATGACAAGTTTACAACCACATGCGTGGCAGGATGTCAGGTAAACTGTGCCCAGGGAAGACTGAGGCTACACTAATCCCCTCGTCCGAACTCTGCATTTTGCCCGACATACAGAACAGACAAAGGCTCGCACGTGGTGTATCGATGAAGAGAACTAGATACTCGAACAAGAATTGTTACGCCATAATGTTTGCCATCCGAAGTGGCCATAATTCATTTTTCTATCTGACGGACGCGATCGGGAAACAGAGAACAATCCAGCACAGGATGAGGCGTTATGTGAATAGTGTAACATACATGTCGATGTTTCTGTTCACCTGCCTTCTAAACAATATCAAGCAAATAAAAAACATTAGTGCCTTCACCGATGTCTAACAACATTCACAATGCAAACAGAGATTTTTTTTTAGGCACTTCAGTGCTGGTATGCTTCTCCAAGTTGAATTTATTATCAAGTTGTTATCCCATGAATTTAACACTATCAACATCTTCTATCTGCTTGTCATCGTACAATATTACAAGTTCTGAGCTGCATATAGTGTGTTTTTTTTAAGGTTTAGTGCCAAAGAACTGAAAATTGATTGTTAGAGTGGCAATCACGTGTAAACTCTCAGTAAAATGTATCTGCAAGAGCAGCAGAATATAATGACAGACTAATGTTGGAGAATGACCTAGAAATTGCTATTTAGTGCCTCAAATGCCTCGAATTCTAAATAATACATCTTCTCACTGTATAGGTGCCTGAATGACAAGGTACCTGAGGCAGGTGAAAACTGAGTTCCACAACACAGTACATGTATAAAACAACTGAACTATAAGTAAGGACAAAGTGATACCACAATAGGTCCTGTATGAACTTGTTCTTGGTTACCATCTGATGACAAGTGCACCAACATGCTGCATTACTGACAAGCCCAGTTATTTCAGTTGTGTCTGCTCGTGACCACATTGTAAGGTAGACAGGAGCAGTGCAGTATGTTTAATTAATCGATATAGTCACACTATCCTTAGCTATGTCACTACTTCATTCATCCTTTTGTAGCCTGTAAATTCTAACCAAAGGTACTTCTGAACACCTTAAACATATCTCCCTCAGACATAGACAAACAGGTCCTATCATTTGTTAGACACTTCAGTTCTCCCATACATATTTTGGACCCAACAACATTCCACTGGAATATGGCAACCACTCTTGGCAAGAATTTTTAAATATATTTTTTAAATTTTCTTTTGAGGTAGACTAAAAGGACTAGCTGATTCCTTTTCATTTGTGTCAACCTTTTCAATTGTACACTCACTCTCCTGGGTTGCTGGTAGCTGTACAGGGTGGCAGCCAGTCAAGGAATATTTTAGGGAATTGGTTTAAGAAATTTATTTCAAAGGCCCAGTTGAACCTTTAAAAGTTTTCTCCCAGAGTAATTCATGCCGTGTCTACGTGACACAAGTCACTTGCCTTTCAAAACCGAGGCGGTTCTGTCCAGTTAAAGCTGCTGACAGGAGACACCCTGAGCCCTCTGCTGCAACTGCTAGCAAATTCACGCCATTGATTTAGCCAATAGTGTGCGCGGGATACCGATCACGTGTGTGGAAACCAGAACATCCTGAGGAGCAGAACACACTTGCTTCTCTCTCTTGTAATCCAGACCTCGAGCAGAACAGATGTCTTTTTGGAAGGCAGAGCTGGAGGCTCTGCCTTTCGTAACCGGCCATCAACGTAAGTTAACATGAACCACTTCCCCTTCCATTGCCCATTTTAATTAATTATTCGACCTCCTAAACTGGCCTAAACCTGCTAACTTCCAACCATAGGCACACTCTTTGTACTCCGTATATTGAAATATATCCTGCTCATTGTACTTAATTTCCTGTTTTGTCATTTAACAGCAGCCCTGGATGTCCACTATAAAATCCTGACTGCTTGACCTCCTGCACACTGCTGCCACAAGGCATATTTAACAGCCTTCTTCCCCTTCCCTGCCAAGCTATATATTAACATCGGTTGCAGAAGTCCCTCGTAAACTTTCCCTAACTTTACATAGCTTTAGGTTTAGGGCATTTCAGCTTCAATTTATTCTTTCTACATTTGTGTGTTTTAAAACTTTTTCCTTTCTGAGAGAAAGCTGGAGCATCATCTGCTACTGACAGTAATGTTAATCTCATTATTGTAATCTCCTGCCGCAAAGCAACTGGAACCTCTGATAAGTTGACAGTGATAGTTAATGGTCTTTACAGGGGAATTATACTTTCCCTGTATAAAATTGTATTAGATACCAAGCTGCACCTGCAATTGTTAGTATTTGCTAAAAAAAGATTATTTGTAAATACAGTTACAAGAGTGTGACCAAATATTTGGCAATTAAATTGCCCCATTGGGTTTTGTATGTATATATGCACCTTGAAACAATAGTGGTTAACCTTGACATATTCAGATAAAACTGATGGAGTGAGTGATGAAACTGTACTTGCAGTATACATTATCAGAGCTATGCCCAGCTGACTGCTGGCTTGCCTCAGCCTGCCATTGCTGCCATGCCATGTTCCTTACAAGCTAGCTACTTGCTTGCCCATTAATATTCCTCTACCTGGGATCCCATACCACAGACAGAGATAACCAATATTGCCCAGTTAATCTAGATCTCAGAAGACCTGGCCAGGCTGAAAAAAAAATTCATCTGCACTAATATAAACCTTATTAATGACAGTAGGCTGAAACATTGATTCTTAAATCTGTTATGTACTTTTAACCTATTTTCTCACATTTATAACCTACAGGGGTAGAACTTGTAGGACCTACTTGTTAAAAGTAGGACCTGTAGAAGTGGAGATAAGAAATACTATCTTAGTGTTATCAGATTACAATGCTCCTTCAATGTCATTGAAAGAAACAAAAATACACTTCATGGAATAAAGAATTTTTCTACAGAAGGTTGTGTAGACCTCACAAATACCCTAAGTACTGAGTGTTGGACAGAAATGCTGTCTCAAACAAATACCAATGAGACAAATGGAAACATACACAAATTTACAGATTACATAATACAATAGGAGACAAAAGTCATGAGATACCTCCTAATATTGTGTTGTACCTCCTTTTGTCTGGTGTAGCGCAGCAACTCAACATGGCATTGACTCAACAAGTTGCTGCTAGTCCCTGCAAAAATACTGAACCGTGCTACCTCTATAGCTGTCCATAATAGCAAAAGTGTTGCAGGTGCAGGATTTTGTGCACAAACTTACCTCTCAATTATGTCCTTTAAATGTTTGATGGTATTTATGTCATGTGGTATGGCTGGCCAAATGACTCACTCAAATTGTACAAAATATTCATCAAACCAGTCTGGAACAATTGGGCTCCGTGACATGGCACATTGTCATGGAAAAATGAAGTCTGTGAATGACTGAAAATGCTCTCCAAGTAGCAGAACATAACCATTTCCAGTCAGTGGTCAGTTCAGTTTGACCAGAGGATCCACTCCAGATCACGTAAACACAGGCCACACCATTATGGAGCCACCACCAGCTTGGGTAGTTTCTTGTTGACAGATTGCGCCCATGGCTTCATGGGGTCTGTGCCACACTCAAACCCTATCAGCTCTTACCAACTGAAACTGGGACTCATCTGACCAGGCCACAGTTTCCCAGTCATCTAGGATCCAATCAATATCATCACAGTCCAAGGAGAGTCACTGCAGGTGATGTTGTGCTGTTAGGAAAGGGACTCTCACCGGTTGTCTGCTGCCATAGCTCATTAACACCAAATTTTGCCACACTGTGTTAAAATGTACATTCATCATATGTCCACATTGATTTCTGAGGTTACTTCAGGAAGCATTGCTTGTCTGTTAGCACTGACAAATCTACACAAACACCACTACTCTCAGTCATTAAGTGAAGGCCATGGGCCGCTGTGATGTCTGTGATGCAAGGTAATGCCTGAAACGTGGCATTCTCAGCACACTCTTGACACTGTGGATCTCAGAACAACGAATTCCCTAACAATTTCTGAAATGGAATGTCCTATGTGTTTAGCTCCAACTACCATTTCATGTTCAATGTCTTAATTCTAGTCATGTGGCCATAATCACACGGGAAATTTATTCACAATAATCCCCCAAGTACAAATTTACATCTACATTTACATTTATAATCTGCAAGCCACCCAACGGTGTGTGGCGGAAGGCACTTTACGTTCCACTGTCAATACCTCCCTTTCCTGTTCCAGTCGCGTATGGTTCGCGGGAAGAACGACTGCCAGAAAGCCTCTGTGCATGCTCGAATCTCTCTAATTTTACATTCGTGATCTCCTCGGGAGGTATAAGTAGGGGGAAGCAATATATTCGATACCTCATCCAGAAACGCACCCTCTCGAAAGCTGGACAGCAAGCTACACCGCTATGCAGAGTGCATCTCTTGCAGAGTCTGCCACTTGAGTTTTCTAAACATCTCCGTAACACTATCACGCTTACCAAATAATCCTGTGATGAAACATGCCGCTCTTCTTTGGATCTTCTCTATTTCCTCTGTCAACCCGACCTGGTACGGATCCCACACTGATGAGCAATACTCAAGTATAGGTCGAACGAGTGTTTTGCAAGAAACCTCCTTTGTTGATGGACTACATTTTCTAAGGACTCTTCCAATGAATCTCAACCTGGCACCCGCCTTACCAACAATTAATTTTATATGACCATTCCACTTCAAATCGTTCCGTACGCATACTCCCAGATATTTTACAGAAGTAACAGCTACCAGTGTTTGTTCCACTATCGTATTATCATACAATAAAGGATCTTTCTTTCTATGTATTCACAATACATTACATTTGTCTATGTTAAGGGTCAGTTGCCACTCCCTGCACCAAGTGCCTATTCGCTGCAGACAGCTCTGCAAAGCATTGCCTTTTATACCTTGGTTATGAAATACTATCACCATCTGTAGATGTGCATTTTGCTATCCCATGACTCTTGTCAACTCAGTGTATGTTACGAACTACGAGGAATTGAGTGAGGTGGTGCAGTTGTTAGCACACTGGACTCTCATTCAGGAGGACGATGGTTCAAACCGGCGTCTGGCCATCCTGATTTACGTTTTCCGTGATTTCCCTAAATTGATTCAGGCAAATGCTGGGATGATTCCTTTGAAAGGGCTTGGCTGACTTCCTCCCACATCCTTCCCTAATTTGATGGGATTAATGACCTCACTGTTAGGTCCCTTCCCCCCAAATAAGTCAACCAACCAACCAACCAACCAACCGCAAGAGGGTATAATGAAAAGCAATCACTAAGGCTAAATTTCTTAATAATGACAGATCATCTGAAATTGAATCTTAAGTTATTTTGTGTACTATGAGTACTGGAGCAAGAATAATATGTGAAAAACATTAAAAAACAAAATTTGTAAAATAATACAATTATTTCACTGCTTGTTGCAGCAGCAAAATAATTGTATTATTTTGCAAATTCATTATGCTCGAAGTTCACAAAGCCAGGCAATCTAGAATGCTTAAGAGCTGCTTATAGCATGAACATACATCCAACATATGAACATGAAGTGTTAAAGTGATAAAAAGCTAGAAACATAAATTGTCATCATGAGTAAATAACGTGCTGCTGCATGTTATAATCAATTGGTGAAGCACTGAATCAACAAATATCTAAGTGACCTTAAGCTACTAAACAGTAATCAAAATTGCTCTCAAGCAGGTAAAAACACAGAAACAACAGTAATGTGCTATATCAACAAACAATAAAAAATCATGAAGGGAAAAAACCAATAGTATAATACACTGAAGAGCCAAAGAAACTGGTACACCTGCCTAATGTTGTGTAGGGCCCCCACAAGCATGCAGAAGTGCCACAACACGACATGGCATGGAATCAACTAATGTCTGAAGTAGTGCTGGAGGGAACTGACACCATTAATCCTGCAGGACTGTCCATAAGTTCATAAGAGTACGAGAAGGTGGAGATCTCTTCTGAACAGCACATTGCACGACATCGCAGATATGCTCAATAATGTTCACATCTGGGGAGTATGGTCGCCAGCAGAAGTGTTTAATCTCAGAAGTGTGTTCCTGGAGCCACTCTGTAGCAATTCTGGACATGTTGGGTGTCGCATTGTCCTGCTGGAATTGCTTAAGTCTGTCGCGATGCACAATGGACATGAATGGATGCAGGCGATCAGACAGGATGCTTACATACGTGTCACCTGTCAGTCATGTCTAGACATGTCAGTGGTCCCATATCACTCTAACTGAACACACTCCACACCATTACAGCGCCTCCATCTGCTTGAACAATCCCCTACTGACATACAGGGTCCATGGATTCATGAGGTCGTCTCCATAACCGTACATGTCCATCTGCTCAATAGAATTTGAAACGAGACTCGTCCAACCAGGCAATATGTTTCCAGTCACCAACAGTCCAATGCTGGTGTTGATGGGCCCAGGTGAGGCATAAAGCTTTTTTTCATGCAGTCATCAAGGGTACACAAGTGGGCCTTCAGCTCTGAAAGCCCATATCAATGACATTTTGTTGAATGGTTCACAGGCTGACACTTGTTGATGGCCCAGCATTGAAATCTGCAGCAATCTGTGGAAGGGTTGCACTTCTGTCACATTGAATGATTCTCATCAGTTGTCATTGGTCCTGTTCTTGCAGGATCCTTTTCTGGCCACAGCAATGTCAGAAATTTGATGTTTTACTGGATTCCTGATAGTCACGGTACACTTGTGAAATGGTTGTACAGGAAAATCCCCACTTCATCGCTACCTTGGAGATGCTGTCTCTCATCACTCGTGCGCCAACTGTAACACCATGTTCATCTCACTTAAATGTTGGTAACCTGCCAGTGTAGCAGCAGTAACCGATCTAAAAATTGTGCCAGACACTTGTTGCCTTATATAGGCATTGCCAAGCAAAGCACCATATTCTGCCTGTTTTCACATCTTTGTTTTTGAATACACATTCCTATGCCAGTTTCTTTGGAATTTCAGTGTAGAAGTTGATTCAGACCTCTCCAAAGCATCTGATACTGTCAATTGTGACATTCTTTTAGATAAACTGGAAGCCCTAGGTATTCAAGAGTGTGGCAAAACGTGATCTGAATATGCATGTAATCTCACAGAGATTGTAGGGCTGATGTATAAATGAATATACAACCTACTTACAGCAGCTAATGTGACACTATAGAAAATGGCTATGTAGACCAATAACATTTACCTGGTAATATTTGTCTTAAGTCAAAACCAAATATATTGTCCTCTTTCCCCTCAACATTTTAACTGTATTTGCATACATAAAGGGCAGCTATTCTTCAATGTAAAACTGTTACTTAATCATTGCTGTATAAAAATATTTGCTATCTGAGGAAGATAAAAGTAAATATCTCTCAAGAACTGTCTATGATTTTTAATGACAAAACTGTATATGGATATAAATTTGTATTATTTTGTATATCATCTTTGTCTTATATATTGTATGTATGTAATGCATGTCTTACTTTGTGTGTATATTTGGATGCCCCATTTCTTTGTAATGATTTCATGTAAAATTTTTATGTTCATTTGGACAGCATCTATACAGCATTTGCTATCTCTGGCTAGATAATAAAATACATACGTAAGTAAATAAATAAATTCAATGAGAAATAGTTAGAAATTTCTTTCAATTATAAAACTAATTAATAAACAAGTATTGTTCACATTACAGCTTTTAGCAGGAAGCTCAGATTTCTTTTAGCGTGTGTATATTGTGACCATTCTTAATGTATTGACTGCTGTGTGGCCACCAGCAGCCACAGAAAAACTGCTTGCTTGATGCCATGTACCCACCAGTAGCCACAGCAGAACCTCATAACTAACACTGTGGTCTGGTAAGGTGCTGAAAGGTCCGTCACTAAATGTGTGCCAGTCAATGTGTTAAAACAAGTTAATTATTTTTACTGTCATAAATATAATCACAAATATTAATCAGTTTTGGTAGGGCTAAATACTTGGTTTGAGTAAGATGTAATTTATATTTTGTGGAGTGGCTTTACTCCTCTTATTCTGCAACGACAATTCCTATGCAGCTGAAATTGGATTGCGCTGGAGAGCTAGTACTAGGAATGGTTAAAATGCGTTCAAGACGATTCAGTTTTGGAAGGCAGTGTTACTATAATTTCCCTAAGGAAAGCAACTGGGTTTGGTCCCCGCTGTCTGGCTTCCCTGTCATAACCAAGTCATTTCAGCTCAGATGTAGATGAGAATTACCCAAAAGGTACATGGAGGTTCTTAGTTGTGTCACTGTCAGAAATCTAAGGTAGGCCTGGTTATCATGGACACTGTGTCAACAAACAAAGTTGTCGCCAACATCAATTTAAGGAATTAAAATGAAAAATTCCTTCTAATGGTGTGCACTTTGGAGGAAAACAGGAAATGGATAAATTTCCCCTGCACTCATCATTTCAGTTTATCTTTCATTCAGTGGTTTTATATGCTCTAGGACAGGGGTTCCCAACAAAATTTTCTCGAGGATCCCCTCATCGAGCATGATTGGTACCTTATCATATCACAGTATCAAGTACCTAAAAAAGGCCAAATTAAGAGTCTTTTTATATGTTTTCTAGGTGTCAGTTGGTTCTAGGAAGACACTAAACACAGAAGTTAGCATTCGCTAAAGCTCTGTTCATGCAGGAAGCAGCCAAAACAAAAAACAAAAAATCTGTTATCATAAGTAATATATTTATTCTAATAGCATCTTGCGGACCCCTGGGAGTCTGCAGATCACCTGTTGGTAACCACTGCCCTAGGAGAACTCTTACGAGTAATGGAAACTTTCATTTTCCTTAAATAAACTTTTTTTGATCATCAACATCAACTTCATCCCTGTCAAAGCAATGCCCCAGATGTAACACACATGTTCCAGTTCTTTTTACAATCTTGTAAGCACTTCTGGAACTCCCTTTTCACTACAGTGTTCGGCTTCTTCAGAAATTCTGTTTTTATCTCATCAATGGTGGCAAAATGACATTATTTCATGGTTGTCATTAGCCTTGGGAATAGAAACAAGTGACAGTGGGCCATGACTGCCATATATGGTGCCTGAGGCAACAAATTTTTTTCTTCCCTGTCATCATGCAATGTCCCAAAGTGGTTTTGCCACAATTCTTGTCATTTTCTTCTGAGTGCTTCATGTAAATGGCACATAACTTCCAGGTAGTATTCGTTAGGACCATAAGGCGAGAACTCATGATGCACTATAATCAAAGGAAACAGTGATAAGAACCTCACAAGTGTTCAAAATTGTGCATTTTATTTGTCTTGTGTCTTCAGGTAGTTTCCATTGGGACAAATGGGCCTTTGATTTTTATGTCATATCCATATACCCACCTTTTACAACGACCTTTAGAAGTTCTGCATCTTTGTCAACTTCACTCGGCAATTCTGGAGTGATGTTTATACAGTGCCTTTATTAGTTGAATTTCAATAATTTCTGAACAGACTTTGCTGCTACACTTTTCATGCCCCCAGAAAAAAAATAAAAATAAAAAATTACTTGGCTTAAGGGAAAGGATATATGCCAACATCATCAGCAACCCCTTTGATGGTGATTCAATTTTCCAGAACCAGTTTCTTTGCGTCTTCCACACTTTCATCCATAACTGATGTGCTAGGGCATCCAGGACAGCCATTGTGTTCATCATCATCATCATCATCATCATCATCATCATCATCATCATCATCATGACCCTCTTTCAAATATTTATATCAGTCAAACTCTTGTCTTGTACATTCGCCAGAAGCCACAGACAACATTTTGAATATGGTGCTGCACTTGATTCCATTTTTCAAGCAAAATTTACTGAAAATTTTTCGAACCATCTTTTTGAAAGTAAAAATTCACCGAGCACTGACAACCACATACAACCTTTTCAACTATCAACAACAAACTAAATACTCAAAACAGCTGAAAATGCCAACATACATTGAGAACATGTGTACCAAGAAGATTAAAAAAAATTTGAAAATTGATGTATAAATCCCATGAAATTAAAAAATTACCATTACTTTTTCATCACACCTTGTGTAAATTGCTAAACTACACTTTTTTTTTTTCCTTCTCCTCCTCCAAATTTCTTATACCAAAGCACAGCTGTACCACAACCAAATGTTTATCACTTTCTTCCAATTTATCTTACAGAATGCTTTTGGTCATTTCTGTATTTTTAGTCATACAGAAAGCCTAATCAAATGGTAAGTTAAACATAATTTTAACTAGAATTCTGATGTAGGTTCAGAGCACTTTGTCAACAGTTCAGTTCATAATAACGCATCACCATAAGTGGTATTGTTAAATGTTTCTTGGCTTTTAGATCTTCAATTACCTGTCTAAACTTAACCAGAAATCTAGTCAAGTTTAGTGCCAATTCTTGCATCCCAGTTATTTTTAAATGCTGAAGATTAAACATTGTGATTTCTTTTAATCAAATTTGCGCTTTAATCGACCACATCCAGCAGCATTCCCTGCCAACTGTGTTCTACACTGTCTCCTTACCAAGGCTTTTAACACACATTCCAGTTCTTTTTAATACATTGACAGCCACATGCATGGTGATGAATGTTCAGCAGGTCTGACCAGGCACACGGTATTACATATGAGATATAAAGCTCTGCTGTGGCTGCTAGCAGGCACTGGCACATGACATCAGGTGTGAGGCTTTGCTGTGGCCAGCAGGGGCCTTGTGGCCATCACGATGTTAATATTGTACTGACAATATTGTTTAGCCACAAAGTAATTGTTAGTGTAGATACAGCTAAAGTTATGTATAAATCTCTACATGCATGCACACTTACTCCTCCAACTCAACTCTGAAATTATCCGATTTCTGAATTTGTGAGCATTCCACCTATTCATACAGCTTTCCCCCCCCTCTCTTCAGTTAACATGTGACATCTTCCAACATCTCCTGAATGTTTTGAAGAATATGTACTTTTTGACAGTTTTTTGAGGATGTTTTCCAATAAATATTGTAAATGTGCAGCAGCTTTTGATTTATTTCATTTTTTTTCTTTGGCTTATACTTACTGGTAATTTCATCTTCTCCCTCCCTCCCTTCCTTCCTCCCCACGTCAGACCATTTCAGTCACTAATAGATACCAGAATTTCAACCCCGTTACAAATATTTCACCCATACCACACATTTTGTTTTCTGCTTCCTCATTTTCTTGCACTACAAACTTCAGCCTTGCAGTAGTAGGTAGTATTACAAGCTAACCAACCAAAACAGACTATCCCCCTGATTACATAACCCCCCCCCCCCCCAAATCCTGGATTGGAAATACTTAAATCATTCCTCTGTCATGGATATCACAATCTTTCTTCATCCTCCAAAATGAAGAATGTACTCCCAAAAATGTTTTCTGCTTCACCCAAAGCAATAGTCTTCTGTCCATTTAATTTACGAAGAGTTCTGGGCCATCCTTCTCAGTACAACACTGTGTAGGGAAGCAGCCTACTCATGCCGTATAAAATTCACATCAGTATTTCCATTGTGTGCCAGCCAGTCCGCTGTAACTAGCTCTGACATCATAAATGTTGCGCAATACTTTAAAAATCAAGTAAATAACCTGAAACGTTTCTAGCATGTCAGGAGTAATACTAAATCAATATGTGTTGAATATCAGTTCAATAAATTTAACCATTTTTGGAGTTTGGATTTTTTCTGTAAAAATCATAGGCGCAACAGAAAACAGCTAGAAACTTAAAAATTTATATTAGATTCCTTTTTCATAATAATTTAGTAGAAACAGTATTCTGGATCTCACAAATTAAAATTTTAGTTGAAATTAATGATTTTCTGGTTTTTGTCTTAAAAATTAAGGAAGCAAGATAGATTAAGTAGGTGAATAAATAAGGCTGGATGTTTAAGTAGAAGGGAGATCCGCTATAATCATAAAGATGTGAGAAGTTTCAACTGAATAACTATAAAAGTATAGCGACAGCGTATCTCCAAAGGGCAAGTTCAGAGCTCGTCTACTGCGTGTAGTGTAATTAAATTAATTCTCTCGTCCAAAATATTTGACTTAGCCACGTCAGACTTTTATTATGATTACTTACCTGTGTGCTGATTGCACATTTAAATTGAGAGCTTCATCGGACATCAGCAAAGGAAGCAATGATTTATTCAATAACTTAAAGTGGTGCATTACTAGCCCAGAGGCTAGTCGGGAGAGCGGATTTAATCAGGCGTTCCCTTAGCCGTCCGCACCGCGGCTTTATATATAAGAATGCTGCGTCAGGAAATAAGGCCCCAGTTCTCTCCAGACGCTGATTAGCGCACCACATGTGCCGGGAGTCGTGTCGCGTCGGTATCATTGCTATAAACAGCCTCGGATGCCGTAATAAGTTACTCGGGATATGCGTAACCATGAAATTGTTTTCGAGTGAAGTGTTAGTTCTGGGATGACTTTAATGATCTATCTTCAGTTTGCATATGTCGTATTTTCACGTGCCGAAACGGGACAGACATTCTACCATTATTTAGCGTGGCATTTGATGAACATTATCATCAAATTATGGCGAGCATTCACTTAAACCTTTAATTTGAACAGTTATAGTTGCATCAGCGCATTAGACTCTAAACTGCTCTGGTAGTTGGATTGTGTGGATTCTTTTTTGGTCTGTGACTTTCAGAATATAGTGAACATTTTAAAGAGAATCGTTTTTGATTATGAATCCCAGACAATCTCCTAATTCCTCAGAGCTATAAGCTGTAGCTATAAGTGTATTTCTCAGATGAAGTGGGCACTAGGAATTCTAATTACAGGCTTCACGTTTTGCTAATCACTTTCTGGTTGCCAATATTGTAGTTAGAGAGCCAGTGTTGAGAACGGCAAACAACAGCATTAAATAAATAAAAGGAACACATTACACATATAACAATATTCCACCCGCCGCCCCACAACTGTCAGCTATAATGTACGCTTTATTACGAGTGTCATCTGAATTCCTCCTGTTTTCCTTCAACACATGCTTCTGTGAATGAAGCAGAAGGTAACTGTCTATCCAATACATCCTCCACTCTCAGTATCTTCCTGACCTCAAAGTCCCTGTGCTTAAGTTACCTCTCTCTTCTCCAACGTCTTGCCACTGTTCCCTAACTATTTCCTGCTTCTCCTCACTCCCATATCAAGCTCCATACTACTGTTCATCTCTCATGTTGGTTATTTTTATGGGCTTATGTACCCATCTTACTTTCCTCTCAAGACTGCTTTTCAAATCAAATGTCTGCGACAATTCTGTATTAATTGTTTGTCCTCTTCCATACTATTTCCTCCTCACCAATATCCAATTGACAGTACACACCTGCACTTGTGAAAATTCCTCTGTAATCTAAGGTTATCATTTGTAATATCACTACCTTTAAACACCATATTAACCTCTACAAATACGAAGACATACTCAAAATAGAGCATTGGGTGAAAACACAAATTACTCACATAATAACAAAAAAATTTAACAAACCATTAATATAGTTCTTTTATGTTACAAATTTACAACAGTACTGTACAATTTAGTACAATGAAAACAACTGAGGTGACAAAAGTTAAAGCTAATTTTACTATATCTGTACACTCTCCATATAATACAAAATATTTTTTCACATGTTTAATGCATATTACAATTAGAAGAATGTTTTCCAGACATACTCCAAACAAAATATCAGGCTTGGTAACATCAGTATGTAATGGAAAAAAGTACTTTGACAATATACAACTCAGAAATTTCAATTTACAAAAATATTTCTCAAATATTTGGTGACTGAACTGCAAGAGAACCTAACGACAATAACAGTTTCAGAATATTATACTTTCATTTGGCATAGTCACTTGGATACATAGTTACATATGGCTAATATCACATTTCTGTATTCCAGTTTTGTAGCTTCTACAGTGTTAATATCATCACGACTACACACAAAAATAAAGACTTAACACTCTTCTTACAAGAAGAAAGAGAGGCTGCTTTGTTAACATTAACTTATTTGTGAACATGTACCATAATTTACATAGTGTACAATATAAACATGGTGAAGAAAATGCTGTACAAATTTGTGAATTTACATTATTTCTGATTTACAGGCCTCCCTTACATGAGGAAATACCAAAACTGATCACTGTTTGAAGCTTCTCATACACAGCTGAATTTCACACCTGCAAAATGATGAAAAAAAATCAATCCTTTTATCACTCATACAATGGGGATTTCACGAAATGTGATATACAAAATAATAATGAAATCCATGCTCTAAACTATGTATGACCTAGATCAAATTGGAGAGATTTCATTCACAAACTTGTGCTTTATGTTAAAATATCTTTATGTTAAATTGGTAGTTCTCACCACATTTTTCCCTATTCGCTTTTCGTTAAAATTAATATCACATTGTAAACTTCCATAATTTTACTAAAAAAGGGGTTTTAGTTTTGCTTTTCTTTTGAAACAGTGAAACAGATTTTTTTATGAAAGCAACAGGTCTTTGTGTACATTAGAATAGAATAGAACAGAACAGAATATTCAGTATTTTTCATACAATTGGCTTCGTCAAAGTTTACATATGCTGCTAGTAATAATAATAATAATAATAATAAAAATAAAATAATAAAAATAAAATAATAATAATAAAATAATAATAATAATAATAATAATAATAATTTTATTATTATTATTATAATTGTGGGGCAGAGACACTGTATAAACCTGATTCAAAAGAACAGTATACTTTGTCATATTGTCACTTCGTATTTTGAATAAACCATTGAGGAGTAGAGGGGACCCAAAAATGAAATGTTTAAGTAGTTAATATAGTAGGTGAATGGAACCTTTAAGTGGCAAGAACTATAAACTGAAATAATATATGGTGAAATGAGCAACAATTATTTAAAAAAGGTCAAAATGAAACCTAATAAGATCCATAGGAACATTAAACAAAAATCATTGCATGTCAATGATGACACAATCAAATCTAAATTGCACTTGTAACCAAGTTAAAATTGTCTGAGCTGAAAAGAATATGTTTTGAACAACCACTGTGGCAGGGGTGAACCAAATTCATATTCTGATGCTCAAGTCTGAACATGCAATTTCAGAAAATGATAATGGATCAGTCTAAATTATAAACATAAGCTATTAAGAAAAATTATCTGAATAATTTGAATCTCTATATTTTCTGTCACATCACAATTGTCTCAAATTTTATTTTATTATTTGGGTTGATGTCTAAACAGGAAAAACAGGAAAAAAAGAGCAAACCTGGTCAGAAATTAATAGGCTGGAGAAAGGCGTTTTACCTTGCAAATAAAAATAACTAACATTTGATATTTAATATGAGGTTTTTGGTGGGTAAACTATAAAAAACTTTACCAATACTGCTGTGGGAAGTAAACTTTATGAAAAATGGTGTGTGTTAAACTGGTCGTGAACTAAAAGCTGCATTTACATGTTCTGCTTATGGCAGAATGAACATTCTTTAAAGCATTGAGATCCCTGGAGCTGTACACATTGAGGAAGACAAATACAGCTGACAATACACAACTGATTTAATATAAACTGTGCAACTTTGAAAGTAAGCTATATATGGGAGTATGTGAAAATTATACCCATAAAAATTAAATAAGCAATATGATAAATATTTGGAAACAATGATGATGGGTTTCTGAAGGACTGAGATGAATATTAGTAAGGGTAGCACTCTTATCAGGAAAGGTATTATTCATATAATCTGTAAGAAAACAGATATTAACACAGAGTGTATAGTGCCAGAGATCACACTCCACGAGAGATCAGAGTGAAGATTAATGGCAACTGCTTTGACAAATTTAACATTCATTCACTAAGTGACTTGGAGAATTTTTTTAAAAAAAGGAAAACTTTGCACTTGGAAAATGCTCATGAAACACAGATTTTTTTCCCTCAGAAGGCCTGTTAATTTGTATTACTTTACTACATCTGAATTGTACCTTATAGAATTCAGCTACATCTTTGTTAGTTTGTTAGTTTTCAGTAGCTAATTAGGCCATTGATAACAATTCTCTGAATCACTGACAAGTACTATATTTTCAGGAGCAATTCACACAAACCAGTTTTCATTCACCAGACAGCAGGACACCAGAGAGAATCTCAAAAGAAAACTACCACTTTACTCATTGTTAAGAGTTTTCTTTTATTTCATTCCAAGTCACAAATTAACTGATGAACACAGTAACTTAATTCAACACTATATTACCAATACTTACCATCTTCACTGGAATAACAATTATGGCAGTGGAGTTTGTTATTGCGAACTCTGACATCTGTGCCCATAAGTCCATCACCAAGTTGGATGTGGCACACACAGCATTTAAAACAGTCAATGTGATAGAAAAGTCTCAAACTCTCTATGATCATTGCAGCTCCTCTGCCTGAAATTGAATGATCACAAAATCATCAAGAAGTTTAAGATATTGAAAATTTATGACAGGATTACTTTACATTGTATTTTCTCTGAAATTTCTGTTGTATGTGCTTAAATTTCTAAATTACATTAAATATAACATATAATCTGACATAAAATGATAGCATACATTTTGGAATATATCTTCAGTTCTTAAAGAAAAACTTCTTATAAAAAGTGGTATCTAGTCACAGAATGTTTTTCTGAAAACTAGGTTTGTTCCAATGATAATTTTAAAGATAATTGCAGCTTCATTCACTCATTTCACAGAAGTATCACACCAAAATGGAATAAATCAGACCATGTTCCCTATATAACTCCAAGATCAATGTACGTAAATGATAGTAATTTTAAGTAACCTACAATACCCATTAATACACTGCATTTAACTAAAAAATTTGAAGTAAAATGAGTACTTATTACTGACCTAACTGTTACTTTTTAGTATCCCATTTGTTTTTCTGTACCCCACTATCAGAATGATCTTTCATCTACACATCTCTGTACATCCAAGAAAATACTATCTAAAAATAAGTATTTGCAGTCCTGGATTCCAGTATATGAAACACTGATTCTTTAACTGCTCAATCCTCCACAGTTATGTACAATCAAAAATTTATTAGCTGGTGGTAATGTAGTAGCACTAATGTTGTTGTTGTTGTTGTTGTTGTTGGTGGTGGTGGTGGTTATTAAATTCAATCATGCCATCAAATATACACATACTTCTAATGCAAATTTTAATGCTCAGTATATGATTTTCCCCTCTCTCCCCTCTTTGAAATTCTGATGGTAGCAGGGGTATAATACAGGGAGCGAAAGGCTGTTTACAACTTGAGCAGAAACCAGACGGCAGTGTCAATGGGTCTGAAAGGGAAGAAGTGTTTGGAAAGGGTGTGAGACAGTGTTATAGTCTGCCCCCAAGTTAAAGAATCCAAAGAAAAATTTGGAGTAGGAATTAAGGTCCAGTGAAAATAAATAAAAATTTTGGGGTTTTTCGATGACATTGTAACTGTCAGAGGCAGCAAAGGACTTTGAAGAGCAGTTGAAAGGAATAGACGTTGGCTTGAAAGGCGTGTATAAGATGAACATAAACAAAAGCAACACGAGGATAATGGAATGTAGTTAATTTAAATCAGGTAATGTTGAAGGAATGAGATTAGGAAATGAGATACGTAAAGTAGTAGATGAGTTTTGCGATTTGGGCAGCAAAATAACTGATGTGGTCGAAGTAGATAGGATGCAAAATGCAGACTGGTAATGGCAAGAAAAGTGTTTTTGAAAATGAGTAATTAATTAACATTGATTAAGATTTAACTGTTTGGATGTTCTTGGTCTAGGCATATGTCTGGAGTGTAGCCATGTATGGAAGTCAAATATGCATGATAAACAGTTTAGATAAGAAGAGAATAAAAGCTTTTGAAATGTGGTGCTACAGAATAATGCTGAAGATTAGATGGTTAGATCATGTAACTAATGAGGAGGTACTGAACAGAATTGGAGCTGAGAGAAATTTGTGGCACAACCTGACTAGAAGAAGGGATTGATTGGTAGGACATATTCTGAGACATCAAGGGATCACCAGTTTAGTACTGGAGGGAAGTGTGGGGTGTAAAAATCATAGATGGAGACCAAGAGATGACTACAGTAAGCAGATTGAGAAGGCTGTAGGTTGCAGTAGTTAATCAGAGATGATGAAGCTTGCACAGGATATAATAGCATGGAGACCTGGAGCAAACCAGTATCAGTGTCATTGTTTTAGTGTCATGGAAACATAATGTGTTGGTAAATGGGGATATCCTGCAATTTTGTCATTTGCGTTTAAGCACTCACCTAGTTCCTCTCCACAATGAGAACATTTTTTCTTTCCACTGACACTAAGCATTTTCTCAGTAGTTTGGTCAGAGTTCATTGTTACAGGATTACCATTAGGCCTGAGAATATTATGGTGACCAGCAATCTGCTCTCTGCTTTGGCTGTCTTGTGCCCTAGAAAAACAAACAATTCATATAGAGTTTTAAATGACACAAATGAAACAACAAAAAAAGTAACAGTGTAGATGTAGATACTTTCTTCATGGTGGTTTATCGCAGTGAAAATGGAAGTCCCTGCATGCCGATTAAAAATTCAAAAGTAGTTACAGAAAACCAACCTCTGTTGCTCAGATGTCAGCTTCAGAGGTAAGATACTGAGGATGGTATTTATGTTGTTCTTCAACAAGAATCTAGGATAACTAATTTTTAGTTGTTACTTGCTATGGTGTGGAACATGACGGTAGATGTATCTTGATGAAAATATGGCTACATACAGATTATTGTACTCTACACTATAATTTCATAAATGCTACCCAGCTGCAGACATCTATAGAAATTTAGCTATACAAAAGTTGTTATCAAGCAGAAGAGATACCCATTTATTCCTGAAACTGTTTTAATTGGCTGTCAGAACATTTACTCAGAAGTGAGGCAGTCAAAAAGTTTGGTGTAGCATTTGGTCGTCGTCGTCATCATCATCATCATCACCATCATCATCAAATGGCATTAACACAGAAATTCCACCACAGATAAGTACAGAAAATATTCCATGCACAGCTATTTTTAAACACTGAAATCAATAGTAAAACCAGAGAATATTTATACTGCTGAAGACTGCCCAAAGAGTAACACGATTTTAATGAAGTTTTTGTGATTACTGAACAGCATATCAAGAGAGTTGAACATGCCAAGACAAGAAACCTGTCTTGAGATGAAGATCATTTCACTCTTCACAAAGAAAAGTAGTTGAATATGTGAACACCTTTGCAAAATTGTCCTTTGGCATTACCTCAGTTCATTACAGGGAACATAGCTTATTATGCTGCCCAAAACAAAAACCTGGGTCTTAAGCACAATTAATATATTACCAGTCACTGGAAAATACTAGGTCTCTGGTTTTAAAAGGACAGATCCCAGAACAAGCTTAGGGAAAAAAATCAGTAGCAAGAGTCAATGGAGTTCTGGCTATCAATACATGTGAAGCTGACTTTTTCCAATTCTTACACCACTTTTGAAAAATATCTTTTCAACACAACAAGGATTTACTACCTGAAAAAATAAGCATATTCACAGTAAATGTGAGACCACAAATAAATGTCCACATATAAAATTTGAACAATCTGCCATGTTATACAGGAGACAATCATGTTAGAAAGTGTACAGTGGTGCTGGTGAAGATGATGAACACTTGCAATTCTGAGTACAACTGAAAGATTAGTACCTTCTTGGCAGTCAGCATAACAATGCACCCCCTAAAAATGCCCAAGTAACTGTTCTGCACGTCTCTGAATCACACACCTAGGAAAGGCATTTGATACTGTGAGATGAAGTCAAGAGGGGGAACAGTGGAAGATGATACATTGATGTTTCGATAGTTCATATACTATGTTCATAGGTCAGTATCATTGTCTACAGGCTGCAAAGTAACCATGTAATGGTAGGGTTTGTTATGAATCACACTTAGGTTATATTTTTGGTGCTATTGCATTTATCTGTTTAACCTGCAGAAAATATGGAATTAATGTTAGAAGTATTTGTAGTTTTGAGTAATATATTTTTGATAAATAGAAGGGAACAGAATGTGGTTTCTTTATCACTTAATATTTTGTTCAAAAGCCTCTAACTTCAATGACCATCAGCACACTGCAAGAAGGGAGTTAATGAAGTGCATAATAAATCCTACATTTTTTCCACCTCCTCCTAGACAGCTAAGCTGATGTTTTACAGACAACCAAGGCTTTTTGGCATGTAATTAGCCCAACTTTCTCACATGGTCCATTTAATGTGTATATATAAATGGGACAGAAGTCTGGTGCAGGAGGCAGCCAGCTGAGAAAATAAACCCTTTCCTGTACTGAAAACCATTCCTGCATTATTGTTGACATTTGTATTGGAGACAGATTAAGTCCTTCAGAATAGCTGTTGCAATTACAATCATTTCATTACTCGTAATATGGGTATACTTGACACTATCAAGTTTATGATATATCATGTGAAATATTAAGTCCATAGGAACACAAATCTAACTCCATATTGCCATAGGATCTGGCTTCTACAAGACGACTCCTGGATATATTTTGGATTGCAACACACATCTAGCAGCCTATATAGTAATAAAAGATCCTTATTTGCTGAGGCAAATACTAATACCAATTTGATGAGTAAAACAATGATTTGGCAAAACTATTATGTTCTGCCAGTCACAGCTTATATCATCCTTGAAGGATGCTAACTGTTTGAGTCCACATTCATCATGAAGCTTCTCCTTAATGGTTGCATGTTTGCTTTGTGGACTGGCCTCCAAAGCTGGAGCCAGATTAAATCTTACCAAACTTGGAAACATAGTAGCAAGTTTTAATTGCGCCACTTATGACAAAATATTTTACTGTGACATGTTAATGCTTTTAGACAAGTATTATCACAGACAAGAGTCCAGTTCACACACACCTGCTACATTCTTAATTATCTCAATATTGTCTTACCCACAATCTCACAATATACTCAGGTAAACCATACAGACCCCAGCCTCTGAGGTCACTCTAATGCCATCACACTCCTTTCCTCCACAAGAGGTGCAACAGAGTCATGAATAGCCTGCTGACCAAGTGGCCTGGCCGATGAATCAACTGGTCCAACTATGTGAGGTGGTGCAGATATCTGAGCTTTCATTGGCTAATTTACAATGAATGTTGAGCTTTTAGACATGACTGTGCACACACACACAAATTTGCAATTTGCTAGCTTTTAGGATTTTAATCCTTTTGAGCCAGGGAACACATTCAAATATAGTCAGCATACCACCTCCCCCCTCCAACCCACTAGGTGTTACACCTTATATATTGCATTTTCCTTTGCCATATTGGATTGAACCTGTATTTTACTGCAATGCTGCTAGCCAGTCTTAAATAAATCTCAATCTAACTTAAAAAATGAATGAGCAATATAAAATTCCTACAAATTAGAACACAAAATTTGAGAAGACAAAGGTAAAATGTATATACAGCCAGTGTACTGAGACTGAATGATTTCAGGAAAGTTATATCTTTAATAAAATAATTTTTTGGTTGGCAGATTGCAGTGGCAGGGCACAGCCAGGCATACTTGATAAGGTTCTGCATGCACCTACGAAACAGACAAAGACAATACAGTGAACATGTGGGTGCAGATGGACTACAATCTTGCAGATTCGTATTCTACACCATAAAACACCTAGGTTTTAACTGAAACATTTGTTTTCCATTCATGGTGGATGAGATTAATCAGCACAAGAATTACAGTGGCTGTATGAAAGAACACTCCAACATAAGTCACCACGATGGTGAGATTTGAAGGGACACTATGCAATCAAGCATCCTGATGGTGTGGATAGACACCAAACTCGGTTGCGACGGGAAGAAAAAATGACATTACATTTAATGTAGTTGATTTGCCAGACATTTAAGTGTCTAAATGTGAAGGTTCTACTGTACAATCAAATGTACAAAACTAAATTAAGTTGTTAACAATAATATCTGCTGTTGTGAACAGAAAGTTTAAATTTTTATCAGAACTGTAAAACAGAATCAAGTGAGACTGTTCTTAATTCCAAAAACTAAAAAAATTGAATTTTGTGAAGTACAGCACCATATACCATGAATAGAAATAAATGGTTTCAGATGTATCCTCAGGACTTTTTGGCATAGAATCTGAATCTGCCATAAAAATGGCAATTTGAAAATGAAATGTTGACAGGTTTTCTTACAATTAGTTTCATATGATCATTTCAAATGTTTTACTCCTACATATTTTATAGTTGTTACTATTTCCAGGAACTGATCCGCAACAAAGCATTCTAGCAGTAATTGATGTAGTTAAATATACATTACGTATTTCTCATAAATAGTTAAGTTCATTGTCAACTGCCTGTCCCTGCACCAATTATCCATCATTTGCAGGTCTCCCTCAGGTTTGATACAGTCTTCTGCCATTGAAAACAATACAAGTATGAAGAGTTTTGCATTTTCTGTCACCAGATTTTTATTGTGCGTTCTGACATCCCATTGGCAACATTTCAGAGAATTTTTGCTTAGCTTGATAGTCCTCTTTTTCTCTCAAATACACTATCTGATCAAAACTATTTGGACACCTATTAGTAGACATAAGTCTGGTATGTGACCACTCCTCACCTTTTTCACGACTAACTCTGCTGCGAATATTTTTAATAAGGTGTCTATGTCTGGAGAAATGGCAGCCCATTTTCCTCGGGAGCCAAAACCAGAGAAGGTAGTAATGTTGAACACCTGGGTCTTAGTGAAGTCCAAGTTCTAACTCATCCCAAACGTCTTACATTAGATTCTGATTGGGACTGGTAAGGTCAGTCTATTTTTGTCCACTGCTTTGCAACAGCACGCATTTTCACGATTACACTAAGTATCATTTTTAAACTGTTTGTCTGCGATACGCAGTACACAATACTATAAAATGTGTTCATATCCTCGATCATTCAGCATTTTCTGAAGTGCAGTAAGGGGACCACACACTAGCCAGAAAGAAGACCCCCATACACCAACATCACTCCCTCCAATCTGCACTGTTGGTACTACCCATGATGGCAGGTAATATTCTCCAGGCATTGACCAAACACAAACACTTCCATTGGAATGCCACGTGGTATAGTATGATCCTTCACTCCAAATCACTCATTTCCAGTCATCCACTGACCAGTGAGATTGCTCTTTACACCATCTCAAGCATCACTTAGCACTGACTACAGAAATGTGTGGCTTATGAGCAGCTGCTTGGCCACTCTACCTCATTCTTTCCAATTCCCTACGGAGAGTCACTGTGATAGCTGGACTGCTGGTATAACTTCAGAATACACAAGCGACTAATTGTGTTGATTTGTAATTTTTTACAACCACCCTCCACAGTCCTCAATGGCCTCTGTACATCGATGCATGTCATCTGCAAGGTCTTTGTTTCACTGAGGTTGTTCTTGGTGTTTCCACTTCACAATCACCAACAGTTGACTCTGACATCTTTAGAAGGTTTGAAATGTCCCTGATGTGTATTTTATTCAGGTGACATCCAAAGACTAGCCCACACTTGAAGTCACCAAGCTCTCCTCACAAAAACAGTCTACTGTTACTATTTCTCTACTGACAACACAACACTCCCCACCTCCTGTTATATAGGCAGTTCTTCCTCTCGTGACATCTAGTGAGCAAGTCCAATTACTTAGGTGTATCTGGATACTTTTGATCAGATAGTGTATTTGTCTTGCTCCATTTGAGATTTTATTAAAATTTACCTTCTTCATACCTGCTTCTCCTTTGGTGTTTGTTTAAGTATCTTTATTAAAAAATTGTCCTTTTTGTTAATATTTGTATAATCTTTGTTTTTTGAGATGTTGAACTTCATATATAATTTTATCTGAATATCTAACTGTTCTTAAATACATTCTTATTACCTCCATTTCTGACTAACTTCCTGAAGAATGGTTGGTTTCTTTCTTGCTTTGAACGTATTTTTACACTTCATCTTAACAGCCTATGATTACCTTATTTTTTAAAATGGTTGAGGACTGTCCTATTGTGTGCCATTTCTTCATTGCTGGTAACATTTAATTCACTTTATTTTTAGTTTCATCTGGTTCTTGTCAAATCACTTTTCCATTTGTTTTCATCTGCAAGCATGTGCATGATAAACATGTTTTCCTTCTCTGCAAAATATAGTAATGGTACCTGCCATTTCTGGTGCAAATATGAAGTTTCCCTGCAGAAGAAGTGTTCTGTACTTTTTGACCTCCTTCCAAATTAAAACTAACATCATTTTGTAATGGGATTTGTCTTAATTTTTTCCAATTTCTGTAACTCTAAGGTCTCCTATCTCTTCTTCAGAATGTGAGCATATTAGAGCATGGGTTTGAAAAATTTTCATGGCATGTTTATTGTCAATTTTTTTTACATACATCTTGCTGTTCTGTGTGATTTAATTTAAGTACTGCAATAACATTTAATTTTCTGTTGTACAACAAAGCCTACATTTAAATTCACTTCTGCTCTGTTGTTCTGTACTGATCAAGATAACCTAATTTTAATTATATTTCATCTTCACGTTTTGACATATTTCTGATGACTTTGCAATGTACCATTATGTCTTATCTAATTCCTCTTTTCACTTCAATAATCTATCTTTGCAAACTGATGTTCTGTAATTAATTAACACTAATTAGAAAAATGGAGGCTATGCTTTATTTCTGAGGTCTATGTTATTGTTTAGTTACCTGAACTTCCTGGAGTAAAGTGCAGGCAGATGCAGAAACAGCTGGGTATATCCCACAACCTACAACTATCACTGGGGGTCTCTCGGTCTACTACTCCCAATATTCTTTTATACTGCACTAACCTGCCAGGACCCAAAGAGGTTGCTGAGAGATGTGAATATTGCTAAGGATCAGTGTAACTATTCCCACAACAGATCTCTGAGTTTTACCTCTGAGAATGGACTCACATAACCACTTCACTTGCTGATCTCTTGCTGTAAGAGCCCTTGATTCATTATGGTCATTTAGTATTCTGTAACTAATAAGTCATTTTTCCTAAGGGGCTTTGGACAATGATTCCTTACAGTGTGAGTAGCTCATACATGATGGGGATCACCACCTTATGGATATTAACAGCTGCACAAAGAGTATCTAGACCATTGCTTATTAATCCTGGTTGATTTCTTCAACTCTCATCATAAATTAAGAGCTCTTCCCTCAGTGCTTAGCTGGGTGACATCATATACTTCCATTTATTTGTTCATTTCTTCATAATCCCATCAAGTGATACATCACCATTTCTTGCCATAGACTAACTCCCCTATGACATTTACTCCCCTGGCACATTATTTCTACATGCTCTGTCTACATACCATTATCTGGTACTCTTAGTTTCGATGGCAAACAAACACCACCACCTCAGTTGCATCAGTGGTATACTAAGTCATCTACAAAAGGAGAACTAACAGCTTCCTGTTGTCATAGATATTCCATACAGTTTACTGCACCGCCATTTACAAGTGTTGTTTCAATGAAGCAATTTAAACAACACTGGAGACTTAATGTTGCACAACTTGTAGCATTTTTCTTAAACCTTTGTGTGACAAAAGGGTTTTTCCAGCAAAACAATGAAAAATGTGTGAGCATGTACTATTTGGGAATAACAATGAATAAATCTACTCAATTTATTATGTAGTTTTATGTCTACCATGAGGTATGGGGTGGCAAACATTTATACCAATGAAGGAGAAGGAAAACTATTACACACAGTTATTTCAGTGGAATAGCAGTGGTGTATTTATATAGTAGTTTCACTTTAAGTGTTAATTATCTTACCTAATACAAATTTAACCATAGAGAACGAATTAGTGTGAATCCTCTCTTTATGTGGATTTATTTAAAGAAACATAAAAATTTAAGATTCACGTCTTTCTTATGCAATAGCATATATAAAACAGAGAAAATGTAGGCTGAACATATTAGAACTGTACCAAATCTTACCGTGTTCTGTTCGGATATTTCTTGCTGTCTACTTTGTTCTGAACCCTCTGTGTCAGAGTGTTTATAACAGAATCAGGCAAAGGTTTTTTCTGCTGTGGTTGCTGATGCATCCAGAGCAGGGGCTGAGACAACTGAGATGGCATTTTCTGGGAAGCCATCGCATTTCTCTGTTGTTGTTCAGTGATCCTCCTTTGTTCTGCTTCCTATTAGAAAACAGACAGTTGTGAGTATGATTCAACACCATAGAGAGAGAGAGAGAGAGAGAGAGAGAGAGAGAGAGAGAGAGAGAGAGAGAGAGAGCAAGCTCACTGTGCATCAGGGCATCAGGTGAAAGCATCACAATACAATTTCTTGCTTTAAGGCAAGGCTTACATTGCACTGTTATCCATAGTTTTTCTAAGACTTTCTGAATTGTTTCACAAAATGAATAATTTTGACACATAAAATGTAAATTCAGACATTTTATTAATTCATACAGGAATCATTTAACCAGGTTACATTCTTTCTACGTTAAGCACCTCAACATCAGGTTCTTCGAGTTAACAAGACATTTAACTCTGATGTTACTAGAGGTAGAGTAGTAACTCCACTGGAAAGCAGGAAAAACGGATTAGCCATAATTTAGTTTACGATCACTGTCAAAAATGTGATGATGCTTGCCAGCATGTTATGAATCCTTGTGCCTCTAATTCTCATAATTAACATAATGAGCAATACCTTTCACTCAACGATTTGTTATTTATTTATTATGATTGTATTTCCATGTATCACTACATCTACGACACCATTTACTGCTGTTAGCCACAGAATACCCAAAGAAACACATTCTCTGGTATAAACAGTTTGGCATGCAATACACTGTTCAGTGTAAGTTATAAAAAATTGAAAACCACCTCTTCCCCATAAAAAATAATAAGCTGCCACAAGAGATGCATGTTACAACAACAAGAAATCTCCTACCTGTATCAGCCAATGTTGACTGTTGAAAGTGCCACGTTTACTTTCTGGTTTCCTCTTTGCTTGTATCCAGTTGTCAGTCGGGATAAGCCGAGGGCGAGGCACAGCACTCAGTGCTTGCAAAGTCTGTCGTGTCATTTGTTGTCCCTGGATATGGTTGGTTCCTGAACTTTGGAAGTCTTTCTGTTGTGTGACAGGACTGAAGACTGGTGTCCAGCTGCTCCTTGAAAGATAAACCATTATGAATTAGAAATCAGTTTCAAACTTCACACAACTTGGATCCATTAATTTCATGTTCAATTTCAAACAACGTTTCCTAAAACAACACAGGACATTTTTAATATGTCATCACACTGAGTATAAATGTGTCAATTATTTTGATTCAGTTTACTGGGCTGTCATGAATTCAGCTTGATGTGTAACCAATTTTAACCTCATTTATTACATGCCAATCTTTAATTATTTTAGTTCATGTGCTTCATTTAGAGACATTTGTAATTATGACATTCACCTCATCAAATTATGAATATAAAATATTTAAATGAGTCTAGTACTTCATTTCATAATAGGAAATTTAATGTACATGGTCACCCTGTGAATCAGTGACTGCAGCCACATACATACGATTTATTACCTGCTGTAATTCTCTTTTTCCTGCCAGTCTTGCTGTGCAGGTTGAGAATGATGGGTGGAGACCACCTTTGGTGGATTCTGTTGTTTCCATTCCTGTTCTGGTCGCTTTTGTTGAAGATCCGGCATGGATTGGCAGTGCTCTGGAAGCATGCTCCTGGGAGTAAACTGAGTTATGTTCTTTTGAGGCATGTGTCTCACTGCAGATATGTCCTGTAATGACAGGCGTCCTTTGTTTCCCCATTGTTGTGGTTGTGGTAATTTATCTTTATGCCTTGGAATGATTTCTGCTTCTCTCTCTAATCTCGTTCGTTCCATATGTAGCATGGCCTAAACAAAATAATGTTAACTCAGAGAACTGCAGAATTAATGTTCTAATTTTTTTTTCTATACATGTGTGTTTACTGCCTTATTAGCAGTTGCAAGAGTCCATAAAAATTGGTGAAGATATCAGTTCTGTTAGGTCAACTTTCACTACTACTACTACTACTACTACTACTACTACTACTAATAATAATAATAATAATAATGACAATAACGATGTTGTGATGAACACATATCGCTGTTGATTTCCTGCTGATGGATTTCCTTCATCACCATCATGTAAATGTAATTGACATAAAACAGAAAGAAAAAAATTGAAACCAAGCTAGTAACAGGAAGCTCTGTCAACACTTAGAACTGTCAACAGGGCTTTAAATTGTGAGAAAATACTAAGTAAAAATGAATAATTTAAATGAATTACATAAGTGCATCCTTTGTATATATAGTTTAGTGCTGGCATGTTCTGTAGAATGTAGAACACACACATTACATTCTCTCAAACAATCTAGTTTTATTTCTACTGCATATTTTTGGGATCATTAATTTATTGAATCATCCTAATAAATAGATGTAAATTCCTGATACCAATCTGATTGATAAAGCTGGTGTATTTCCAGTATATGAATGTCTGTAACATGGGTCCCATGTAATGTTAATTTATGTGAACTCTTTATTTTCCCCAGATGTGTTATATTTAATCTTTATTCAAATAGTAAGGTAATTCATTCATGACAACTAAATTAGAAAAGCTGATACAGTCACCCCTGACAGAACTGTCACTGACTTTTAGTAGTACATACATCCAATTGGTATGTTGCTACTCAACCTGTAGCTTGGCCAGGTGAAGTGTTCATGAAGGAAAACAAAAACCACGCATTTTGGAAAGTCTTTAGATACACCATGTCTAGATGAATGATGTTCCCTATTGTTCTGTATATTTTCCATTCATACATTATTTGCAGTGCACTTTGTCCTTAGCAGATTAATAGTTTCATTTACTTTCCTTCGCAATACAGTAGAGCACAGTGCTGCCCTCATCATCAGGTACACACTTGGCTGGGGTATTTAAAGACAATATGAACACTAAATGCAATTCACAGATATGCGTGAACTGCAGCAGTTCTGATGTCCAACATACAACAAAGAGACATGTTTATAAAAATCTGCGACTGAAGTTAAATGTTGACTACATGGACTATGCTCCACAGTACTTGGGATCTCAATTATTTACTGTGGAATTATGCACAAGAAGAGAATTTATGTCAATTTGTATCCGATTATGCGAAGAGACTGGTCTGAAGATGACAACTTACCAATTAAGAAAAAAGTTGAACTTTAACTGCATGAACCTTGCAGGATATTTACAACATGATATAACAATAAAGGAAGATAAGGATTTAACATCTCAATGATAATGAGGTCATTAGGGATGGAGAACCTCAGATGGGGAAAGGTTGGGGAAGGACATCATCTGCGTCATTTTCAGATGACCCATTCTGGAATTTGCTTCAAGTTATTTAGGGAAGCCACAGAAAACCTAAATCTGGATATTATTAGAAATACAAAACAGCAGCACACATGCTCGGCACTGCATTCTGAATGTTTGAAGGGCTAGTGGCTGAGAGAATGATTTGGAACCTACCAGATGACCACAGCCTGTAAATTAACGTTGGGAGTACTTTCATACCAGTTTAAAATAATCTAAGGAAACGGTTGTTGAGATCTGCATCACCAGGCAATGAAACTATCATGAAAAATGCAGCAAATGAGAGATGTGACATTGTGACCGGAAAAGTGATAAATTTGTCTGTGCTCTATTGTTTTACAAATCTCATTCTCCACTCTCAATGTGTTGCCCTAATAAAATAGATTCAAACTGTTCCAGTAATAAAGATGAACACCATTACACCAAACACTGTGTAAACATCACTCTCACTTAAGCACTTTACAACGCAGTGTGACTTCTTTTTAGTTTAGTTTCTTGGTCCATAGATCATATTTTACAATAATATTGGACACCACATAATTCAAGTTTTGTATGCAATGAACAAAATTTCTTACTAACTTATCACCAACACATAAAAATATTTTTTTAAATAATAATAATAATAATAATAATAATAATAATAATAATAATAATGCAACATGAAGTCACCCAAGCAATTAATTCTACTCACAATTGGAAAGCCCCTGGAAAAGATAAAATAGCAAATTTCTGGCTAAAGAAATTCACCTCAACACATTCACATCTAACTAAATTATTTAACATATCTAAAAACAAAGATGATGTGACTTGCCAAACGAAAGCACTGGCACGTCGATAGACACACAAACAAACACAAATATACACACAAAATTCTAGCTTTCGTACACAAAATTCTAGCTTTCGTAACCAACGGTTGCTTCGTCAGGAAAGGGGGAAGGAGAGGGAAAGATGAAAGGATGTGGGTTTTAAAGGAGAGGGTAAGGAGTCATTCCAATCCCGGGAGCGGAAAGACTTACCTTAGGGGGGGAAAAAAGGACGGGTATACACTAGCATACACACACATATCCATCCGCACATATACATAGGTCTGTATATGTGTGGCTGGATATGTGTGTGTGTGCGCGCGCTAGTGTATACCGGTCCTTTTTTCCCCCCTAAGGTAAGTCTTTCCGCTCCCGGGATTGGAATGACTCCTTACCCTCTCCTTTAAAACCCACATCCTTTCGTCTTTCCCTCTCCTTCCCTCTTTCCTGACAAAGCAACCGTTTGTTGCGAAAGCTAGAATTTTGTGTGTATATTTGTGTTTGTTTGTGTGTCTATTGACATGCCAGCGCTTTCGTTTGGTAAGTCACATCATCTTTGTTTTTAGATATATTTGTCCCACGTGGAATGTTTCCCTCTATTATATTAAATTATTTAACAGTTACATTGCAGACCCATACACATTCCCTGATACACTTACACATGGAATAACTTATCTGAAACCTAAAGACCAAGCAGACACAGCAAACCCAGAAAAATATCGCCCCATAACATGCCTACCAACAATATACAAAATATTAACTTCAGTCATTACGTAGAAATTAATGACACATATAACACAGAACAAAATTATAAATGAAGAATAAAAAGGCTGTTGCAAAGGAGCACGAGGATGTAAAGAGTAACTGATAATAGATGCAGAGGTGACATATCAAGCTAAATCTAAACAAAGGTCGCTACACTATGCATACATTGATTACCGAAAAGCTTTTGATAGTGTACCCCACTCATGGTTACTACAAATATTGGAAATATACAAAGTAGATCCTAAATTGATACAGTTCCTAAACATAGTAATGAAAAATTGAAAAACCACACTTAATATCCAAACAAATTCAAATAACATCACATCACAGCCAATACAGATTAAGCGTGGAATATACCAAGGAGACTCATTAAGTCCTTTCTGGTTCTGCCTTGCTCTGAACCCACTATCCAACATGCTAAATAATACAAATTATGGATACAATATTACTGGAACATACCCACACAAAATCACACATTTGCTATGTATGGATGATCTAAAACTACTGGCAGCAACCAATCAACAACTCAACCAATTACTAAAGATAACAGAAGTATTCAGCAATGATATAAATATGGCTTTTGGAACAGACAAATGTAAGAAAAATAGCATTGTCAAGGGAAAACACACTAAACAAGAAGATTACATATTGGATAACCACAGCAACTGCTTAGAAGCAATGGAAAAAACAGATGCCTATAAATATCTAGGATACAGACAAAAAATAGGAATAGATAATACAAATATTAAAGAAGAACTAAAAGAAAAATATAGACAAATACTAACAAAAATACTGCAAACAGAATTGACACCAAGAAACAAGACAAAAGCTATAAATACTTATGCAATACCAATATTGACCTACTCATTTGGAGTAGTGAAATGGAGTAACACAGACCTAGAAGCACTCAATACACCTACACGATCACAATGCCACAAATATAGAATACATCACATACATTCAGCAACTGAAAGATTCACATTAAGCAGAAAGGAAGGAGGAAAGGGATTTATCGACATAAAAAACCAACATTATGGACAGGTAGACAATTTAAGAAAATTCTTTCTAGAACGAGCAGAAACTAGCAAAATACACAAAGCAATCACTCATATAAATACATCAGCTACACCACTGCAATTTCATAACCACTTCTACAACCCTTTAGATCACATAACATCAACAGATACGAAGAAAGTAAATTGGAAAAAGAAAACACTACATGGCAAGCACCCGTATCATCTAACACAGCCACACATCGATCAAGACGCATCCAACACATGGCTAAGAAAAGGCAATATATACAGTGAGACGGAAGGATTCATGATTGCAATACAGGATCAAACAATAAACACCAGATATTACAGCAAGCATATTATTAAAGATCCCAATACCACAACAGATAAATGCAGACTTTGCAAACAACAAATAGAAACAGTAGATCACATCACAAGCGGATGTACAATACTAGCAAATACAGAATACCCCAGAAGACATGACAATGTCGCAAAAATAATACATCAACAGCTTGCCTTACAACATAAACTTATGAAACAACATGTTCCCACATACAAGTATGCACCACAAAATGTACTGGAGAACGATGAATACAAAATATACTGGAACAGAACCATTATAACAGATAAAAACAACACCACATAACAAACCTGACATCATACTCACCAATAAAAAGAAGAAATTAACAACTAATCAAAATATCCATACCCAATACAACAAATATACAAAAGAAAACAGGAGAAAAAATTGAAAAATACATCCAACTGGCTGAGGAAGTCAAGGACATGTGGCATCAGGATAAAGTTGACATTATACCAATTATACTATCAACTACAGGAGTCATACCACACAATATCCACCAGCACATCAATGCAATACAGCTACATCCAAACTTATATATACAACTACAGAAATCTGTAATTATTGACACTTGTTCAATTACCCGAAAGTTCCTAAATGCAATGTAACATATACCGTACAATTAAAAGGAAGTCATGCTTGATCAAGGTCCACGTCACCTTCCATTTTTAACCAGACATAACATCTGAGACAAGAAAGAAATAATAATAATGTTATCATCATCACAGGTGAAGACACCATGGACTACGGCAAATATCGCAGCTTCAAAAGCAAAACTGACAGGTGCGTTCCCAAAGGTGTTCCACTACTGGGGATGGCCTTCATGGTTCAAAAGACCATAGTCAAATCCATAAAAGAAATTACACCTATTAACAACCGACTGATGACTATGCGGGTTCAGCGTGTCAACAAAAAGTACACACTGATCAAAGCACACGCCTCACCAACCAGAGTAATGAGAAAGACCCACAGTCTGCAGAAAAATTCTGGTCAACCCTCAAGAAAGTGATGTCCAAAGTCCCCAGAGGTGATGTCAAACTCCACCTGGGCAACTTTAATGCACAGATCGGCAGAGAAAAACAACATAGGGAAACAGTCGGACATTATCCATTGCATAAATTTACTAACAAAAATGGCACATGGCTCATAGAACTCTGCCAACAGAACAACCTCAAGCTCATGTTGACATCCCTCTGAAAAGATCCCATAAAACAGAAAACCTGGCACTCACCAGTCCACCAGTTAGGTGACTTCCAAATTGGCCATGTGGCAATCTCGTACCCAGTACAGAAAGAGATCCACAACGTGCAGGTACACAGGGGAGCCAACATTGACTCTGATCATTACCTAACATGTGTAAAAGTCAAATTCACCCCAAAGAGAACTTTCAGAAAACCCCCTTACCAAAATTTGTCACAAATAAGATTGCAGAAGAAAAGAACACATGAATGACTGGCAAAATTCCCACAGAAAAAATCAAAGGAAAAGCACAAGCCCTCATTCCTCCAAAGAAGAACCCTTGGTGGGACACCGACTGCAAGAATGCATCATCACTATGAAAGTTACATACCAGAAATACAACAGCAAAAAATCCCCAGAAAATTTACAGGCTCTAAACAAAACACGAAAAACAATAACAAAAATTATCAGACAAGCCAAGAGAAAATTCATGAAAGAACAGTTGGACTCCATAGAGGACAACTTCCATATCTACAACACAAGATATTTCTACAGGATGGTTGGTTGGTTGGTTTTGTTTGAAAGAGGGAGGGGAAGGGACCAAACTGCGAGGCCATCGGTCCCCTGTTCCCGGTAAAATAATTACACAAGGGAAAGAAGAAAAGAAAGGAGACGTACAACACAATAAAAGAAGAAAGGAAGAACCAGAAGAATGACAGGAGGACAACCAACACTACTATGGACAAAAAAGGAAAAGAAAACCACACAGAGAAGCAAGAAACAGGTGGAAGGGGCAAAAACAAGATAGCAGATGACAATGGCTGGCTGACCACAAGACTAAAAAGGAAAAGCTAGCCACTCTGCAACACATCAAAACATCCACCCTATAAGCATTAGAGTGGAGAACACAAAGGGATAAAGGACATGCGCTGAAACTTATATAGAATAATAAAACCCACCGTCGCGTATGAAACGTAAAACTAAATTAGCCAATGAGGCGTTATCAGCTAAAATTAATGGCAACAACTCCGGTAACTGAAGAATCCAAAGCAGGGCAGCCAAAGAAGGACAGCTCACCGAGGTATGGGCCACTGTCAGCCCGGCGCTGCACCAACACTGAGGTGGGTCATCACGGCACAGGAGGTATCAGTGCGTCACCCAAGCGTGGCCAATGTGGAGCTGGCAGAGAACCACAGAGTCCCTGTGAGAGGCCTGCATGGAGGACTGCCACACATTCATAGTCCCCTTAATGGCACACAGTTTGTTGTGCGTGCTGAGGTTATGCCATTTCGTCTCCCAAGGCCGCAAAACCTTGTGGCATAGTACTGAACGCAGGTCAGTTGCAGAGAAGCTGATCCCCGTAAGCGGTTTCCATGTAGCCCATTTGGCCAGCCTGTCAGCAAGTTAATTGCCTGGGATTCCAACGTGACCTGAGGTCCAGACAAACACCACTGAATGACTGGACCATTCCAGGGCATAGATGGACACCTGGATGGTCGCTACCAAAGGATGAAAAGGGTAGCATTGGTCGATAGCTTGTAGGCTGCTCAAGGAGTCAGTACACAGAAGAAACAACTCCCCAGGGCACGAACAATGTGCTCAAGAACACGAGATATAGACACTAGCTTGGCAGTGAAAACACTGCAGCAGTCGGGCGAGGAATGCTGTTCAGTATGTCCTCCATGGACATACGTGAAGCTGACTTGTGCATCAGCCATAGAGCCGTAAGTGTAAACCACTTCGGGGCCTCGGTACATGCCAAGCATCGAGAGGAACTGGCAGTGGAGAGCCGCGGGGTTAACCAGGTACTTAGGGCCATCTGGAAGGTCCAGGCAAAGCTGTGGCCAAGGTGTACACCATGGAGGTGTACGTGAATGGACCTCAAGTATAGGTGGTAAAGGCAAGGACTCTAGTTCAGAAAGACGGGATCTAACATGAACTGCAATAGGAAGCCCTGTCCTGGGCCACAAATGTGGGAGATGAACCAGTGTGGGTGGGAAAAGGAGATGGTGAATCAGATGCGCAGGAGAACTATGAATGTGTGCAAAGTAACTGGCCAACAGTTGAGCATGCCTAACCTGCAATGGAGGGACTCTGGCCTCCACAAGGAGGCTGGTCACCAGACTTGTCCTAAAAGCTCCTGTTGCAAGGTGAACACCACAATGGTGCACTGGGTTGAGCAAATGCAATGCTGAAGACACCGCCGAACCATAAATCTGACTCCCACAGTCAAGGTGGGATTGAAGAAAGACTCTGTAGAGCTGCAGCAGTGTACAGCGATCTGCACCCCGATTAGTATTGCTCAGGCAGTGGAGGACATTGAGGTGCTGCCAGCACTTTGGCTTAAGCTGAAGAAGGTGAGGAAGCCAAGTCAGTTGGGCATCAAAAACCAGTCGTGAGAATCAATGTGTCTCCACTACAGTGAGTGGATCATCATTAAGGCAAAGTTCTGGTTCTGGATGGATGGTATGATTCTGATGGAAGTGCATAACACATGACTTTGTGGCCAAAAACTGGAAACTGTGAGCTATAGCCCCATGACTGTGCCTTGTGGATGGCTCCCTGTAGACGCTGCTCAGCAACACCGGTACTGGTGGAGGAGTACGAAATGCAGAAGTCGTCTGCATACAGAGAAGTTGAGACGGATGGCCCGACAACTGCTGCTAGAGCAGTAATGGCCACTAAAAATAGGGAGACACTCAATACAGAGCCCTGCAGGACCCCATTCTCCACACAAGTGCTCGCAAGTATACTAACCTCTTACAATTTACATCACTCCGTGGAAAAAAATTGATGACAGTGTTGAAAAACAGGATGTCAGCAGTACTCTTGTACAGCAACTGCTGAAGGCATGAAGAACTAACAGGCCTAAATGAACATTGTTTCTTTATTAATAATGTGGTACCTATGATTAGATCAACTTGTTCAGTAAGCCACTGCAGTGTTCAAACAACTATCTGCTATAATCAGTAATCCATATGAAAGTGAGACTAGACATTTTCCATGGCAATATACTATTTCTAATACTAGAATAATTACATTTCCTGTAATAAAACAAAACACAATTTTTCTGCTCTATTTTAGAATTTATGCGACACAATTGAGAAATAACCATATGTTTACTTTCGAGGTTTAGATCTTGACAATTGTCCCTGAATGGAATCCATGCTGGTCTTCATCGAGAACTACTAGCAAGATTAGCTGGAGATAAAGAGTTTCTCCAGTATAGATTTAGACAAAATATATTTGAAGCTGCCACTATATGAAGCCTCACAAAGATACTGATAAGAAACATACTATACTGTCCACACCACTGTCTATATCACTACAAGCACTTCCCTTTTGGTGTAGCCAGTGCACTGATGGTGATCTAAAGATATTCATAAAAGCTTACACAAACCATTCTATCCTGCACTAATTACCCAAGAACAAATCACAGATTCTAGGATGCTATTTATTAAGTTGAAGCAAGAGGGTGTAATATGTAGCTTGCAGAAATTCATGTTGAATACTTAAGTCACACGTATAAAAATATTATTAAACTAACTAAATAGCATATTTTTGTTGTTAAGCCAACAAAGGTACAAAACATTGCACTACTTCAATTATTTTTGGGGAAAATCAATTACTAGGGAAGGCTCATCTCACCCATAGCAGAATAAAAACAGTCATTAAGTAGGGTGTGAAGAAAGATGTTCTTTCTAAATGGACAGCAGAATATGACAAAGAATCTGAGGCACTTAAGATTAAATTTAGGTTGTTGTCATGTCTGACAACTTTTATTCCTGGGAAACAACTCGTTTTCGCAACTGATACCTTTGAGTACAATATGTGAGCCATATCAGCACACTAAAATGTCCACATGCCAGAGCATCTGATCACATTTGCCACCAAAACTTTAACATCTACACGACAAAACTATTCACAAAATTTTAACGAAGTAACAAATTTCAATTGATCACTGACCTTAAGCTATTATTGGCCTGCACCCATGGCTTTTAGAATAAACAATGCAAAGCACACAAAGTTGGGGCCCTCTTCTGAAGTGCATACCACTATGAGATAATTACAAATAAGCAGTATAACGCATGGACACACTTCCACCGCTGCCACTACTTCCCATGGACCCAGATCCAAACCCAGATTTTGGTATGACAGAAGTAGCATATTTTCAAACAGATATGGAAATACAAGAAAGCTTAGCGAATCTTCAAATTGCATTTTAAAATGTAGTTAGGGCCACATTGGAAAATGATATTCTTCAACAAGTAATGCACTACATGCAAAATGTTTGGCCTAAACTTCTGTCAATCAGAAAGGTTTCGTCATTTTTTTTTTTCCTTCTTACTTAATTGCAGGCTCATGAAGGTACACAGAATGTCACTGTTTGTTACTGACAGACTACCACCATGTAATAATTCACTTGTGTACCCAGTACACAGAGCAACAGGCAGCTGTCCCACAAAGGTTGTGACTGTGGCATCTCCAGGCAGTCCGAGGACCGCAACCACTTACGAACTGACAGTTGAACTACAACAAGTGATCATTACTGAGAACTTCTTACAGTTCATTTTGGCATGCTGTAAAAACTTCCATGGCTGAAATTGAATAAAAAAAAATATGGTCCGTACCATTTCAGCCACAATTAAACAGTGAAGTAGAGCAGCTAGTGTACACTTCCAAAGACCATATGCAGATGTGTTTGGAGGAGACAACTTCAAAATCTGCAAATACATATAGGATCACATTCACCAACCGGATGAGCCTGGCTGTACTCTCATGGCTGGTAACCCTTCTGGTCCTTGCTGAATGGGTGGCAGGAAGCAGATTGGTTATAAATGTTAGGTGTAAAAACAATGAATGAACGAATACAACACATTGACACTACGTCACAGTCAGCAGTTTTCTGCTACTTCTTTCTGCATTTGGGTTCTTAATTCAGAAAAATGAACATCTGATATAAAATGATGTATGGCTTGAAACTTTGAAAGATATTGGTTGGGAATATTCAAAGTGATTTATTCCCCAATTTTATTTGGATTTTTTGTCTGAAGGCCATATTTCTGTTTTGCTACGTGACTTTGCAATTTTTTCAGATTCATCACATGTCTCAATGTCTAAGGGATGAGGTAATGACCAAACCTTTGTGTCATATAATCACAGCCAGAACTTTTACCATGCCTTTAATGGTCATTCACAAAGGTAACAGTAAATTAAGACACGTTGCGAGTCTAAAGCATCAAGTAATTCTCATTTAGCAATCTTTTCACATTCTACAGCTCACATGTAAAATTCATTTCATTTACTTCACTGATATGGGGTGAGTACTTTTCACAGACTTGTCAGATGTTTGTTTAAAATATTATTAACTGTTATTCAGCAACAAAGTGGTGCCACTCAAAGTGTGTAAGCATTTACATGTTTTTGCAGATAGTGACTCAGCAACTTTCCACATTTTCCTTAACAGCTAGTTTATTCCATACCATTCTGCAAAATTACTTGGTAGACAGAATGGTAACTTCATGCCAAGGACACTTGTTAAACATGCTGGTTTTATTTAGCGCACTACAAACAGCTGGCCTGAATAATAATCTACAACAAAGGGGTTCTTCAGTCTAGCATGTAATATTTAGAGTTTATCTTAACATGTTGACTGCTACATGATGTTATAAGGAAATCCCCGTCAGGCCACACCTGCTGCTTAGATGTGCAGTGGCAAGGCATTGCTACTTGCTATGGTTATGACAAATGCACTTCTAACATTGACATTTGCTCAATGCATATTTGCAAACATATGTAGTATGTCCAATGCTTTTTTTTTTACCACAGCTACAATTAAAGATTTATGGGTATTCATTCAACATGCTAAACTTGAAGTCTGTTTTGTCTTGCTTATCATCCGGGTCACTATTTAAGATTTTGTCAAAAATCAGCTTGCTGTCAGGTATCTGTTTAGGTTATCACAAAGCAAAACAAACATTGTAGAACCATTTGACACGTATGTTCATTCAGTTCTCTGTGGTTCTTGGTCCAGGGCAAACCAACATCTATCTTCAGCCTTGAACATGAAGATGTCGGTCTAAGAGTGTGAAAGTAACAGTGAAATCTTTAGTGCTAAAAATGGGGTAGAAAGCTGTGTTCTCGTCATCAGAGGAAGAAGAGGAGGAGAAAGTTTACAAATGGCATGATTCAAGATGTAATCAACCAAAGGAGGCACTTGGACAAATGGACAGTGACAAACAAAAGTGAAATAAAATGATTTTTGGACTAATTCTAGGGATGAGGTTGGTTAGACTACCATTCTTAGACTCATATTAGTCCCATGATGCTGCACATATGCAAACATTTCTGAAGGAAATCATATTCAGAAGTAAATTTGAAATATTGAGAATGATACATTTTGCAGACAACAGAGATAGTAATGGTTTCAATCATTTGTCCAAAGTACAGCCACTTCTAGACAGTATAAAAGTTTAGAATTAGCGAATAAATTTAGTGATAAAATATTATTTTACTGGGGACATTACATTCAAACTGACAGGGCAATTTGAGGCAAGTAGTCAAAAACAATGCAACCTGGTAGAGGAAGGAAATGAACTGATTTGACGTCAGTGGAAGCAGTGGCCACAGAAATGCAGGAAGAGACGAATGGTGGCGTGCAAACGTGTAGTGCAAGGAGAATTGCCCGAACATTGGACATGTGTGTGAGCACGGTGCGTAAAATCCTACTAAACATCCTTCTTTGCTATCCATTCAAAATTACCCATGTGCACAAGTTGCTTCCTGTTGACCGGCCAGCAGGAGAGACCTATGCTTTAGAATTTCTTGTTCGCATGGAAGTGGGCAATAACTGGCCGTGGAAGATTCTGTAGACAGACAAAGCCCACTTCCATCTGACAGGATATGTCAGTGCACAGAATTGTCGAAAATGGGCAACGGAAAATCCACATGCAGATCAACCAGGACCACTTCATCCTGAAAAGGTCACCGAGTGGTGTGGGTTTATGGCATCAGTTATCATATGGCCATATTTTTCCGGAGAGACGGTTGCTTCCGATCCTGTTACCTGTACAGCCACTGGTAAGCACTACGAGTGTCTTTTGCATGATCACATCATTCCAATTCTCCAACAGCATGGATTGGATCATTTTTATGCAAGATGGCACACCTCCGCACATTGCAAATCCAGTTAAGCAGCTGCTGAAGCGCCATTTCGGAAATGCTAGAATTATCAGTCGCCATTTCCTAACAGCCTGGCTGTCCCAATCACCTGGTCTTAAATCCATGTGACTTCTGGCTGTGTGGCTATCTGAAAGATGTTGTGTTCAGTGTTCTGATTGCAAACATATCTGCACTGAACGCACACATTGAGCAACACATTCTGAGCATGACCCCAGAAACACTTTGATCAGTTGTGGAACATGCTGTTTCTCATTTCAACTTGTTGCAGAAAATGGTGGACAGCATATTTAACATGTTTTGCACCAGTCACGTGGAAATTAATAATCCAAATTTATTTTAATTGATGCTTTTTATGTGGTTTTTGGCCTCAGGACAATTAAAAACTGATTTTCCCCGTCCGTTGTGATACGAACTTTCTGCGGTGGGTGGGCTTACATAACTAACAGTATCACAACTGTACTCCCATGCACACTGAGTAGTACTATTTGTTTAATGTCAAACATACTCCTTAGGTATTGTTATATGATTTGTCATTTGCAGACTACCACTATTAAATTATGATGCTTACAGCACCGTCTATTGCTACATTTTGTAACTATTTATTTTTCTTCTGCCATACATTTTCCCCCTTCTCCGATAATATCCTGTTGCAATTTGATGTCATTCTCACCAGTGGTATTATTTCTACAGCGGTCTGTGTTTAACTTTAATTATAATCACCCTGTACATTTACTGTGCTTCAATAAATTCCACTAAAAGTTTTTGATTATTAAGTATTTACATGCATTAATGATACAATCCTGTAATAAAATTTATTCAAGTTTTACTTAATTTTTATTTAAATAATTCCTTAAAACAGTGTAATTTTTTTTAGTTTTATATCATATTTTACACTGTCAGTCACTGGTGACTGCCATGACCTGAACAAAAAGATTAATGCCCGTCACTAATGACTGATATGCACTTAGCATGTTAAGCAAATAGAGCAGAACACTCTCACAGCAACATGTAGAGCTGATACGCAAGTCGTCTTGGCCTTCCATCTTAAAAGGGTTGTAATTGTTGCGAGTCAAGTCAACATCAGTCCAGCTCACCTACAGTATCAGCTACAAGAAAGGGGAAACATATTTTCGATCCTCTGAATGTGACCAAATTTTCCAACAGATGAAAGAAGCAATTAAACTCTCACAACATCTTACCACGTAAATCCCTGGGAAGATGCTTATTTTTGCAACAGATTCACTTCTGCACAGCAAATGGGCCAATCTTTAGAACTAAAAGGTAATTCAGTGTATCTAATAGCCTATAAATTAATAAAATTATTTCCAGATTGAAAAAGAAGTACAGTTATTAGCTATAACTATTCATAGATTTCATTTATATCTCTATGGCACCAAGTCTCTCCGGGTGAGGCATTGTAATGTATTAATACATTTGTTCAGTGTAATCACACAACTGCCAGAAAAGATTGCACAATACTTAGAATAATGCACCTCTTTCTCAATTTATAGAATTATCTAATACTGTATATGGCAAAAAGCCAACACACAAAAGTAAATTCCTTTCAAAACTTCCTGTCTGTCCAGACTTGTTTCTGACTCTTGTGAAGTTATATGCTTCCACCTAAGTGATGAATGGCACAAATGGTTGAAGCATTACCACTAACTGCAATTTAAGTGTCTAATATTATGATTCAATATGCCTTTCTTTAGCTCATGGCACATTTCATTTAATACGATGGAACAGGTGACATGCCAACCAATGTTGATCTGGCACTTCACACTACTAACAGTCTGCACCATCAGATTGGGGAAATGGCATATGATACTGCACCTTAGAACATACCACACAGGGCATTGTGTCATCATTCTTCCACCAATTTTATACCCACATATTAGTGTTACTGCACATCAGTCATCGGGGTGTTATGCTGATGAATCACCATGCTCACTGCCACAAATATTGACTAGGAATAGTTGGAACTGTAACACCTGATCTTTTTGTCAGTACTGCAATCAGCAGCAAGTTGTTTCTCTGCTGTCTTACTCACCATCATTAGTTATGGCAATAACTGTATCTTAACACGGAAGGTATTCTTCCTTAATTTGACTGGCTCATTGTGGTCAATGCATGTTTAAAATTTCTTTACCTCAAATATAGGATGCTCACAAAAACTGAGGCCACACATCCTAACAAAGATTTTTGTGATTGGAGGCTTACCCAGTAGTATTTTTCTTTTATGGCAGTCCCTCATGTACAGGCCAATATATTTCTTATTTCCATGGAAAAACGGCATTCAGTATTTGTTACTAGACCCATTTCACTCGCAATCACACAGTGAAGTGGGGCACAAGCTACACAGCTTTAGGGGAAACATGTTGCAAAAAGGGGCACTAACAAAGCACTACATGCAAAGCCATGAATATGGATAAAAATGGTCTAGTGGACATCTTGTATAGACAACAGTACCACACACTTCTGTGTTTCCACACTGTTGGAGCCTGCTGAACACTGCTGTTGTAGATTTAGGCCACATGCCCCTATCTGGGACAGCATATATGGTTACCAGCCCAAAGGGCGTAAGTCAAGAGATTCCACACTTACAGTTGCTGCTTTGATTCAGTTGACATTCAGGACACTTGTAGCTATTACCCCCAGAGCCAACTACATCTCCACAGCCAGTAGTTTCCTTTTATGTCACTAGTGTCATTGTAGGCATTTTACAAATCACTGATATGTCAACCTGTCAACTACTACTGGCATCAGGTTCATGTATGCAGTAGTGTTCCACTGGTAGCTCCAATAACAGAGCAGATGGAGATGATAACACTCCTGTGGGTGTCGAGACAGAGCCATTAATTTCTCTTCCTCCCCACAAAAGGTAGCACAAAATGAGTGTTTTTAAACTACAACAAATCTGGGAAGAAGGGGGTGGGGTATGTAGAATTCTTTGGATCCATTGATGATACCTCAGCTTGAGTACCCAGCATTTACTTGACATGGAGATTCTGTCCACAACAGCACATTCCCGCAAGTGTTCAACCACCATGAATCACATGAATATACCACATGTTCATTGTGGCTTACGTTAACATTACTAATGTAGTTCACATCAATTATGTCTCTACTGCATTCAGTCTCTTGTTTATCTGATTCAGTCATTATGGTGACGCATATATGCTGTTCTGGACTATCAGGTTTGTGCATTTTATTATGATACTGCACACCTTTGGCAGTCTGCTTATGACTACTAACTACAGATTTGACCGTCATATTTTTGTGAACGGTAGTGAATGTTACAATACTTGTGACCCAAACATCCGTCTCTGGTTTGAAACTTCCTGGCAGAGTAAAGCCGTGTGCCAGACCAAGACTCAAACCTGGGACATTTGGACTTCACAGGCAAGCATTCAGTCACCTGAGCTAATCAAGAATGACTCATGACCTGCCCTCACAGCTTTGCTTCTGGCAGCCTAACTTTTACCATGAAGTTGAAAATAAGCACATGCTCCACTGCAGAGTGAAAATTATTTCTGGAAGCAGGCCCCCAGGCTGTGGCAAACCATGCAAGTCCTGAAGGTATGAAGGGATACTTCTGTGAAGTTAGGCAGGTAGGAGATGAGGGACTATAAAAAGTAAATCTGTGAGGAAAGGTAGTGAGTTACGCTCGGATAGCTCAGTTGGCACAGCACACTACCATGAAAGGCAAAGGTCCTATGTTCTGCCACAAAGTTTGAAAATCAGCCCACACACTGGTAGAGAGCGAAAACTCATTTTGGATCCAGCTTTGCTTACAGTTTTGGCTGCCTTCTTCTCAGGAACTGTGCTTAGTGCTGCAACAGTCTAACTGCACTATGGCATTCCCCCAGACCAATAAAGTTTGCTGTCCACACACACACACACACACACACACACACACACACACACACACACACACACACACACCAATTTGCCTGGTTGTCAAGCCTATGATTTTTGAACTACACAGCTGTGATGCAGCTACTATTTTAGAAGTACAGCTTTGGACCACTTACAGCAGCATACAGTACGAAGACCCTTTAGATGGTGATCAGCACAACAAAATGTTTCTCTAAAGATAAATACAAGCTACAGAGTAACTAACTGATACCAAACAGAAGGACACTGCACACTGTTACACAATTATAATGATTACCATCAGCAAAGGATGTGACTAATGGTAGCTTTTTGTCTACAAAATGTTCAGCGTACCATTATTTTGCATTTGCATCACTAAATCTGACTTGTCTGTAAAGGATATAAATTACTGCTAGTTTCTTGTTTGTGCACCCCATTTAAAGTCCTTCCCATACTGAAAGGAGTGACATGATACAAAACAACCACAACACACCGACCACGGTACAACAAAACTGTAGCTTGAACAGAACTGCATCACTAAACACACCCAGCCATGTATTTGTCACTGATTGGCTGTAGGCAAATTACATTGTGGTTGTTATCGAGGATATGTTGCCCAATTTAACATCCCATACACTACTCTGAACTTAATTTGTTTCAGTGTGGTCATTTGTTTTCATCATTCTGAATAATATTAAGCAGAGCTTTGGCATTTTTAGTTGAAAATATGTGAACTTTCTAAATGTTCATTTTAATCTAGTTGTATTGGCACACAGATGTGAGATGGCATAGAGAATCTGTTTACCCATATTCCTAAAGCGATCCTCCATTGAAGTTGATGGTTATGACAGTCTTGCAGTGCCAAGGGCCAGAATTGTTTCTCCGAATTATTCAGTAACTAATGAAGATACTTAATGAATGCAGCCTCTTAGCATGAAGCTTTAACAGTATCAGCTTCCAGTAACATACATAGAACTGAAATTTTAGTACCACTACAATACTTTTAATAAATTTTTTCCTACTGTATCTACATTATAAAATGTAACTTTTTGCTCAGTATACAAGGTGTATTGGAAGTTATTTAATTTAACATTAATCTTTAAATATGGACAACACACACTTACTTCATGTCGCTGAAATTCTCTCTCCTTCTGTCTCATTTCTTCCTCACGTCTTTGTACAGTCTCTTCCAATTCTCTCCTCTGTGCTTCTTTTTCCCACTCAAGCCTCAAATTGTCTTGTTCTAGTTGCCACAGCTTCTCTGTTAGTTCTTCTCCTGTTCAAGAACAACTTAATTTAATAACTGTGTGCTTTTCAACAGGATATTAGTTATTCTAAGACCCTTGAAAGTGCAATTATCCAATTTCTTCCAAGGTATACACCAAAATGACATGAACAAAAGACCATTTCATGGAGACTGCAGGTGGGGGACTGATGTGGTTGGGTGACGCGCGAAATTAAAAGAAGCGCACACATGTGGACAGCCTGGCAGGCTGGGGGGGATGGGGAGGGGGGGGAGGGGAGAGGAGAGACAAGAGAGAGACCGACCATAAAAGCCTTGGAGGAGGAAATAGTCAAATAAGAATTGTGGAACAGTGTATAAGAGGAAATATGATGCAATGGGGCAGAAATGGTTGATCATCATCCCAGCTCATTATAGCCATTTATGTTGAAGTATTTCCATGATGCTCCAACATCTGATCACCTAGGTTTTATGAAGACTACACAGAATGACACACATCCTACCTCCGGCCAAGCGACTGTATGGAAAGCCAGTGATCAATGCACATGTCACAATTATTTCTGGGCCATGTAATGCCAATTCCACCTGCAGCAGCATCATTCTACTGGATTGGGATTCATCTCTTGGGGAGGTTTCCAGAGTCAACCAATGGAAATCAATGGATCATAGTCTGCACTGACCACCTTAGCTGCTATGCTGTTATTGAAGCTGTGGTAACTCCACAGCTCCAAAAACCGCAAGGTTTCTTGTAGATGACACCATTTTTAAACACAGAGCAACCTGTGTGATAATCATTGATCATAGAAATGTTTTCCAGTTGAAACTCGTATCAGAGGTACTTTCATATTGCAAAGTCTCCTACAGGGTGACAAATTCCTTACACTCACAGATGAATGGTCTCTCAGCACACTTTAAGTAGACACTGGCAGATATGTTCTTGATGGATGTTGATGTCAAACAGAGAGATTGGAATACAGTAGTGCCCATTGTGGTGCTCCTAATAACAGCAAAGTATGACACGACAGGCTTCATGCCATTCTTTCTGCTGCACAGCCTTGATGCTGAAATGACAATGGATACACTGTTCCTGTATCAACCAGATGATACTCAGGAAGACTATGTGAAATGTCTAATCACCAGAATCAAAGAAGCAGGACAGCTGACTCATATGGTCAATTAATGCCCAGGAGAAAGATGGAGTGCTGTAATGCCAAGTATGACCAGTGAGGTACACCCCAGGGGACTTGGTATGGATTTTTATGCCTGTCCAGAAAGTGATACTACAGGAAAAATTACTAAAATGCTACTTTGGGCAATATTGTATTCTTTCTTGCTTATCACATATTACATATGCAATTTAGGATTATGACCCTTCATCAAGAAGGTAAAAAGCTAAAAGGCATTATCCATGTCACCCTTATGAAGCCCTATTACTGTCCTGAGAGGGCTCAAAGGCATTTGACAACTGCTCAATCCCAAAGCTTCGACAAGAGGGGCACCCTTTGATGCTCATGACAGTCAGGAGAATGTGAAATGATCTGAATGAGGAAACCCTCAAGCACTGCCATACAGAGGATCAATGGCAAGCTCTAGATCAAGGATGCTGTAGTCTGCTCCAATGAGAATTTCTGAAGCTGCAAAGGAGCAGCAATGCCACAAGCTCTGTTGCATGCAATGTGGAATAGTGGTTAGATTCCCTAGATGGTGTGCTGCGGGTCATAAGTTCAAATCCTATCACCAGTAAATATTGGTTGTTTAGTATTTCTCATCCCTAGAAGCTTTTTGAAAATTCTTGTTTGTTATGTTAGTGTGTTCTGGAAATGTTTATATAAACAGCAGCATTCTCTGCACAGGAGGCCATTGTGTCCTATCTGTTTGTTGGCATCCATAATAAATGTGCTTTCAGTGCATCACTGATGACCTTGCTTTTTGGTTTGGCCTTTACTGTGGTTACGACATGACAATGCGATTCATTTGCAGCTCAGACAGACAAATTCACATGATGCTTGTGCACTATAATGTAGAAGACTTAGGCAACAAAGTAGATGCTTTTGAATCATTTATTACAGGATTGGCTCCACGTGTGGAAGTTGCCGAACACAAGAAATACTGGGTATCAAATGAAGGAGTCCAATATCTCAAAAACTAAGCTTGACAGACAAAAGCAACAAATGATGAGCTTATTGTGAAAGCTTTCATAATTTTATAAAGAAGTTATGAAATACTTCAAAAAGCTGCTAACAGATGTCACTGTAATCACAATACTCAGTACCTATAAATAGTGCACCATAGCTCAGCAGGACAATTTCCACTGTTGAAATGTGGAAGGAGGTTTGTGTACTGAAGGAAGGAGTTAAATAATTTATTGCATTGAACAATTTGGTTTTCTGGTACTGGAACACCACCTGTTAGGTCACAGAGAATGGAGGGTTGGTGGCCACCCCTCCACCCACCCAGCCAATCAGCATGTTCATTAAGTGGGATACCCACATGGCTTAAAATTTTCCAGGCTGTGATGGTAATCACAAGTGGTGGTGGAAAATGGTTGCGCTCCACCAAGGAACTGGTCGGTGCAAAACAGAGCCCATTGAGCGAGGAATGGCAATGCCAGCAGCACGAATTATCTTGCTCAACAGATCACTAATGACTTCATCAACACAACCTGACAAAGGAGGTTTAAAACTGACCTGGTAGATGTACAGAGGACAATAAGCACGATGGTAAGCCTGGATGGGTAGCCTGGCAATTGGCAGGTGTGATGGGAATGAGAAAATTAACAGCAAGTGGTCACTGTTGCAGAGGTCATCATGTGATGATCAGCAGAAAGACATGGGTCCAAATTGCAAACACTGGAAACACCTCACTGGCGGTAGGATGTATGGCTACACATGACTGATAGAACATCACCTTGACCTTCTCCAGGATGGTATCTCCTTCAAATGCCAGAATAGAGGTGCTGGTAGTGGTGCAATTTTCCGTACAATCTTTCTAAACACGCTGAACAAAATGAACACACTATTGTTCCAGATTGGTTTGAAGTTTCTCACCAGTTTGAAGGATAAGGTCCCTATGAAAAATGACTCCCTGAATCACATTCAGTGGCTGGTGAGGAGTAACGGACACCAGAATGTAGCCAAGATGGTCAAAAATATGGAGGGCTGCAGTTGGGTGGCAGATGTAGTTTCGATAAACAGTAAACCCGACCACAGCGTACTGAGAGATTCCACTTAGCCAAACTTGTTTTAAATATTTCTCACAAAAATAACTGCTTGGTGGTGGTAAAATGTCACTGTCAGTCCTAGTGCACACTAGGTAGTGTTGAAAGTGTTTCAGACCAAGCTGACGAGTCTGATCTTCCTCCCATGATGTAGACAGGGGAGGGAAAGCTGCAGGGTCATAAGAAACAGCATTAAATGATTCACTGACAATGAAAAATCTGGCCGAAGAAGAACAGCCAGTTTTTTGAGGCTTAATGTGTATCATATGCAAAGCACCTGCCCCAATACCACACACTCCAATTGGGGCTCTCTCCATGGGCACCGTCCAGCCACAGCAAGCGCCATCTGGCATGGTGGACATTGCCAGAAGTTCTGATGCTCCAGAATGACAAGCAACCAATCCCAGGCAGGCGCGCGCGCGCGTGCGCACACACACACACACACACACACACACACACACACACACACAAAAATTCAGTAACTGGAAGTGTGATCTCTGTGTTGTCAGGGGGCTCAGCCAGATGGGCACATAACAGCCCTATCACACAGGTTGGCTATCTGTGCTGGTGACCTAGTGGGACAGAGGGGGAGCCACAGTGGGAAAGGATGAGGGGAAGGAAGAGGGAAAGGAATCATGCTAGAGAGGGAGTTCTTCCCCAAGTAGCCAACACAATGGAGAGAAAATTTAAGCCAGGTCAACCTAAGTAAGAAAAAAACACACACACACACACACACGAAAGAGAGAGAGAGAGAGTGAGAGTGAGAGAGAGAGAGAGAGAGAGAGAGAGAGAGAGAGGAAGGGGGCAGAGGGAATGAAGGAGGGACAAGGGAGAGGTACAGGAAGGAAATGCAGTCCAGGAAGGAAGAATGGAATGCAGTAGCTTGGGGCTCCGTGTGCACCTTGTGCCAACTCATGAAAGAGCCACGAGCTCCCTGGGGGGACTGCGGAGTATGTACATAGATGTAGATGTACTTGTACCTACTACTACTACTACTACTACTACTACTACTACGGTCAATAATAAATGGAATGTTTTCATCTAAGTTCTGGTAGGATGCAAACAGTGTCACCTCATCATAAAAAGTGATGATCATAAAAATCAACCTCTTGAAGTTAATGGTATTTTTAATGATGTTGAGAAAGTGATGTCTGCATGAAACAGTATGTACAGTATACATGTGAAACTATTAGCAAACGGAAGTGCTGTACACTACTTGCAGTAGCCATTGATGATATTCTGTGGATTATTGCTAGCCTCAAACAAGTAATCACTAAGCTCAGATCAAATTTCTCCTTTTCTACTGATGAAATGTAAACCCGAGTTAGTGAAACCATTAGCATGTCTGATAAATTGTATTCCTGAAGAGATGTGTTTTGTGAATAGTTGGAACTGGCTGCAGTCAAATGTTTGCACAAAGAAGGGGAAAAAGAATGTTCGAAACTACAGATCTGCAGTCTGAATCTTAACTTTCTGCAAATGTACTGAGAAACTAGTGTTAAAAAGCATCTTAGAACATTACAGTAGTGATGCAACAGGCTGTTTAATGTATGGCTTCAGGAGTGGTCAGAGTATCATATCATCAGGAGTGCAGGTTCTCCACTACTTGAAAAAATAAACTGAAACAGCAAGAGTATTATTGGATGCCTCAAAGCTTTTGACAGAGTACATCATCATGCACTCCAATCAATATTTGTAATAGGTGGTGTTAGTGAAAAACTTGTGCTATCACTATAAACACACTTAAAAGGTAGGAAACAGTGTACAAAAATGATTAACTGTTGAGCCAAAGCATTATGACCACCTGCTTGAAAGTGTATTGGTCCACCTTCAGAATGCACTACAGCACAACTCTGCATGGCATCGACTCAATAAGTCCTTGGTAGATTTCCAAAGGCACGCAGACACCAAGTATCTATGCACAGGTCGGAAATTCCCATAATTTAGCGGCTGGTGGTTTGTGAGAACATAACTGGCACCACACAGCATCCAAGACTTGTTCCACTGGGTTCAGATCAGCTGAACTTTGTTATCAAGATGTCACTGTTGTGCTCCTCAGTATGCTGGCTGCTTGAAATGAGCACTGCACTGTGGATGCAGGCTGGTGGGACCATTGTTATGCTATGGCAGGTACTGAACTGGACTTCCATGGGACTTGGGGTAACAAAAGCACTATGACAGCTGAATATTATGTGAACATTATTGGATATATCCCACATCCCTCCATGTTTGTCCTCTCTGGCAGTGATGGCATCTTATAGCAGGATAACTGTCCATGTTGAAAAGCCAGAATTTTGCTACAGTGGTTTGAGGAGCACAATAGTGAATGCAATATTTCTTTACTACCAAATTCACTTGATCTGAACCTGATGGTCCACATCTGGGACACTATTTGGCACCAGTTAGCATCCCCACACACCACCTACCCATAATTTATGTGAACTGTGTGACCTGTGGATAGACATCTGATGCCACATACTCTCAGACATCTATGAAGGATCTGTTGAATGTGTGTTGCACAAAATTGCTGCTGTAATGCTTTTCAGAGGTGGATCAACATGCTGTTAAGCAATTGGCCATTACATTTTAACTGATCAGTGTAGGTAGTGAATGCAACACACAATGTGAGGAATTTAATATTTTAGTTGGTAACCCTGAAGAGAGTTTTATTCATTGGCTCAATGAACATTTAGATAAACATAATGGCCAAGGGCTTAGTTACAATGATTTGTACACTCTGAAAAAGTGTTTTTGAAGAACAGTGTTCAGTGATCCAATTCTTACTTTCAGGAAGTGTATAACTAACAGAAATATTCTCTCATATGAACAAAGAATAGAGAAGTAGTTGCAAGAACCATGTGGTTTTCGACACATGGGTAGTAAAGTTTAAAAGTGGGAGACATACATAACCTCCAGCACCACTATGGGCGACTGGTAGCAGTATCGACCTTGGATTTGCTAGTGTGTTTTGATTCATTTATTGAAGAATATCTATGACTTACAGTTAAGCAAAATGCTGAAATATGTTGACTAAGTGTTGGTGCAGCTCATTCCATCATTCATTCAAAACAAACTGAACTACCATCAGACTTTAGCAAGATGGATTCCCAGGGAGGTTACAGTTCATCACAAGGAACAAAGATTTCCCATTTCCAATTAACCCAAAAATCTTTTCTATAGCAAAAGTGATGCCTCTTTGAACAGGTTTTAATCTTGTGATGGAACTTTGATACATCGGTCTGCACTGGAGACTGAGCCATCAAAGCAAGCAGTGGAAAGACCCTGGATCTTCCGTCCATAAGAAATTCTAAATGCAATCATCTGCTTGCAGCAGTAACACATGAACAATAGCCTATACTACTCAGGCATGAGTGTGAATGAAATCAAGCCCATGTTGAACAGGAAATGTACAGGATGGTAGAGGAACTGTGTATTTCTTAAAGAGAATGTTCAAACTCATACAGGACAACTGATTCCAGAAACTATTGACAAAGTGGGTTGTGAGGTCCTACCACCTCACGTTTACAGCTCTGCTGTTGCACCTTCAGATTTTTACATTTGGTCTGATGAAAGAAGCTTTGTATGGCATTAAGTTCCATGGGAATGGAAAGATAAAGGAAAAGTACAAAATTGGCTTTGAAATCAATGCAAAACATTTTTTCCCTCTTAAGAATATTGGGAAAGTGTGTAGAAAATGGAACAATAGATCAAAAAGCTGTACTGAATTAATAATCAATTTTTGCTATAAAGTTATTTTCTGTCTGATTACTGAATTACCCTCATATAACTACAAACCATTATGTCAGTGAAAGAAGACACGAAGGTCACAAATAGGAAGATGCAAATTCACAACCATGATATGGGGCACAAAACAGAATTTTTTATGATTATCAGAATATTAATGTTAACAGGAAAAAACTTCTGTCAAAGGAGCTATCTTTCATAATTTCCAACCACATGATCATAAGATGTTGAATGGAGACAATTTTAAAAATGCTGTCTCTTATTCTTAAATGCCCATATAACTTTGAACTAACCAGACTAATAATGTGACACTCCTGTCCTAGCAACAAATGTATTACAAAACTACATATAAAAACAATTCTTACACTATGACATCATTTATTGCCTACCCATATACACTCGTGTTCAGAAAAAAAACTGAACATCTTGAACAACTACAGGTAGGACTTTTATATTCACAGGACGCGTACATCAGTATGTACTGCAGAAATGATTAGCATTTGAACCATTTCAACCTGCAGGTTCAAGGTCAACATTGATATTGCAGCTCAACACCACCTACTGGTAAAATGTGCCTGCAGTCCTCATTGTCACTATGCAGATGCATGCACAAACTGGACCATCAAATCAGTGAATTTGAAAGAGGGCGCATTACTGGCATGAGAGAATGTGATGCATCCATCCATGAAACTGTTGCTTATGTGCAACAAAGTGTTTTGGCAGTGCAGCATGGTTCATGGAAGACCATCGAACATGACAAAATGGATCATGTCGCACCCCCTTCCCAGAGAAGATCGACATCTCATTCGCATGGCATTGCAGGACAGATCTGCATCTTCCTAAGCTTTGACGGAACAGTGTAACACAACGTATACTATCAGGGGTGACAGTCCATCACCATTTATTACAGTGTGGGTCACATGCACTTCATCCACTTCTCCATCTACCTTTAATGAATGTGCAGAAACATGTTAGACAGCAATCGTGTATGGAATGATGACACTAGGGACAAGAATGGCATCAGACTGTGTTTTCAGACGAACCCAGGTTTTGTCTATCTGAAAATGATGGCTTCGTTTTGGTTTGCCACACAGTGGTGGAGCAACATCACAGTGAAGGCATTCATACAAGACACGGTGCCAACTCAAGGTCTTATGGTGTGGAGTGCTTTGAGTACAACCACAAATCACACAGTTGGTGTGTGTTTAGGGCACTGTGACCTGTGTGACATATGTCAATGACATTCTGCAACCTGTAGTCATACCCTTTCTGTGTAACACCATAGATGCCATTTTTAGCAAGACAATGCATGACCACATGTTGCTGCACAAACACATTCCTCCTTGGTGTCACAGGATGTCCACCTTTTCCCTGGCCTTTCAGATAACCAGGCTTGTCGCCAACTGAAAATGTGAGGGATATGGCAAAACAACAGGTGCAGCATTGTGACCCAAATGCCAACCACCACAGATGAACTTGGAAACCAGGTGAATGCAGAGCAGATGGCTATATGACAAGACATCACTCCCGCCTCTTATGCATTGATGCCATCATACATGGAAAAGTTATCAGGGCCCATGACAGACCCTGTGCCTACGAGACAACAGGACCCATGCAGAAATGAGGTGACTGAAATGTTTATCATTTCTGTAGAACATACTAATGTACATGTCCTTTGAATATGAACATCATATCTCTGGTCCTCAAGGTCTTCTGAACACAAGTTTAAATTAAATAATTGTACAATACTGTAAAAAAACTTGTGTGTGCACAAATAATGCTGTGAACATATATTGTTGATACTCATCTTGAGGTTTAAGCTCTTCTGTCCATGTTTGCTTATGAAGAGATTTATTTATTTATTTATTGGGGATCTACCTTGAGAAAAAAACTATTTTTATTCCCCTGGCATGTTTCATTGAAGTTTCAGCATTATCAGTAGGTTCTATTATTGTATTTATATAAAACAGGAGCAAAGCTTTTTACTACTTGTACACACATAAATTTGAGTTTTTAAGACAGTATTTACATATTTGAAAAATAGACGAAGTTTTGTATATATACCTTGTTGCCGTATGTCGTGGAATTCCTGGATTTTAAGTTATTTAATGGAGTTTTTTTAATTTCACCATGTCATCTACAACCATATAGAACTTACTGTAGAACAGTTATTTACTTCAAAATTTTACAAATGAAAAGCGGGCATACACGCACACACAATCTTCTACATAGTATTAGTTAATGGTAGGTACAACCATAATGTGCCCATTTGTAAAATTGGAAAGTAAAGGACTGTTCTACAATAAGTTCCATATGGAAGTAGACGACCAACTATGAAACAAAAAAAACTGCATCCAGGAAATCCACAACATATAGCAACAAGACATATATACAGAACTTAGTCTCTTTTTTCAAATATATAAATACCGTGTTAAAAACTCGAAGTTTTGTGTGTACAAGTAGTAAAAAGCATTTTTCCTGTTTTACAGCAAGATGATAAAAAACTGATGATGCTGAAACTTCACGGAAACATGTCTGGGAAATTAAAATGAAAATAAAAATTGTGTTTTGCTTTAGATGAACCCTTTCCACAAATGAACCTGTTGTTGATACTGCCCATGCCAACAGAATGGTGTGCTATGAACAGAAAATAATGGTACCGACAGTTTTCGTATTATGCCCTCATACATTCAGAAATTTTTTCACCTATTTCTGAATATAGGTTATGATAGGGATAGAATTGCATGGGATTTTATGACACCAATTAAACAGAATTTAACAGAACAAGTAATATGCTTAAGTTGGCACAAACCAATATTCTCTTCATGATTATGCGGACTATGTCCGTGTTGCCATTGCTCTTCTTTTTCCAGAGTTTCTATTATTTCTCTTTCTTTTTTGGCTATTTCATCATCCTCTGAGGCAATACTTGCAGTTCCATAAATCTGAAATAAAATAACAAAATGAAATGTAGTAAATGCAAATGAGGTCTAACTGCATTAACAAATATCTTTGGGGGTTGGGATGGTGGGGTAGGAGGTGGGGGGGAGGGAGGGAGAGGGAGAGGGGGAGGGGGGAGGGGGGGGGAGGGAGGGAGAGAGAGAGAGAGAGAGAGAGAGAGAGAGAGAGAGAGAGAGAGAGAGAGACACTAACCTCACTATTCTGACGGCTGTGTTCTAATGATAGAACATCAGGTGTTGATGATGGCTTCGGAACCCATATATCATCAGGATTTCCTTTCTCCAGCTCAACCCCAGAATCGCGACTGTCAGTGGTCTCACCAAGGTTTGAGTCTGATTCTGAACAGATTGATTGTCTGTATAGTTGTTTCTGTAGCCGCTGTTCCTCCATCAAAAATGTTGTCATATCTGGAGGTGGTGCAACTTTTAGTTCTGAAACAAAATTTTTGAGGTAAAATTTATGAAGAGAGAATATTTTGTAGAATTTGCAGCTCTAGTCTTGTGCACAATTACTCTCAATTTGTGTAATAAGTATTTAGAATACATGGCCAACTATCTATCCAGATTTCTCTCTTCCTACTGTCCTTGTAGAAGATCTTTAAATTTTGACCTAAAGCCTGTCATACTTTATATAAGACTCACTATATTGTTACAATAGTGGAAATGCATGGCAGTTGGTAGAATGCATTAAATAATTAAGAAAAGCAGTCACAGACCAGGAAAAAGCTTAACTGCGAAGCAGGAAGAAACTTTATTTTACTTAACACAATTTTAACTTTATCCCTTGTGCCTTGAAGAGGAAGAAACAGCAATAAAAATTTAATACTACATACATAGAAAAAAAATTTAAGTGTGAAAGAGACTATCCATGTGGGTTAAATTTAAAAAAGAAACCCCAGATCACAAAAGAAACCAAACCACAGAATGAAAAAGAAATACACAATCTTAGTGTGAAATAAGTTATCAGGAATGATGACAAAAAAGTGAAATTAGTAGAGAGTGAACAGAAAAAGAGAAATGTGTGCACATGAATAATAAAGCCTAAATAAAGAACAAAGTTCTCAAAGCAACAGGCAGCAAATGGTTGTTATCAAAGTCGAGTAAAAACTACTGAAGATAAGAGATGGTACACAGGGAATACTCAGGGTGGGGAAAAAAAGAAGTAAAACATACTGTACTACCAAGTAATGTTATGTTCTGAAAGTCACCAACAGGGTATAGTCAGAAAAAAATATAGCAATAGTAGCTGTGCCTCTCAGGTTATTTAAATATAGTCTGATAAAGTGTAGTGTTATTCAGAATGGTCAAAACAAAAAATTGTCCTTTCAAGGTGTGTGTGCGCCATGATTTGGACTTTAATAGTATAAATATATCTTATCTCCTTTTAACTACAGTGGAATGTTAAGAGACGCAACACAGTACCCTTGACAAGTTGCTGTGAATGTCTTAACACTCGCCTATCTGTTGTGTGTTCCTTTTGAGAATTCTTCACTTCAGTAGCAAATCTGCTAGTATGTGGACAACATTTATTTGAAATTAGAAACATTGTTAGCATAGTTTGAAGACATCCACAGTGAATTTTATTTTTAGCACAAGCTTTTCACTGACTAAAGTTTATTGTATTTTAAAAGGTGTTTATCTTTCAAATGATGCATACGAAGTCAGTTTTTACATTTAAAATCGTTTTTGTCCAGACATCCCTCAAGTTGCACAACCAAGGAACACACTGCCTGTGCTTTTGTTTTTAGAAACAGGTGTAACACATCAAAATTGCAGGATGTACTGAAGAAAAATTTGGTTTCTCATTCCCTCAACTGAATGGTAACTGGGTGAAATGTGTTGACAACATAATTTCATCTACTCACAAAACTTTTAGAAAATCTGACAGATTAATGTGTCCTAATTATGAGCATGTTCTTTTATATACTGGGAAGTATTTTCCAAATATTCAAAATGTTGTATGACAGAAAGACTCTAGGAAAATTATGCTAATGCATAGATGCACTGTATTCTCAAAACAACATCTCGAAGAAGCCAGATACAGATTCAAACAAACATGGAATCAACCATCACCTTTTGTACCTTGTTCTGTGATTTAAAACAGGAGAAAATACTGAGAAAAATCAGTTATATTGGAAATCTGCTAGTACTATTAAAATTATTGAAATAACAACAACATATAATACACAAAAACCAAACACAGTGAAGCATTTAACTTGATCAATGCCAGTTTGAAATTTATAACAAAACATAAGATGGAAAATACATGTAGTGCACATAAATAGCATTCAGATAACGATTTTGAACCTTCTCAAAAGATGAATTACTGCGACAAGAAGTCCAGGCACTTTTTGTTTCAGGTTCCAAAACAAATATTTTGTGAAAGATACTGAAGTAATTGTCTATTTCTGATAGGAAACAATTCATATATAAACACAAAGTACACAGCTTAACATATTGGCTTTGAAGTTTTCCTATATACAAGTTACTGTGCCCACTTACAGGAAACACACTAGTACATTACTTATTTACTATGCTGACTTATAAATGTTTTAGTTTTGAAAGTGTTCTATGCATTAATTACTGTGCTAGCAGAATGACAGGAAAGTTTCAATATTTCAGATTTTATGGTATTTATTTTGTGGGGTACCTGAAAGAAGAAAAACTTGAGCATCACAGCCAGAACTCCAGAAATAATCAGCACAGAAAGACGTTAGAATCTCTGGTAACTCAGTTGCAGACTGTGGTCTGTCTGGGTCACAGGAAGATATTTGAACCAAAGCCAGTGTTTGATAAGCTACAGAACAAGATGATGAAAGTTTTGTCACCTTACAGTTTACACAAAGTGTGTGTTATAGATACTTAATGTGTGCTCATCCTGTGACTAAGCACTCCATCTGCTACAGTCTAAGGAACAAAGCTACTGAACAGGTAACATTCATTGGTTATTACTGTGGTTCACAGTGAATGCTGATGTGGTAAAGTAATGTAATATATTGCCTGTTTATCTTTCGCACTGTATGAAACACTAGAATGCTTTGCAGAACAACACAAAGTCCTGTCCCATCACAGCCAGCATCAGAAAAACAATTATTTGCACAGTAGTCTATCATGAACCAAAAACTAGCCACATAACTATTAAAACATCTGTTTATTTCTTGAACTACAGCCCTTAGGAATAGACACAGAACAGTAGGTTCTACAATTAGATACAAGAGAAAGAATAGTGAACAACTGAAATGATTTGGTGATTACAAATCACTTTCGTAACAGGTTATTAAAATTGTGTAGGAAACTGCTAACGAACATATAATTCTTAGTGAAAAAAGTTTTAAGATCTATGAAGCTTCTCCAAAAACTGGTTACTGTAATGTCAAAACCAGAAGGTAAGGAATTAATGGTCTGAACATTTGTTATGAGCTGTGTATTTAGTTTTGTCTCAGCAGTTGCGAAACTCTAATGACAAGCGTAATCACTGCCTGCAGTAGAAAAGATATTCAGAGCTGAGAAAGAACGGCTGCTCAGCTAACTTTGTACCTAGTAATACTAGTAATAGCCTGCACACAAGACACTCTGCACAAGTGGCCCAAAATTGATAATGACAGAACTCAAGACAGCATGCAGCAGCTGCTTCTGCAGCAGTTAATTGGTTAAAAATATCCTAACAGAAGTACTTTGCTTTTCAATAAATAGCCTAAGACTAATGATTCAAACTAGAAAATGATCAAATGAATCACCCATTCAGCCATTCATTGGTTCATTTACCAGCTGTTGTTTATCTAGAAACTATGATAATGTAACACTTTAGACTCTCTCAGTGGATCTGTTGAATATATCAGAAACTACCAAAGGATAATGTATTATGAACAGTATGAGTAGCAGTTTATTTACAAAACTATGTTTACCTAGGTTCATGCACAGAAAGGAAACCGAAGACCTTGCTTCTGCATTGCAACATAATCACTACAGTAATTACAGCTTTTCTCTTGTATGCTCCCATAGAAAATGTTGAATGCACCAAGGTGCATGTGGGTAAATAATGTTTTAGTTCAGCACAACACTGGCACAGTGCACCGTCCATCTTTTGTTGTGTACAGCCTCTCACAATATTCCCAGTACTCCACAATTTTATTTGAAATAAGATGGGAATTCTTATATTTCTATACCCACTACAGCAGACAAATGGAGCAAATAATTTTTCTGTCAATATTATGAACTAATTGTTGTAACCATGGGCTCCCTTTAAATTTTGATTAAGGACAATTGTTCTATTTTGGTACTGTACAAATATATCATCTATAACAGTAGTATGCCCATAGAAAACAGTTAACGATGCAGTCAAGTGCCAGGTTTTGGGGATAGGTAGACCAACTATTGAGAACTTAAAATTGGATTGTCTAATTATGGATGGATGGATGGAAAATAATAAAACCCACCCTCACGAATAAAATGTAAAAATAAATCAGCCGATGAGGCGTTGTCAGATAAAACTGCAGCAACAAATCGGGTAACCCAAGATTTCATCGTTGGGCAGTCAAAGTGCAGCAGTGCACCAGAATATGGTCCACTGTCAACTGGGTGCCACACCGACACTCAGGCAGGTCTTCATGGCGCAGGAAGTAACCGTGGGTCGTCCAAGCATGGCCAATGCGGAGCCAGCAGAGGACGACTGATTCCCTGTGAGATGCCCGCACGGAAGACTTCCACACATTCGTAGACTCCTTAATGACGCACTGTTGGTTGTCTGTACCGTTATGCCATTCCGTCTCCCAAAGCCGAAAAATCCTGTGGCAAAAGTCAGAACGCAGGTCAGGTTCAGAGATGCCCATCTCCAGAAATGGTTTCCGCATGGCCTGTTGGGCCAGCCTGTCAGCAAGTTCGTTGCCTGGGATGCCGATGTGTCCTGGGGCTCACACAAACATGACTGAATGACGGGACCAGTCAAGTGCACAGATGGACTCCTGGATGGAGGCTACCAAAGGATGGCGAGGGTAGCACTGGTCGATAGCTTGTAGGCTACTGAAGGAGTCAGTACACAGAAGAAATGATTGCCCGGGGCATGAACGGATATACTGAAGTGCACGAGAGATGGCCACCAGCTCTGCAGTTAATACACTGCAGCCATCAGGCAAGAAATGCTGTTCAAAATGGCCTCTGTGGACGTAGGCAAAGCCAACATGACCATCAGTCATAGAACTGTCGGTGTAAACCACTTCAGAGCCCCAGAACACGTCAAGAATCGAGAGGAAGTAACAGCAGGGAGTAGCAGGAGTAATTGAGTCCTTAGGGTCATGTGAAAGGTCCAGACGAATCTGCAGGCTAGGTGTATACCATGGAGGTGTATGTTGATGGAAATGGATGGGATGTGGTAAAGGGAAGGATTCCAGTTCAGACAGAAGGGATCACATGCGAACCGCAATCATTAGCCCTGACCTGAGCTGCTGATGCGGGAGATGAACTGCTGCAGGTGGAAAAAGGAGACGGTAATTCGGATGCTTAGGAGAACTACGAATGTGTCCAATGCAACTGGCAAACAGTTGCGTATGTTGGATCTGCAATGGAAGGACTCAGGACTCCGGCCTCCACCAGGGCACTGGTCACCGGTCACCGGACTCGTTCTAAAAGCTCCTGTCGCTAGGCGAACTCCACAATGGTGCACTGGGTCGAGTACACGCAACACTGAGGGCACCGCCGAACCATAGATCAGACTCCCATAGACAAAGCGGGATTGAAAAAGGTCTTTGTAGAGCTGCAGCAGAGTAGAGCAATCTGTACCCCAATTGGTGTTGCTTAGGCAGTGGAGGGCATTGAGGTGCTGCCAACACATCTGCTTAAGCTGACGAAGGTGAGGTAGCCAAGTCAATCGGGCATCAAAAACCAGCCCTAAGAATCAATATGTCTCCACTACAGTGAGTGGATTGTCATGAAGGTAAAGTTCTGGTTCTGGATGAATGGTATGATGCTGACAGAAGTGCACGACACACGACTTAGTGGCCGGAAACTGGAAGCTGTGGGCGAGAGCCCATGACTGTGCCTTGTGGATGGCTCCCTGTAGGGACCGCTCCACCAACACCAGTGCTTGTGGAACAGTATGAAATGCAGAAGGCATCTGCATACAGAGAGGGTGAGATGGACGGCCCTACAGCTGCTGCTACTGCTGCTGCTGCTGCTGCTGCTAGACCATTAATTGCCACTAAAAATAGTGATACACTCAATACAGAGCCCTGCAGGACCCCATTCTCCTGGATATGGCGGGCACTATGGGAGGCACCAACTTTTGACATGGAAAGTACAGAGCGACAGGAAATTCTGGATAAAAAATCGGGAGTGGGCCTCAGAGACCCCACCCGTATAATTTGGCAAGGATATGACGTCACCAGGTGGTGTCATAAGCTTTGCATGGATCAAAAAAAATGCTAACAAAGTGTTGGCATCTGTAAAAGGCTGTTTGGATGGCAGACCCGAGGGACACAAGATCATCAGTGGTAGAGCAACCCTGGAGGAAGACACACTGACATGGAGTCAGTAGGCCACGTGACTCCAGGACCCAACCCAACCGTTGACATACCATACGTCCAGCAGCTTACAAACAATGTTGTTGAGACTGATGGGCTGATAGCTATCCATATCAAGTGAGTTTTTGCTGGGTGTGAGCACCACAATGATGGTGTCCATCCGCCATTGTGATGCAAAGATGCCATTGCACCATATCCGGTTGAAGATGATGAGGATATAGTGCTTGTAGTCAGACAAGAGATGTCTGATCACCTGACTGTGGATCTGATCCGGCCCAGGAGCTGTGTCAGGGCAATGTGTAAGTGCACTGAGGAGACCCCACTCTGTAAATGGGGCGTTATAGAGTTCACTGTGGCATGCAGAGAACAAGAGAACTTTCCTTTCCATCCGCTGTTTGTGGGTGCAAAAGGCTGGCGGAGAGGGGGGAGGGGGGGGGGGGGCGGGTAGTTCTCTGATGCAGAGGCTCAAGCATAGTGCTTGGCACTCACGTTTGCATAGGTACATAGCACGCCATTGATGGTAATGCCACGGACACCTATTTATTTATTTATTTATTTATTTAATATCATCCCAATGATCACATTTGTGATATAGGATTTGTCAGGGTACATTTTAACAACTATATAATATCTTTACAAAATTTGTATCTGTGCTGAATTCATATTAATTTATCTTATGTTTAATACAATATACAACTAATTAGTGGGCTGTGGGTCATTACCCGAATAGCACGTTTTTGTAATTTGAAAATCTCATTTAGACGACAATTTGTTTTTCCCCAGAATACTATCCCATAGGATGCAATGGACTGAAAATAGCCAAAATATACTAATCTGGTACAGTCATTACTACAAACTCTTGAAATTATTCTAAGCACAAAACATGCTGAATTTAGTTTTAGTGCTAAGTTCACCACATGGTCCTTCCAATTAATCTTCTCATCAATGTGCATACCCAGGTATTTTGCACACTGTACTCTTTCAAGTTGTTTGCCCTCCATGGTGGGATTCAGGTCGTCCTGTTCACTTATTTTTCCATATTGTACATAATTAGTTTTTTTTGCATTCAGTGTTAGCTTGTTAGCACTAAACCATTTTTGTATATCTTGTAGGACATGGTTCACAGTACTGTGCAATGACTGCTTCGTATCACTAACTATTAAACTAGTATCATCAGCAAATAACATGATTCTAGCTTTTCTCTCTGACACCTGAATATCATTAATGTAAATGAGGAACAGCAGGGGGCCTAATACACTTCCTTGGGGTACTCCCACTGTGACCTCCCTTGGATCTGATCTTAGTTTAATTTTTTGATTAATATTTGGTGCTGTAATTTCAACCACCTGTATCCTCTTTTCCAGATAAGACTCAAATCACTTTTTTACCGGTCCTCTGATACCTATAGCTTCAAGCTTTTTCAAAAGTATGCTGTGGTCAACAGTGTCAAAGGCTTTTGACAAATCTAGATTTATCCCAACTACACTATTTCCCTCTTCCAATTTAGTGATTATTTCTTTTGTGTATTCTAGTACAGCTGTTTCGGTACTTCTCCCAGCTTGAAATCCATGCTGATTACCGTTTATCAGGTTGTGCATATTAAGATAATGTGTGACTCTATATTTCGTTAGTATCTCTAAAACTTTAGAGAAAGTTGAGAGGAGTGAGACAGGTCTGTAGTTTTCTATTTTAAGTTTATCACCCTTTTTTAACAGGGGAATGACTTTAGAAATTTTCAGTTTTTGTGGGAACACGCCCTCAGCCATTGACAAGTTTGTTATGTGCGCCAATGGTTTCGCTATCTGATTAGCTGTTTTCTTTACTAATATTATTGGCACCTCATCTACTCCAGCTGACATCTTTGACTTCAGACGTTTAATCACTTTTAAAACTTCCTTTTCGTTTGTTGGAACTGCCATCATACTGCTGGCTGCCTTGGGTGCTTCAATCTTAATTTGCTCCCCAAAATTCCTGCTTAATGTCTGGGGTACATTTAAAAAGTAATTATTTATATAATTAGGCATGGCATATTTATCTACTATTTTATTCTCCTCATCTTTTAGAATAATTTCCTTGTCTTTGGTAGGTACCCCGGTTTCTTTTCTCACAATTTCGCATGCTATTTTAGTTTTATTTCTGGACTGTTTTATTTCCATATTATTACTTAATAACTTTGCATTTGCAATTACTCTGCGGTATATTTTCCTATACTTCTTTACATATTCTATAAAATCAATATTTGTACACTCCCTCAACTCTGAATTCAGTTTTTTCATGTTTTCACATGATTTCTTAATTCCAAGAGTCATCCAAGAACTTGATTTTACGTATGCAGTAGACTTGATTCCGGTCAGTTTCTTTGGAAAACACATCTCAAAGTTTATCATATAAATCGATGCAAATACACTATATGCCTCATCTGTACTTGACTGTTTCATAACATCTAACCAATTTTCATTTTCTAAGATACTTATGAACTGATTACAGCTGTCCACAGAGAAGTTTCTTTTGTAAATATTATTTACACCTTTACCTTCCTTCGACCTTAAAGGGATTTCAATGGTGAGAGCATTGTGGTCAGACAATCCTAAATCTATGTTTGTTACCTCTATGTCAGTTTCTGACATATTTGAGAAAATGTTATCTATGAGGCTATTGGAGGTGTTTGTTATTCTAGTTGAATTGTTTATGTGTGGTGACATGTTGAAACTCTTTAATATGTCCAAAAATTGCCTTTTTTGTTGCCTTTCAACTAGAAGATTAATATTGAAATCACCACAAAGAATAATCACAGTTTCTTTTTTGTAAATAGTATTTAGCAACAATTCTAATTTATCAAAAAAGACTTCTATGTTTCCACATGGTGATCTATACACTTTTATGACTATGACTTTTTTCATCAGGCCATATAGCTGGACGGCACCTGCTTCAAAACACTTTTCAATACTTAAGTTCTCTGCTTCACATCTCTTCTTAAATTCTATCTCTTGTCTAAGGTAAATACCGACTCCACCACCTTTTGCAATTTTCCTACTATAATTATTTGCCAGTTTAAATGGATTAATATGAATACTACTAATTTCTTGGTCCTTACACCAATGTTCAGTAATACACATGACATCAGGTTGGGTGTTACTTACTGCTATTTCAAGTTCACAATATTTGTTCTTGAGGCACTGCACATTTAGAGTCATAATCTTTAGAACAGGGGAGTGAGCACTGGTGGTATTTCTCCTTTCGTTTAACACTGTTATCTTGGAGTTTTCATTATGGCTGGATACCAAAAATCCTGTTGTACCACAGGTTTCTTGTTTCTGTTGCTTTTCCTACTTGAAGTGGATGATGCCGATTGATTGTTTATACTAGCTGTGGCAGCTGATGACATTTTAATATTTACAATAGCAGATGATGATGTTTTTAGTGCTTCAGCAAATGTTGCTCTTGTTAAGGTTTTCATTTCTTCTGCCCTCATTTGGAGTGGGATTTTAGGGAACTTTTCTACTGTTATGCGGCTTATTTCTTCTAGTATCTTTTCACCCATCATCTTTTTTCCATAATAGTTCCTGTGCTGTCCATGCCTCGTGAAATGATTTCTCACTGAGCTGTTTGCATCCACAAAAGTTGCACACTTAAAAGCACAGCAGATCTTCCTGAATTTATTATTTGTTGACTTTATTTCTTTGTTTACACATGATTCCTCGATTAGATCATGTCTATGTGGCACACTTTGGGGTCTGGTACCCAAATAGACACCTGATTTTTGTCCAGACTTTGGAGATGACATATGGCACCCAATGGTCGACACGTACCTCTCCCAACACTCCTGTCTCAGTCATTTTATAAGCTGGCATTCACAGGGACAGAGCCGCTTAAAAGCTATCAGTTGCTCTAGAACAGGGTGTTGCTTATGTCACTGTACAGCTCGCCGATAGTCTGTAATTGCCTCAGCGACTTCTGGCGACCACCAAGGGACTGTCTTTCGCTGGGGGCACCCTAAAGAGCAAGGGATCACATTTTCTGCTACGTAAACAATTGTGGTAGTCACCTGCTCAGCCATCACATCCATGTTACCATGTGGGGCAGAGTCAACGGTGACATCAGAGGTGAAAGTTTCCCAGTCTGCCTTGTTTAAAGTCCATCTGGGCAGGTGTCCGTGGGCCTGACACTGGGGCAGTGACAGGAAGATGGGGAAGTGGTCACTATCACACAGGCCACCATGTGCTCTCCAGTGAATAGATGGGAAAAGTCCTGGGCAGCAAGTTGATAAATCAGTGGCCGAGTAACCACCTCAAGACACTGAAATGAGTGGCAGCCCCAGTATCTATGAGGAAGAGGTCGAAGTCGAACTGAGACAGTAAAGTTTCGACATCTTTGCCTCAGCCAGTAAGCACGGCGTCACCCCACAAGAGGGTTACCGGCGTTAAAATCTCCCAGAAGTAGGAAAGGTTTAGGGAATTGATCAATCAGTGCAGCTAATACATTCAGATGTACTGCACCATCCGGAGGAAGATATACATTGCAGACAGTTATTTCCTGCGTCGTCGACATTCTGACAGCCACAGCTTCAGGAGGGGGTTTGAAGGGGCACAGGTTCACTACAGACTGAGTTTAGTACATAAATGCAAACTCCACCTGACACTCAATTATAGTCGTCACGCTTTCTGTAGTATCCCTTATAGCCCTGGAGGGCATGGGTGCACATTGCCAGGAACCATGTCTCCTGGAGTGCAATGCAGAAAGCAAGTGTAGAGCATAACATTTGCCATAGCTTGGCCAGGCAGTGGAAAAAACCGCCGCAATTCCACTGGAGGATGAAATCACCGTGAGACTGGGAAGGCACGGAAAATTCAATGAGGCAGTTTACACCTCAGGGTCACCTGCTGCCACTGACTTTTGCCTGAGCAGTCTATATCCATTGTGTCTGAGGGTTCGGCGAGATCCAGGTCCTCAGTGGACGACAGAATCTGTACCCCATCCTCAGACGCAGAGCTTGTAGGTAGTGGTGGTGTAAGTGTCACTGCAAGTTCCTTGTTCTTAGGGGTTTTCTTTTTCGATTTCTCGTGCTGTTCCTTGGGTGTCCCTGGCTGGGAGGACTTCACTGAATCAGTCTACAGGATGGAGGATGAGCACGAAGCCCTATGACCAGCTGCTTTTGGGCTCATCAGCCGCTGGCAGGTGTCATCTTTCTCGCTAGCAGTAACCTGGGAAGGGAGTGACCCAAGAGACCCCTTCCTAGCGAGAGGAGCCAAAGAAGCCTTACACTTCTCTGGGTCAGAAGTGGGGACTGAAATCCTCAATGGTTGGGGGGCTGTTGCTCCTAAAGTAGGTGGTGCAGGAGCAACAAGGAGGGAACTGCCCCCCACCATCAAGGAGGCAGGTGTAGTCTCGCAGTTCTGAGAGGCGACAGGAATTCCACGAATTGATGGGGTGACAATTGTTCTCGTAGCGGTGGCACATAAGGAGGTCATAGCCACAGGATGTACGTGCTCAAATTTCCTCTTAGCCTCAGTGTAGGTCAGTCAGTCCAGGGTCTTATACTCCATGATTTTCCTTTCCTTCTGTAAAATCCTGCAATCTGGCGAGCAAGATGAATGATGCTCTCTACAGTTGATACAAATGGGAGGTGGGATGCATGGGGTGTTGGGATGTGATGGACGTCCATGATCTCGACATGTGACACTGCAAGTACAGCGGGAAGACATATGACCGAAATGCCAGCACTTAAAGCACTGCATCGGGAGAGGGATACATGGCTTGACATCACAGGTGTAGACCATCACCTTGACCTTCTCAGGCAATGTGTCACACTCTAAGGCCAAGATGAAGGCACCGGTGGCAACCTGGTTATCCCTCAGACCCCGAGCGATGTGCCAGACAAAATAAACACCTCACCACTCTAAATTGGCATGCAGCTCGTCGCCAGACTGCAAAAGAAGGTCCTTGTGGAATATAATACCCTGGACCATATTTAAGCTCTTATGAGGCGTGATGGTAACAAACATCCAACAACTTGCCAAAAATGAGTAATGCCTGTGACTGGGCAGAGGATGCTGTTTTTATCAAAACTGACGCAGAGCACAGTTTGGACAGGCCCTCCACCTCCCCAAACTTGTCCTCCAAATGCTCCACAAAAAACTGAGGCTTCATGGACATTCCCCATCAACTCTCGTACATACAAGGAACTGGGGCGAATAAGCTTCACTGCCATCCTTGGCCCGGCGTTCCTCCCATGGTGTGGCCAGGGAGGGGAATGACTTGGGGTCATATTTCTTAGCATTGAAGTTAGACTTTGCCTGTTTAGAGACTGCTGGTGGTGGATCACCAGCAAGAGATGATGTACTACACTTCATGGCATGTCATCTGCCCTGATGCCACCCACTCTGGCCAGGGGCCCTCCCCACAGGCACCACCCAGCTGCAGCAAAGGCCACCTGGCAGGATGGCCATTCCCGGGAGTCCCAATGCTCCAGGGTGATGGGCATCTACTCCTTGGCATACATGGGGAGTTAATAGTGCAGGCACCAGCAGAGCGACACCTATGTTGTCGGGGGGGGGGGGGGGGGGGGGGGCTACAACCAACAGGGTACATGGTGGCCCCACCACAAGGGACTGGCTACCATACTGGATATGAGGTACAAAGAAGTCTATGGTCATCATCAGCACATAAAATGACACTGCATAGTGGGTGGAGGAACACACCCAGGAAGGTGTCCTTGCTCAAGAGATGAGAAGGACTGCAATGCCACGACGAGAATGTGGGCTACAAATCTCAATGCACGATGGATACTGTGCACCATGTAAGGCGCCCTTGCCCAATTGGCTCGCTCTTCGGGAAAATTTTGAAAAATGGACATCAAACCCTACAGGGGATGATCAGAAAGGCCAAAATGTGTGCAGGTCTTTTTAGTCGCCTCTTACAACAGGCAGGAATACCTTGGGCCTATTCTTACCCCGGACCCAGAGGGGTGGGGGGGGTTGTCTTATTATGAATCTTCTTTTACCATAAGATAAAGTGTCAACGCTGAGGGTACAAAATGTAGTAAATTAGGCATTTACCATGTTTTTATTGCGTAACATCCAATGCAGTAATATTTTGGCATATAATACATCACTGTGATGAACATAAATGTGTTAAGCCAAGTTTTCGGAATTACAGTCAAGATCCTTATTTCCATTTTGTCAGAGCATTCTTGAGGTAAGAATACTTAATGCAAACTCCTAGAATATCTTTTTTGTAATGAAATGCTCACTTTAACATCTGCAACAATACATTTTTGCAACTTTTCTATCATTACTATGAATCAAGTGTAAGAAAGATATTCCGATATAAAATTGAGTAACTTAAGTGCTACCTACCTGGCTCCAAGTAACTGTCATCAGCATTCCCCTCAATACCCAAAAAATTGGTGCGTTTTCTTCTGATTTCTTTTTTTATTCTCTTAGTGGAGTCAATCCTCTGAAGCCCTCTGCCCTAGAAATGAACAAAAACGTAAAACTAGCTACGTAAAATCTTTAACACTGAGTAAATTTTCACTTAGTCCATGTTACAGAGTAGATAACTTTACAGTGCACCTTTGTTGAAGTAGGAGTGTGCTAAGTTCATGGAAGAGCAACAAATCAGTCAACATTTCAAATGGGTGCAGTGTGCAATCCATGTTCAAGTTTTGTTGCTATTTCCTCTTCAACCTATGATCCTAGCCTACACAGAAACAAATCACTAGACATTTGAGTATGCAAGCCATCGAGGTGTCATGTCATCTTTAATAATATGAACTTCATTATGTGTATTCAGAGATATTTCCATGATTTTATACGGTGTACTAAGGTGAAACTGTCTGGCTACTCTAGAATCTTCCTAAATTTGTATGGGATTTTTATGTAAAACTTCTTCATCAGGTTACCCTCCATTCAGAGGCTGTTGCACGCAGTGACTGTTCTGTTGGTTCAGAATTCTGCCGTCACAAAAATACCGGCATCAACTTGATTAATGATCAGGTTGTTGTGAAAAATGCACGGTTCTGGGAGTTGTTTGAGGACTTGCTGCTGGGAACTGTTGTAGGGTCTGAGCCAGGGGGAATGAGGTAACACCTACCGTCTTGTCAATATGTAGCAACCATTTGCATTATACTATACGAGTACAATGAGTATAATTCTGAACCAACAGAACTTCTTCCATGGTATAGTAGGTGAGATGCATAAACAGTATTATTAACAGAAATTCCATATACTGGTTGTTTTACACTTACAAGGAAAATCGGCTTTAAGGAAGAAAGAGGTTAGCACCCTCTATGTCTATAGCGGAATAACCAAATTGTGACAACCATGCATCTGACTGATGTTTGGCGCCATCTACGAACTATTTACTAAATATGACTAACAATATACTTATTATGTTTTAATAAAGGGAGACATAATATAAAAATAAATATGGCTTAAATATATCAACCAATATATGTATACAGCACGTGTCTTCCAGTGTTTCATAAATTTAAAAAATGTTTTTAAACATTAAAAAAGTTTTACCCACCTGATGTAATTTAAATGTCTTAATAATAATAATGGACTCACAAGGAGTGAACACGGAAATTTTATTACTTGATGATAAATAAGAAATAAGTCAGACAACAATGAAAGAATTTTACTTATGTTCCATTTTATGTAATTAAATTTGAAGTGGTTTACTTCCATTGAAGTTTATATGTAGCTCACACAGATGGCGCCATGTAACCAACCGAGGTGTTCTCCACACAGCCCACCTTCCACAAATATTAGTGTTCAATTAAGTGTGGATGAAGCCTGACCAACAGGCATTACATGCATTGATCAAAAATGATAGTGGTATGTAATATACAAACCATATGAGTTAAGCCATTAATTACAACTTTTTTATGACATCATCTAACTATGTATGTGTTGTATTCTTAGCATTGAGAATGGCTAGTTTCTAGCTGAAATCTAGATCTGTCAATAAAATTTCAAAAGGACAACTGGTAGCTGAAATCTATTATTTACATGTAAAACTTCTGTCAAATGCGTTTGGCAACCTAAGCCCATGAAATTTTTTGTTGTTCAAAGACTCAAACTAAGTCAGATTCACCTTTCTGAGCTAAGGTACAAGAACTTTGTGCAGTTAATGATCTTGGCATTTTACTTTATGGTGGAACTTCTCAGAAATTTGGTTTCTTCATTCCACCATATGAAAATTTTTCTTCTACATGCCACATAAAAAATATTAGCAACAAACCTGTACAGTGAAGTATTTCAGCAAGACATTCTAAACATATACCTTTCAGCCATTATCTAGCAAACATAATGATCAGTCTCAAATTTCTCTTCATAACGACGATGGTACACTGCCAAAATATCAGTTGAAGAAATTCCAAATATGTAATTACTATGCAGCAACTTCTTCAAATTTCAAATTTGCTACGAGAACTTTATGTTTCTCATAACATTGCTGATTAAAGTTTGGAACCCATGCTGCTGCAGCATTATAAACTGTTAGAACATAAATATTGCAGTTCTTTCTTAGCAATAAAAGTAATTTCAAACATTGATACAAGAGACTGGTACAGCATGTTTACATCATCATATAATATGGCAAGAGTGCACAGAAAAATACAGCGCAGTGCTTTTTGCCCTAATGGATGCCTCTACATTCAACAAGAAGTTGATGTTCCTAAGTTGAAAACCACGATGAATTGTTACACCGATGGCTCCAGAGATGTGACTACATATGTAGCAGGCATGGACATCTAATACAGACCATTTTGAGCACAGCTGGGATGCTGTGGTAAGCAACATACGCACTTTGAACCTTACTCATATTAGTATTCAGGTGATTACTGAATGCCCGTAGATGACCATTGCTACCTGGCACTGTACAGACTTGAGATAATGAATTGCCAATGTGACCTGATGAAGATGGTGGTAAAGATAATTACGGAAGTGCATCTAAATCATACTTCTGATCAATATAAACCATGCTGATAAAAGTTGAACAGAACATAATGAAGTTACAAGGCACCAGTGGTCAACAGAGTCAGTTAATACAATAAACAGGGTCATAGATCTTCTGTTAACAAGCTCAAGTCAATCTTGGTTAGTTGGCTGTCTGCAAATGTTATCAGAGATAACTGTTTTAACACTCATCAACCGGTCCTGTGTGCCAGTTCTGCTGTAGACAAAAGCAAATATGCATTTGGTAACAATCCTAGTCATAATATGGTAAAATATAGCATGTCTTGTTGAAGAATATTTTAAAATTCAAGCAGTTAATTAACAATTGCAAGTATAAAAGGAATACATCTAAAAGCAAGTTACACGTGCTTATATCAGAAGTGTGAACCTAGAGCTAAATGAAATTACAGAATCTTAGTATCTTAAACAAAGCAAATATGTGAGTTATATACTGAATATTAATTGCATCCAGGGGAAAAATTCAGCTGCAGAAACCATGAAATTACCAGTTGAAACCTTTATGTGCGTATCTTTTAATCATGTGCCTGTAACTTAATGTTTCTTCTTTATAGTAAGTAGCAATCTATCTTTTCCTACATTATTTATATTTCTACCTGGAGTTTCCATTGCTGATTAAAATTACCATACAACAGAAACTCTGGCTAGTACTTACCTTAAGGAGGCAAAATGCTGAGTACTTGCTGAATGAAATACTTTGAAGTAGAGAAATACTGTACTAAGATTTCAGAACATCTTCCTTCTTCAGGAATACAAGAGGTTTTTAAGTTGGAAAAGATTTGAAAGAAGACAAAACAGATAATTAAAGACACTGATCATTTTTACTATTAAGTATAGTTCACTACTCACTCTCTGTACATGTTCATCATCACTATCAGACTGAGGCGGCGGCGGGGGTGGAGGCTTTTCCTTTGGTGGTTCTGCTGCTGTTACAGGGCCAAGTGGAAACGTGAGACCAGCCACAATTTCAATTTCACTTGAAAGATTTAGTGGTGGAATCTGGTAGGAAAAAAAAAACTGATATTTAACTCAGACATTAAGTTCTTGTGTGTGTGTGTGTGTGTGTGTGTGTGTGTGTGTGTGTGTCACACACACATTTGTTTAATAGTGATATGTGGATATAAAAGATGATACTGAAATTTTCAAATCTTCATGATCTTTCTCCCTGAATTACACACGAAAGGAAACAGAAGAATGAAGAAAATTAGGCAGACACTATAAGTGTGGAAATGCTGGGTTAGAGAATGGGACAAGATGCCACCCAAAAAGGGTGAGAGGGTTGAGTATGGGATAGTCTTCTGTCCCACACCACTCCTACTGCCAGATAGCCCACCCTTTCATCTCTTATGGCATGCCAATGTAGCCTGCATCCACATGAGGCCGGGCAAGATAATGACATTACCCCACTTGGACAGCAAATGAGTGGGTCCAGTGTTATCGCAAGCTGCAACAGTCAATTGCATGGATTCAGGGCATTAACACGTGTCACTTTACAGTTTACAGCCCATTGAGTCAGCGGCAGTTCTTCACTGGGCGGCAGGAACTATGAGCCAGAGTTTGTCGAGAGAGATTCTAGAATTCGAGCTTAGCAATCGTCTGAAGACAGCAGCTGCCTGTCTGGATTAAGCCACCTACAGTGAACAGTCCACAAGGATAGGAACTGCACATTTCTTGGAATAGTGTTGTTGATAACAGACTTTGTCTCTGGACAGGTGTACCTCTGGAAGTGACTGTTATGTTATGGAACTTAGTTATTAGCCCGGGCAGATTCACGTATGTAAATAACCTGAACTGGATGATATGGTTTACATGTATGCTGCAATAAATAAGTGTTCTATTTCATTGTACTAATTAAACTGTGTAGTGGTGTTCCGGTACATTATCATGACTCAGGTGACTGACACAGTCAGTTTGATATCAAATTGCTATACATTAGATAGAATGAATGCCAGAACAGGTCAGGTGGGGTGGGGGGGGGGGGGAGGAGGAGGCGGAGGAGGGGGGGAGGAGGGGAGGGGGGGGGCTGTTTGTGTAACTAAGACGAAAGGAATCATTATTCTAGTTTATTATTTTGGATAATTACCCTGTTTTAGAGTTGCATTATTTGATTTATACGACCAACAGAACCACATCATATTTTAGTACTGTACACAAATTTGTGGAAGGTAACACGACGTTTGTGGAAGGTAACACGACGTTTGTGGAAGGTAACACGACGTTTGTGGAAGGTAACACGACGTTTGTGGAAGGTAACACGACGTTTGTGGAAGGTAACACGACGTTTGTGGAAGGTAACACGACGTTTGTGGAAGGTAACACGACGTTTGTGGAAGGTAACACGACGTTTGTGGAAGGTAACACGTTTAAGCTGTTTTTCAAATTTTATACGAATATTCAATATTCCTACCACATCAAATCTGAATAAAAACTCAAGCTCTTGATGGCAACAGTTTCCATCTTCATAAAGAACAACCAATCTTAGCAGCCCAGCCAGAGAAGGCAAATGACATGATTTTTCAGCTGCCTAAGAAGATAAGAGTGTAGATGAACTTCATTAATGACAGTCTTACCTCAGGATGCCTAGAATTTACAACACCTCTCCTCAGCATCAGAACAACTATACTGATCAATCCAGTTTGCATCCATTGCAGAATGCCAAATACATTAAAATCACTGATTTACAAAAATTAGTGATATCTGACCACATTCTTAGTCACATAAATGACCATAAAATTATGTTTAATTACACAAAATGTAGTTCTGAACACCATAGTACTGGGACATTGCCCACAGAAGAAGTCTTAACCAGGACAGCAGCCAAAAAATTAGTGGTGCATGGAAACAAGTTCTCAATACTGAGAGGCCACAGAGGAATTCTGTGAGTTGCTTACATTACAGCAGGTGCCACTAGCATCATGGACACTGACAAGATCTCTGGCAGCGTAACAGCAGTTGTTCTTTATGAAGATGGAGGTTACCATACAAAGCTTAGGTCTTTATTCTAATATTGTAGGTCACAAACTCAGAATATTTTACAGAAGGAGGTCAATGCAAAAAACACTGGTCCCAATTATTTTGATTTACTGGCTGTCTATATCTGGACAGGATCCTCCTCTTTACCAGCAAGTAAACAATTTGTCTTTCGCAGTAAAATAACTAGAATAAAATGAACTGTAATGAAATAAACAGGGAGTCTCAACATAGCAATATGTTGCATATTCAGAAGGAGAGGGGAGCTACAATCAAATTGTTCTTGGGTATAGTAATTTTTGATTCTGTGATTCAATAATAATCAGAGTGATTCAGGTGTTCTATGAACATGTTGAGAAACCGTACAATTTCATCAAAATATACAAATATATTTACTGTACCTGCTCAAATATCAAAAGAAGTTAACAACAGGCTACACACAACATTTGCTACAAATATTTTATTTACATTGGCCTTCAACACACTGAAGGTCATTCATATTTCTCTGCAAGCCATCCACTTTTTTGAGTGGTTATTTATGCCAAATAAAAAACTGACAAGCAAAAAGTTTTCACTCACCTGATGTATTATTTGAGATGTATCTGTAATAGGAGATTCTATCATTTTTGCTGTGGTACTGGCAAAAGACTCAGACTTTTTTTCAGGAGATTCTGACAGCCTTAAATTTTTTAAGTCTTTGGTAACTATTTCTGTTGTAAGAAAACTTTTGACAGGTTCTTCTTGCAAATCTGGTTGCTTCTGAGTTGGATGATCTTCATACACAACATTACTCAGTTCATTAAAAGATGCTACACATACTCTATCATTGAGCATAGTTTCAGCTACTTTATCATTTCTTTGCAAGCCAGAAGTGAGGAATTTCTGGTTTTCATGACTGGCATCATCTTTCTGTCCTTCAGCATAACCACAAGCAGGATCCCTCATTTCCTCCTGTGGAAGATTACATGAAAAATAACGAGTAATGTTGATTGTTCCATCACTATAAACATCACATTCTACAACAGAAGAGTACATGTTGCAGGAGCAACTGAGATACTGACAGCAGGCAAGGTAGATCCTTATCATGTTATCACATATTTAAACACAAGAATTTTATCTAATCTCTGATAGTGTAGCTATCTCTGCACAGTAACCAAATAAGCTGCAGTTTTTGCACAGGCAAACATGTGTATTTGGTTAATCAGTACAAAAAATTAGTATACAATCTGAGGTTCAAATGCTACAAATTTTTGAAAAATTTGTTTCATCAATCATTTATTTGTTGCTGGAGGCTAGTCACTTATAGTGATATCACAGACTCACATTGAGAGAAGATAAGAATATCCTCACCAGCTTAGAAATCAGTCTCAACTGAATTAGAAACACACTTTCTCTCTTACTTTGTGGTTAATTTTTTATTTCCAAAAGTTTTTCCATATTTTTTTTACGTACACACACACATACAGAAACTAATGTAGTGAGTATTTTTAGGCAAGGTATTACAATTTGCAGTAATAGCTAGCACACAAACATCATGCAAAGGCATAGGCACCATTAAGCTTATGAAAAGTTGCATTCCCCCAACGATCCAGTCATGCTATTAGAGAGAGAGAGAGAGAGAGAGAGAGAGAGAGAGAGAGAGAGAGAGAGAGAGAGAGAGAGAGAGAGAGAGAGAGAGAGAGAGACAGAGGGAGGGAGGGGGGGGGGGATGATGATGATGGGGAAATAAACAAGATGTTACATGGATTGAATAGATAAAAATTCAGATAAAATTAACTGTTAGAAAGAAAATAATCAGTCCCCCCGATGTCCACCTTTTATGGTATATCAGGTCTGTTCTTCATTAACTTAAGATTTTTTGTAGAGACTTTCTGCCAATGACAACTAAAGAGAAAATTATCTTTAAGGATTAAAAGTCTGCATGGCAAAGTCTCCACAGCAGGAATATACTTTTATTCTCCAACCATGTTTGATTTTTATTCCAGTGGTAGTTTCTCTCATATTTACTATACAGCAGTTGCGTCTGAAGTTGGAAAGTCATTTTTTAACACTAAATGGGTTTTACCAACCAGAAAAGCATTTAATTTAACCTCACCAGCACCTACCATAGTGTATTAGTTTAGCATTATTTTACCATAGTTCCTCTAGCCAACTCATTCCCCATGTCACATTGTTACTCTGTTATGTTGGATTAAATAATCAATAACTGGAGAATTAATAAAAATACAAAATTGTACCCATGTCTTTCATCCAATAAAATATACAACCAAACTAAGAGTGCAATCCTAGTAAAGGGGCTCCCACTACACTACAAGGATACTGGCTGGCTTTACCAGAATGACAGGGAGAGATAATGCACAAAAAAGCAGTTTCGGTGTGGGTAGCAGTGGGCTAACTTGCTTTGTCTCCCTGATTAAATCAAATTAAGATTAGAATGAAAAAGCAGTGATACATTTAGACTGATGGATGGATGGATGGATGGATGGATGGATGGACAAGGAAATTGACCACATCCTTAGCAAAAATGTGTCATAAGGGATTTTGGGAAAATGTGAAAACCTAAATTAGAACTACAAGACATGGATTTGAACCACTATTCTCCCAAAAGTGATTTCAGTGTTTCAACCACTGTGCCATCTCACTAAGTCATTCTAACCCAGCCAGAACTCCGTCCTTTAAGCCAAAACACAACTATTGTATATTTTCTATGTGTTTTATCAACATGTCATGTTACAATAATTTTATTAAGAAATTAATTTCAGTTTCAAGCACCTCCTGCTCATACTCATTTGGTTTATGGAGTTTATGCAATGTTTTGTGCTACTGGTGCACTTTGTGGTAAACAGCGGGATAGCCCATTGGATCACCTGAAATATTAAAACTGGTCAAAACTTGCATTGAAACTATTCTCGAGTGATGTTCATAGTTAAATTGACCACAGGTACATAACATTTCACATATTACATTTAAGCATTATCAAACAGTGACCATCTATATGGGAAGCAATTTAAACACCATAAAACCATATGAAAAGGAGAAATTTTCCATAACAATGTGACCAGTATTTCAGTATAGTCATAGAGTCCCTCCAGCCCAGTTACTGATATTGATTTTTATCTCATCTATTCTTCCTTTGGTTTGTCTGTCTTGTTTTGTTTTGTTTTGTTTTGTAAAAACAACTAGTCATACACGCCCAAGTCAAAACTATAGAACACGAAGACAGAGAGGAGTTAAAAAATGACTATATGTCAAGTCCAACTGATGTAAGAAAAAGACAGCTAATAACAGGGACATCGACCAACGACTACAAGACACCATACAGAAATGGAGGTCCAAAGCTAAAAATTAAATGGCCTTCACCATATTACTTTGACGGATAAAAGTACAACACAGTCGACACTCCGCAAGTCATTTGCTAAAATGGCTGATAACTCAGACGCCACACTCAAGCAAAAATTAAAAAATGGGCATTCCATCAGGAAGTGGCAGACAGTTAAAACTTGGGCACAATGGCTACGAAGTGGTGAGGGAGTGCCACTTATAAAGTGACGATGGCTAAGAAGACAGTGCCCAATATGCAACCTAGTTAAAATGACCTCCTCCTGGCGGGAGGGCCGAGAAGAGGTCGTCCAAGCTGCTGGGAGAAGCTTAATACTCCAGAGCTTATTCCCATGACAGGAGGACCAATGGCGATGCCGAAGGGACACCATCTCCTGACAGACGGCAAAATAGGTATCATTAGAGGGAATATGGGTATTAGTGGGCAGAGGGACAAGGACTGCAGCCTTGGCAAAAGTGTCCGCAGCCTCATTTCCTGGCAGACCGACATGACTAGGAACCCACATAAACATCACAGTGGCTCCACCAAGAGTGTGCAAGTGACAGTTTTCCTGGATCCATTGCACTAAGGGATGGGTGATGTACAGCGCACATAGACTTTGAAAGCCACTGAGAGAGTGAGCAGAGGACAAAATTGAAAAGTCTACATCACCAGATCTGCTCCGTGGCCTGATTCAGGGCGAAGAGCTTCGCTCTAAATACTGAGCAGTGTGCTGGAAGCCAATATCCAAGCCAATGATGAAGGCACACCCAACACCGTGATCAGTCTGAGAGCCATCAGTGTACACAAAGGTACTATCGCGAAGTTCCACGTGAAGGTTGTGAAGCTGAAGGCGATAGACTGAGGCTGGAGTAGTGTCCTTAGGAAGCCAATGAAGGCCAAGGTTAACATGGGGCCCCTCACAAAGCCAAACTGGTGAAGGGTTCACACCCACCAGAAAAGTTGCAGGTAGTGTGAAGTTAAAACCGCTAGAGCAAATGCCGAAAGTAGACCCCAGGAGGAATGTGCCCCATACTGCCGATCAAACGAATCATCAAAGAAAGAGGCATATGATGGGTGGCCACACACGGCAGACAAACAGCATGAATACCTGCTGAGGGGGAAGTCATAACAATATGACAGTGGTAGTTCAGCAGCATCAGCAAACAGACGCTAAACCGGGCTAGTTTAAGAGGCTCCAGTGGCCAAATGGATGCCATGATGGTGGATAGAGTTGAGATGGAGTAAGAGGGACAGATGTGCAGATGCATAAACATAGCACCCATAGTCTAGATCAAAGAGACAAGGGACCAGTACAAACAGAGGAGGGTGGTTCGATCTGCACCCCAGGAAGTACAATTGAGGACACGTAGGACACAGAGGGTCTGTGTACATTGGGCTGCCAGTAAGACACATGGGAGGACTAAGAGCCACAAAAATTTCATAGTTTCAATGAAAGGAACAGGCCCAAGGCGTAAAGATGGTGGGAGAAACCAACTGCAGTGCCAGAAATTCATACAGATGGTTTTGTCTGTGGAAAGACGAAATCCATTGTCAATGCTCCAGGAGTAAAAACAATCAAGACATCGCTGAAGACGACACTCAGTGAGACAGGTTCATGGAGAATTGCAATAGATAGCAGAATCGTCAATAAAAATGGAGCCAGAGATGCCCGGTGGGAGAAACGCCACTTCGCTGGATAAAGGTGTCCAACAAGGCAGAATTCACACACATCTTGAAGACTCAGCCTTTTAAGAATTCGTGAAACAAATAGGGCAGGCAGCTAGAGAAACCCCACATGTAAAAAGTACAGAGGATACCAGTTCTCCAGCAAGTGTTGTAGGCCTTCTCCAAATTGAAAAACAGGACCAAAGTCTGGGATTTCTGCAGAAAACGATTCATGACATGGGTGGATGAAGTACCAAGATGATCTCGTGCAGAACACCACGCCCAAAATCCACACTGAGCAGCCGTAAGTAAATTGTGAGACTTGATCAACCATACCAGGTATGGATGAATCATACTTTCCATCACCTTGCAAACACAGCTGGTGAGAAAGAGATTGGGTGGTAGCTAGAAGGAAGGTTTTTGTCCTTACTGGGCTCACGTATGGGTATGACAGTCACTTCATGCCAACATCCAGAAATGTTGCCCTCTGCCCAGATGCAGTTGTACGTATTAAGCAGAAAGTACTTGCCCATAAAAGAAGAGTGCTGCAACATCTGCATGTGGACAGTATCTGGCCCTGGGGTGGAGGATTGGGATGAACAGAGCATGACCTAGCTCCCTCATACTAAGGCGGCATTGTAGCACTCACAATTTTGAGAAGAGAAAGATATCACCTGAGCTGCCTATGCTCATTTCCAGTGGAGGAAGGCGGGGTGATAGTGGGAACAGCTCGAAATTTCCTCGAAATGGTGGCCCAAGGTGTTGGAGATAGCAACTGGATCCACACTGTAAGGCCGGAAATTGGTGAATAGATCTTGGTTCCAGAGAGCCGTCAGAGGATGGCCCACATGACAGAGGAAGGGGTGGAATTGTTAGAAGAATAGTGAATGAAATCCAGCTAGCTTTTTTGCTATACCAGAGAACATGAAGACACTTTGCATGCATCTGTTTATAACGAATGCAGTTTGCCATCATAGGGGGACAGTTAAAAACCTCCCCATGCACGAACTGCGTCATGGCATGCCTCAGTCCACCAATGGACTGGGACACGGTATGGCAAAGAGGAAGTGCGAGGAATGGAATGTTCTGCAGTAGTAAGGGTAATGTTTGTGGTATTTTCCACCTGGTCATCACAACCAGGGAAATCTTTTTCTTCGAAGGTCACCAGGGAGGAGTAAATCTGCCAGTCAGCCTTAGTAAGCTGCCATTTGGGTGTCCACACATGTGGGGTAGGAGTCAGCAAATGGGAAATGGTCACTCATGTAGGTGTCAGAAAGAACGGACCATTCAAGACAATGGGCATCCTGGGCAGTGCAGAAAGATAAGTCCAAGTGGGAATACGTGTGTGAGGAGTCAGAAAGGTATGCGAGTGCTCCAGTGTTAAGGTAGAATAGGTTAAGAAGGTCAGCCAGGAGGACACCTGTCTAACAGGTTCTAGGAGAACCCCAAAGGGGATGATGTGCATTAAAGTCAATGAGTAGCAGAAATTGTGGAGATAGCTGCCCAATAAGCTAAAGGAAGTCTCCCCTGGTGACATCGAATGACTGAGGGATATAAATGGTACAGAGGGAAAAAGTCAGGTGAGGAAGGAAAAGGTGAACTGCAACAGCTTGAAGATGGGTAGTCAGGAAGATGGGTTGACTATGAACATCATCCCGTACGAGCAGCACGACATCCCCATGAGATGGAATGCTGACCTCAGGGGGAAGGTCAAAACAAACTAGGAAGAAATGTGAAAGCTCAAAGCAGTTTTGAGGACACAATTTTGTTTCCTGAAGGCAGAGTAAAAGGGGATGCTGTGGTGCTAAAAGTGGCCGTAAATCCTCTTTGTGGGACCGAAGGCCATGAATGTTCCATTGGAGGAGAGTCATGATGAGGAAGAAATGAAGGGGCGTCAACTCGGCAGCTGCGAAGTGACAGCCTGCGGAGATTCACTGGTACAGGGCACAGAAGCAGGAGGATCCTGCTCCATTGGGTCCACAGATACACTGACTTGCTTGTGCTGTCAGTCTGTGGAGTCCAACACAGAAAAACAGTTTGTGGTGCACACCGGCGACATGGAGGCTAGCCAGGCTAAGGTATCACGTGGCAATACTGTCGAAGAGGATCTTAGAGTCGCTGAAAGAGAAGATCGTCTATCTTTGTTGAACTTCTTCAAGCCTTTCCGGTTAACAGAGGAAGGCTCAGGTGTTGTTTGGCTGGAGGGAAGCAGGAAGTCTTCACGGGGGTACTACTCCTGTCCTTTCTGGCCTACCGGTTGTGTAGCTGGTGGCTTCACCCCTTGAGGCAAGAGTTTGATGGCTCGATGCACTGCTGGATGGGGGTGGGGATTACGATGATGATCATGATGCCTTGACACTAGGTAATTTCACAACCCACAACCTCAGAGCTGAATTTGAGATCACATGTCTGTGTGACGACATCCTTCATGGAGTGAGAGGTAACAAGAACAGAACTATAAGTGCCAGACAGGAGAACGCAGGGTTTGCAACTAGCCAATAACCTGCGAGCGACTGGGTAAGGCACTTTTTCCTTTACCCTGATCTCCTGGGCAGCCTGTTCATCGAGATACATGGGACAATCCCGAGAGGATATGGCATGACTGCCATTGCAATTGATATAGTGGGAAGAAGGAAGAGGACAATCATCCCCATGTGCATCCCTACTGCACGTTACACATTTCGCTGGGTGTCGACAAGACATTCTAGTGTGGTTGAAACGATGACACTGATAGCAACACATCAGGTTCGGAATGTACGGTCAGATTGTGATAATCTCATAGCCTGCTTTGATCTTCGACAGAAGCACTACCCTATCAAAGGTGAGAAAAACGGTGCCAGTGGGCACTAAGGAGGAATCTACCTTTTTCATCGCCCAATGGATAGAAATGACACCCTGGTCAGAGAGGTAAGATAGGATTTCAGCCTCAGTCAGGTCATCAAGCAGCCTAGTGTAAACAACACCATGGGAAGAATTCAGAATTCTACGGGCCTTGACACAAACAGGATATCGTGGAGATGCAAGGCGGCAAGCAGTAGTTGTGTTTGAGAATCAGAAGTAGTCTCCCAAAGCAAAGTGCATTCCATAAATGAGAGCAGGATTTCACAGGGCCAGCAATGCCATTGACACCTTTCTGAATAATAAATGGATTTACCATTGCAAAGGACTGACATTTTTCAGTACATGAAACCACGAGGAACCATGGTGCAGCTGGAAGGGTCTTTCGAATTGTTAGCCTCATTCCCATTCCGTTTACATTTCGTAGATGTTGAGTGTGAAGATGATTGGCTCATTGCAAGAAAATCCCCCATGACTGCCAGCATGTCCGATGGTGTGCTCCTTCCAACTGGGGCCCCCTTCACAAGGGAGCACACCCACCTTAGGTGATTGTTCACACCTCAGGTCACACCTCCCAAACACCTGACAGAGGGGCCAATCGACAATTTGGGAAGGTAGCAGCTCAGGCAATTGCCCCTCCCTGGGCCTAGCTCGTACCAAAGGGTACATGCCAACCTCACCTGTCAACCCGGGGATGGAAATTACTCGTTACCCAGTCACCTGTTATGAGTCAGACACATGGGCTGGTCGTCAGGGAGGAAGAAGAAAAAGAGGAACCTCTGATGCCAAAGTGGAGGAATGGGAGGAGAAGGGAAACAAAGAAAGGAAAAGGTAACGACAGACAATGGTGAGACTGTTCTTACGTCAATAATGACTGACAATGTGGAAAATTCCCAATAACACCCCAGACATGTTCCCCAGGGGAGGGGAAAAAGAATAGCAAGAGGATAGACATGTAGCATGGAAGGGAAAGGTGCTGCAAAGGCTGCAGCCCCATGGTGGCCAAGCACAAACTTGCCAAAGACTGGTGAGCCCCCTGGGGGTGGGGGTGGGGGTGGGGAGTCTTCCTTTGGTGCTTAACTTCTTAACTTAAGTATTTCTCCTTTAACACACAATATTGATTGTGGTGGGGCAAATCATACAAGAAGAAGGTGGCAGTAGAAGTCTAAAACAGTCAAATGCCTTTACAAAAATAAATAAATTAATGCAGTGTTATCTTCATTTTTAAACAACATTGGAAGTCATGTAAGGATCAGATTACAGTGCGACAGAAGGTTTTAGACATTTTTCTAGCAAGAAAGTAAGTCTACTGTATAGGATAGAACCAAAGAAATTTTAGTTTGCAGAAGCAAGCATTTCTAACCTTGGATTCTTTAGTGCCGATAGACGAGTCTTTGGTGCTGATACAGGCAGAAAGAGCAGCACTACATTTTCCATCACCATATTCTAATTCTACATCATTAGCTTCAATTTTCTGTACTAGCACCTCATCCTGCTCCTTTCCATCTTGCTCATTTTTCTGTTCTTCCGTTACTCTTGCAACAGCCACCACCGTATTACTACTGTCAGCATCTATAGCATTAGTATCAAGAAGGGAGTTTCTGTCAGAGGATTCTGTCAAAACATTAATTCTCTCTTCTTGTTCCACATCATCAGCTTTTTCATGACATTGTTTACCATTAATTATATTTGGAAGTAGTATATTTTTGTCTGACACAGACATGTTCTCAGAAACACTTTCATCCTCAATACTTTTCAAACAAATTGTTTTTTGTTCTAAGTTAAATTGTGCTAAAGAACTTTGTGTGTGTTCATTATTAAGTTCATCAGATAATGTTTTGTTCACATTTGTATCTCCCTTCTCAGTACAACAAGTATCAGATGATTCTGTAAATTCCACTGGCAAGTGCATGCCTGAACTATCAGACTTCAGTAGGGTTGGAGGAAATTGTTCATGCTTCTGTATTTCCTGATCACTATCTTCTCCATTAGTTACGGGTTGAGCAACCTGTGTCAACACAGCTTTCGTTGATTCCTCAGTTTCATAACTAGGATTTTCTGATGAATTGATGCTAACTTTCATACTGTTTGTCTGTGGATCAAACAATACCATCTCACTTTCCTCACACTCTACAGTGGATTTTGCTAGTTGCATACCCCTTTCTTCTTTACCAGTATCTGACAAAAACTCCTCATCTTTGGCAGAGACAGTGGAGGGATTAGAAATTTCTTTACAGCTGTCAACATCTAACTGTAGCATTTGAGGACAGTTATACCCATCACCCTTCACAATTTGAGTGCATATAGAGTTGTCATGCAATAACGAATAGTTTCCTGCGTCTGTTTGTAAAACAGTGCTGTCAGAATTTTCCATACCACCCAGTGATTGAGAACTTACATCAGTACTCACATGTGACACCAAAACTTCCTCTCTTTCACAAGAAGTACAGGTTTCCAATGATATTCTTGATGTATCTGCAGTCCCATTTGGCTCTTGTGCACCAGATGCGGCAAAATGTGAAAATGCCTGCTCTTCAGCAACACATTTTACATCATGGTCATCAGAATTACCCGCAGTCTTATCTAACAATAAATGAGAGAAAGTACTTGAAATTTCTGCACTTGGATCTCCATACTCTGCAGCTTCATCTGTCTGACTGATAGAACAAGAGACATCTGCTGTGTGAATGCCACTGTCTTCACGATCAGTATCACCACCATTTGAAGAAGAGCCAAGCATTTCTATTGATGATGCTGACAGTGGATAATCTTTGACACTATTACAATGTTCTAAGCCTTCAAAACTTTGAACTCTTTCAAGCAGCTCAGAACCAACATCATCACAATATTTTTTGTCCAAACTGTCTAAAGAACGATGAAATTTTCGTCTGCTATGCTTGGTGTTATCTGACTGAATCCAACATTGCTCTGTATCATCTAAAGTTCTTCTATTATCTGAAATATCACCCTCATATCTGTAATAACCTTCATTTTTCGAGTGAGTATCTGCAATTATTTCAAATTTGTTATTTGTGCTTGCATCTGTAGCAGAATTCAGGGACCTCTCTTTCAGAGAATTATCCGAGTTATTACCATTCATATCATACGAATTCAGACCACTTCCACTCTCTTCTAAAAGTTCAGAATCACTTCTGTAGCACTTTTCTCCAAAATTGTTGTCACCATTTTGTTCAAGTTTGCCATCATCATTAACATTTATGTACGATTCGGATGGCTGTTTTCTAGGATTTTGCAACTGCAGCTGTCTAGATGTTTTTATTTCTGTTTCAGAACTTTTCTTCCTACTGCTCAGCCCAGAAGAATTTATTCCAAGAGATGACAATCTTTCTTTGACTGTTTTAGTATCAATTAATTCTGCTGGTTTGTTCTTTGAGGAATGATCTTTTGAAGTTGAAGATTTTTCAAAGACTTCCCTTCTTTTCAGAACATCTACTTGTGGCAACGATAATTTTCTGGTACTATCAGAAATGCAACCGTTACCTTCAGCACCCAAGCTCTTTTTGTCTGTCATAGGAACTTCTGACTTTAATGAATACTTTCTAGGTTTTGGAGCCACAGGAGGTGGCGTTTTTTCTTTCTTTCCATCATCATTAAGTCTCTCTTCACTCCTCAAACTGCAGTTTGCTTCCTTCACTGAATGATGTTCATTTCTGGAACTATTCTTTGACTTAACTCTTGTCTCAGCAAAATTAACATAACCCTGAATTGCTTGCTCATATGTGAATTCTTGAGACTCTTGCGAAGTTAATGAAGTATCCTGCCCATCATTTGCATTGTTTGTTTGGATGGTGGCCCTCTGGGACTCTGCAGCATACTCTTTTCCAGGCTGAAAAACCAAGAAAATACAGAAAAATCTTTAAAAATGCAGTAATGAATTGTTTTCTGTAAACAAGTGGACTTTTTTTTTAGAACTTACATCACACATTTATTTACATGCTGCCTAACAATACTTTTAGTTCTTATAATTAAATTTTCCCCGAGATATTTGAGTCATCTTATAGTATTTAACTGTCGTTATTGGTTTCTAATATTTACTAATTCACCTAAACAACAGCATCTAGCTTTATAAGGCCATATTGTTATTATGCTTCATTGCTACTATTACTCTTCCACCTTTTGTTCCTTCACAAGAGGTTTTGGACACATTATTTCTTCAATTTAATCTGATGTGCAATGCTGATAATTAGATTTCCCTCTCTTATGTCACTCTTTCCAAAATTTATAAAAATGTATATACATCTTAAATCACATGAACATTCTGCTAATTATACAGAAAAATCTTTATGAACATGTTTATTTTATTGTACTATACATTTTTCCTTGAATTATTTTCACAGAAACAAGTTATATGACAAAAAATATGTACCTATTTTCATTTAGTAAATAACTCACCATGCTTTGAATCTCACTATCATCACTGTCATTGTTTCTGCTGCCAGAATTTGCTCCAAGGCCCAAATCGCTCAAGTCTTTATCATCATCATCTTTGTACACGACAAGACTTACTTTTCGCCCTCGATTAGTTCTGTGGGACAAAAGTGTGTTACATTGAGTTATTTAGACTATGCCAAGGTATGATCTAAACAGCTTTCAATTTAGTTGCATGAAATTCAGAGGACTACCACAGTTTTAGATAGTAATTTGAGTAATTACAATTAGAGTTTTTGTTGGAGATTCAGAGGTAACATGCAGTTACATTAAAGAAAAGCAGAATAAAATAATGGTGGCTACCTCATCGGAGACTTGCCAACAAAGTAGCTACCCTGTTTGATTATGGACTTCGTAATTGTGAATGTTTCTTAATTAGCATTCGTTCGCTCCTTATTATGAACAGACCTCAAGTTTTGGAAGCAAATAAAGGACTGTAGATGGCATCACAGATAAAAATGTCATTCAGTTTATATCCTGTTTCTTCTCTCTGAGGAAAAGTGACGTGTATTTTTTTAACGTTCAAATGGCTCTGAGCACTATGGGACTTAACATCTGAGGTAATCAGTCCCCTAGAGCTTAGAACTACTTAAATCTAACTAACCAAAGGACATCACACACATCCATGCCCGAGGCATGATTCGAACCTGCGACCGTAGCAGTCACGCGGTTCCGGACTACAGCGCCTAGAACCGCATGGCCACCGCGGCCGGCTTTTTTAATGTATTTTTGTTGATATTTATCAGAATTTTCTGAACAGTTTTAAGTTTTTTTCTCTTTAAAATTTTTAATTTTCAGTTTCAACCAAACATTATGGGAATGTTAATTGTTTATGAACATTTTCTAGTTTTATTTCATAACTAACTGGGTATGCTGAATTTAATAATATGAGGACAGCATTTCAAATCATTGAATGTAAGTGATGCTATCCCTATTAATAATATGAACATATGCATAGGCATCCATATTGATGAGCATTTAAATTGGAAAAAGTACATTTTGGAACTCTTACGACAGCTTAATTCATCCAAATTTGCATTTAGAATCATTGCAAATCTTGGGGAGAGACAAATGAGTAAGTTGACACATTTTGTATATTTTCATTCAATAAGGTCATATGGAATAATGTACTGGGGTTGCTCATCTTTAAAACAGGAACTCTTCATTGCACAAAAATGTTCTCTAAGAATAATGTGCGGTGCTCACCCACAATCAACTTTTAGACCTCTGTTTAAGGAATTGGGTATTCTGACTATGGCTTCACAGTATATTTATTCCCTCATGAAGTTTGTTGTAAATAATCCATTACAGTTCAAGAGAAACAATGAGGTACATAATTACAATACCAGAAGGAAAAATGACTTTCATTACTCCAGTTACGGTTGTCTTTAGCACAAAAAGGGACGCACAATGCTGCAACAAAAATTTTTGATTACTTACTTAGGGAGATAAAATGTCTGACAGACAGCAAACTACAATTTGATAACAAACTGAGGAAGTTTCTCCTTGACAACTACTCCTATCATGTAGAAAAATTTATATTATGGTAATGTGTAAAAGGTGGTGGGTAGAAATTACCAACTCACATCTATATATAATTTTTGGTAATAATAATAATAATAATAATAATAATAATAATAATAATTAAAAATATAGAGCTTAGAAATGTTCAGAATATAGTGGTATGTAAAAATTAATTTACAATGTAAATGTAAAATGACTTGTTCCACATCATGACAATCTACTGAGTAAAATGATTCATGGAACATGTAACTAACTAGTAACTAACTAACAAATGTATACTATTGAAAAGTGCTTAAAGAAATCAAAGTGAACTACCTGAAAAGTAATGAGTGCATAACTAACAGGTGTTTGAGATGCAACACAATTTGTGTACTTCTTGCAGTCTGAATATTTTCAGACTTACCAAGTAAGTTAAATCAAACTGACAGTTCTAGAATCCAGTCCTCTTGTGTCAGTCAAGTTGCCCAGGATAAATTAACCTGGTAAGTGGAATGGAAAGTCTAGTACTACATGTGGAAATTTCAAAACATATCAAAGGTATTAGTGATTTGATAAAAAGTAGAATCCTGTGCGGAGATTTTGGCAGTAAAAATAGACATCACAAGGAGGTGAGAGAGTACTGGTATGAAGAACTTAACCTCAAAACATAAGTGAACAGTAAAACTAAAGTAATGCATAGTCCAAGTGTACACACTTTAAAGTAAAGACAGACTCCTTAATGATCATATAAACACATCAAAAAACGTTTTGCATCACCTCAGTTCTGAGAGTTCCATAACCTGTACAGAGATCAACATAAACATCATTTCTGCCCTTTTTATTTCTCATGAAAACCACACATACAGCGAGACCTTCGGAAGTGGTGGTCCAGACTGCTGTACACACCAGTACCTTTAATACCCAGTAGCACGTCCTCTTGCATTGATACATGCCTGTATTTGTCGTGGCATACTACCCACAAGTTCATCTAGCCACTGTTGGTCCAGATTGTCCCACTCCTCAACGGCGATTCGGCGTAGATCCCTCAGAGTGGTTGGTGAGCCATGTCATCCATAAACAGCCCTTTTCAATCTATCCCAGGCATGTTCCATAGGTTTCATGTCTTGAGAACATGCTGGCCATTCTAGTTGAGCGATGTCATTATCCTGAAGGAAGTCATTCACAAGATGTGCGTGCTGGGGGTGCAAATTGTCATCCATGAAGACAAATGCCTCACTAATATGCTACCGATATGGTTGCACTATCAGTCAGAGGATGGCATTCACTCATCGCACAGATGTTACGGCGCCTTCCACGACCACTAGCAGCATACGTCGGCCCCACAAATGCCACCCCAAAACAGCAGGGAACTTTCACCTTGCTGCACTCACTGGACAGTGTGTGTAAGGCATTCAGCCTGACCGGGTTGCCTCCAAAAACGTCTCCGACGATTGTCTGGTTCAAGGCATATGTGACACGCATCAGTGAAGAGAACATGATAGCAATCTTGAGATGTCCATTCAGGATGTTGTTGGGCCCATCTGTACCACTCTGCATGGTGTTGTGGTTGCAAACATGGACCTCGTCATGGATGTCGTGGGTGAAGTTGCTCATCATGCAGCCTATTATGCACAGTTTGAGTCATAACACGGCGTCCTGTGGCTGCATAAAAAGCATTGTCAAACATGGTGGCGTTGCTGTCAAGGTTCCTCCTAGCCATTATCCATAGGTAGCAGTCATCCACTGCAGTAGTAGCCCTTGGGCGCCTGAGTGAGGCATGTCATTGACAATTTCTGTCTCTCTGTATCTCCTCAATGTCCGAACAACATTGCTTTGGTTCACTCCAAGACATCTGGATACATCCGTTGTTGAGAGCCCTTCCCGGCACAAAGTAACAATGCGGACATGATCAAACTGCAGTATTGACCATCTAGGCATGGTTGAACTACAGACAACACGAGCCATGTACCTCCTTCCTGATTGAATGACATGAACTGAACTGAACGGCTGTTGAACCCCCTCAGTCTAATAGGCACTGGCCAAAAAAGTTTGTTTACATCTTTGGGTGGGTTTAATGACATCTTTGAACAGTCGAAGGGACTGTGTCTGTGATACGATTTACCACACTCCAGGAAATTTGTTGCACTAAAATTATAGTCTGAAGTGAGACCTGGATGAAACAAAGTATAAAACTGAAATATTTAATGAGGCATGGAACATATACTGAAAAAACAGATTGGATGCCATACGGAGAAGCCCATTCATAGCAATTAACAAAAATTTTGTCTCTATGGAGTTCGAAATTGAGTTTGCATGTGAGTAATCAGCCTATGGGAACTCAAGTTAATAATCAGATGTTTTTGCTGGCCATCTGACTACGCTGTAAGAGTTTCAGAATCTTTCACAGGAAGTCTATGCTCAGGAGCGTGAAAGTACCCTGAACATGCAATCTTACTCAGACGCAATTTCAGCCTACTGAGTATGAACTCTGGTATCTATAGATCCAGTGCAGGTGGTATGGACTGTCAACTGAAGCAGCTCTGGCCACTTTGACAGCTAGTTTCAAACCCACATGCAATTGAAATATTTTAGGCCTTGTCGCTACTAACAGGCCTTACCTTTCTGTCAATGTCAGCACATATACAAGGATTAGCGATTACGATATCATAGCGACAATGGTTATCGAAGTTAATAAATCCATCAAGGAGGGTAAGAAAATTTTTATGCTGGGAAGATCAGGTAAGTAGTTGTCAGCCTCTTACTTAGACAATGGATTGGCATCACTTAGTTGTAACTATTATGGACACAGAGCAATGATGGGAGTTTTAACAGTGATGTTTGTGCCATGTAAGAAGATTAAGGATAGGGAAGAGCTGCCATAATTTAATAATAAAATTTAAAATGCTGAGGAAACAGACTGTTTCACTCCTGATTCACAAAAGAATGCAGAAATGTCGACAGGCAAGAGTTAGTAGAAACTGGCGTGTGTATAAAAAAGTTATCTAACAAGCATAGAACAGCTTCCACTGTCACATGTTTGCGAAAGATCTCTTTGCATTTATTGTAAATACCTTGCACAGTACAGGCGATTCCTGTATGTAAAACTGGTGTCATTAACATGAGTTTGTTGCAGAATTCTTGAGCATATTCAACATTTAATCACAATAAATTTCACTGAGAGAGGAGAACTTCTATTCAAAAATTACTACAAACTTACACAGTGTCCAATCACATTAATTTAACCACCAGTCAAAAGCCCAAATACACCTTTTGCAGTGTGGATGTGCAAGAAGCGAGTCGGCGAGTGTCTGGAATGTACTGACAGGGATGTGCAGCTATGCCAACTCCAGTGTTGTGGCCGGCTGCACTACGTCTCTCTGTTGAGGATCCATATTGTTAACAGGCCGATCAAGAGTGTCGCACAGATTCTTGATTGGGTTTAAAGCCGGGGAGTCTGGGGGCCGGGGGACTTTGGTAAACTACCCCTGGCACACTATGAACCATGCACGGACACACAGAACTGTGTGATACGTTCCACTATCCTGCTGGTAGATGCCATCAACCTGAGGAAAAAGAAACTGTATGTGGGGGTGGACATGGCCCCCACGGATAGATGCACACTCGTGTTGAGCCACTGTATCTTCCAAAATTATGTAGTCACTGAGGGAATGCCACAAAAACATTCCCCAGACAGTAACACTCCCTCCTTCACCCTGGACCCTTCCAAAAGTTGTTGTAAGGTGTTTGGTTTCAGTCTGATGGAGCATAAAACATGATTCACCTGGAAAGGCCACCTGTTGCCACTAAGTGGATATCTACTTGTGGTACTGGCATGTAAATCCCAGCCTTCATCCCTGATGAACAGCAGTCAACACGGGTACATGAACCAGGTGCCTGCTGCAGAGGCCCATATGCAGCAACATCTGCTGAACAGTCATTGACGTGACACTGTTCGTAGCTTCTCGATTCATCTGGGCAGTCAGCTGTTCAACAGTTGGATATCTATTTGCCTGTAGACACCTCTGCAGCTGTCTTTCATCTGTGGCCTGTGGCGCACCACAGTTGCTGTGGCACCAGTTTTTTATAGTGCTATTCTTCAATTCATAGTTTAGCGTAACCATGGTTGCACATGAACGGTTTAAAAACTTACCCATTTTGGAAATGCTTACACGCTTGGCCTGAATGCCAGTGTTCATACCAGATAACGGCTTCATTTCTGGATTACAAGGACTGCACTGTTTACTGGGTCTGTCTCTTTATATACCCTCCTCTGCTAGTGCTGCCACCTGTTGTCTGTGAGTGGTTATTGCACGCTGACATTGAATATTGGTAGCAGTCACAGTAATGTGCCTGGACTATGTAGAGAGCACTGCTCTTGTGAAACTTTACTTCCTCTTCTCTCACATGATATCCTTGAATAATGGTTGAAGGTTAGCAGACAGGCTCTATACTTCTAGATTTCTGGAAAGCATCCGACAAAATGCCCCCACTGTGAATTGTTAATGAAGACCTGAGGATACAGATTAGGTTCTCAGACATCTGAAGGCTCCAAAGACTTCTTCAATAACAGAACACACTATGTTATCCTAGATGCTGAGTGTTTATCAGAGACAAGGGTATCATCGCGAGTGTCCCAGGGAAATGTGATATGACTGATTGATAGACAGGGTGAACAGGAATCTGCAACTGTTTGCTTATGATGCTGTAGTGTACAGGAAGGCTTCATTATCAAGTGACTGTAGGAGGATACAGGATGATTTGGACAGTTTCTATTTGGTATGGTGAATTGCAGCTTGCTCTAAATGTAGAAGAATTCAACTTAATACAGATGAGTAGGAAAAACAATCCTGTGATGTTTAAATACAGTATTAGTGTTGTACTGTTTGACACAATCACAATAGTTAAATTTTGAGGCATAATGTTGCAAAGTGATATGAAATGGTAAAGCACATGAGGTCGACTAAGGAAGGCAGATGGTCAACTCTGGTTTAAGGGGACATTTCTACTGAAGTGTAAAGGAGACTGTATACAGAATGTTAGTGCAACCTATTCTTGAGTACTGTTTGAGTGTTTAGGATCACCACCAGGCAGGATTCAAGAAGACAAAGCAATTCACAGACCTACTGCTGCATTTGTTACCGTATTTTTCATCAATACACTAGTTTGATGGAAATGCCTCACAAATCAAAAGTGAATACTTGGAAACAAGAAGACGTTCTTTTTTTGCAACGCTATTTATACAGTTCGGAGAAGCTGCATCTGTGACTGACTGCTAAATTACTCTACAGCCACTAATGCAGATCTAACTTAAGGACTGTGAATACAAGTTAAGAGAAGTTAGGGGGGCAATACAGAGGTTTCTAGAGTGATGTTTTCCCCTTGCTATGTATGTGAGTGGAACAGGAAACGGAACAACTAGTGGTGATACAAGGTATCCTCCACCATGCATCACATGGTGGCAATGCAGAGTATGTATGAATGATGTGAAAGTCAGTAATGATTAACTGTGGAAGCTATTTTAAACACTATAAGTAAAAAAACACTCTGCTCAACAGAATGACAAGCTTGATATTTACTAACCGTTCTTCCATCATTTCATTGAAAGTTTTACTGCGTTTTCGATTTCGATCGTATTCTTCCAGCTCAAATTTCTTAACTTCTACCACTCTCTCAATAATATGTTCTTGGCGTTTTCTGCGGCTGTTCTTCCAGTTGTCAAGGTTCTGAAATTTAAGGAAGTATGTAATTTATTTCTGTAAACAGTGCCAAACAGTAATTAAGGAAACTAGATATTTCCAAGAGACTTTCAAAATCATGTTAGTTGGTTAAAACACATTATTGATATGAGAATGATTAAAAATGTACATGATCTATGAAGAGCACCAGCATCGAGTTTGGGGGATGAATATGGACTGGGAGGGTAACACATGCTCCAGTGCTGAAATCTTATTTCAGTCTTTCACACAGCAGCAGCACCACCACCACCACCACCACCACCACCACCACCACCACCACCACCACCACCACCAAAAACACAGAGAATGAGAGTGTTATTCAAGATTTCATGTTTCATCACTAGTCTGACACTTTCCAAGTACTTAGAACTGCATGATGTGCCAGAGGATAATCCATGTAGACCCCAGAAGCAGTGTCTTGACACTGACAGATGGATGTTTTATCAGTGCCAATGGTTTTTAAGTGCCCGCAAAGATCTTTTGGCAGTGCTATCAGTGTGCCGAGAACCACTGGAGCCACTTTCACTGGTTTATGCCAGAGTGGATTTAGTTTGATTTTCAAATCCTTCTATATGACAAGTTTTTAAGTCATTTCTTGTCAGTTCAGCTCTCACTTAGGATCACAATTTCAATGATCAACACACAATTCCTCCACAATTATGATGTCTGGCATATTGTGTTCCAACATTTGATGTGTCTCAAGTTTGAAGCTCTGTAGTAATTTACCATTCTCATTTTTAACAACTTTTTCTGGCTCGTTGTCCCATCTGTTATTTGCCCACAGCAAATGGTAATTTGGGCACAAGCTACAGTGTTTAATTTGTGCCATAGTGTCATGCCTTTGCTTGTAATCAGTCTGAGTGAACGAACGGCTCAGTCATTCCCTCGGCTCCTTTGCATAGTATGCACTTTGAATCTTCTTCTGACTACTTAATTCTGGCTTTGATGGCATTAGTTCTGATGATGTGTTTCTTCACAGTAAAAGAAAGTCCTTCAGTTTCCTTCTTTACAGTTCCATTGATCAGCCAAGACTAAGTCTTTGCCATATCTATTTTGCATTTGGTCTCCTCGAAAACTCCCCATGCAGTGCTTTATTGCAGGAGCTGTCAATTTGGCATTGGACTGAAAGTGTCTGGTATTAATTCTTGGTCTGATATTCACCGATTTAAGTCAACAACTGAAAGCTGAGTCTCCGCTATGTTTCTCACAGTCTGCTACTGCATGCTTACCTTCTTCCACTCTCTGCCTCATTTGCAAGAGTCCTCTTTCTTCTGTGTTTCTGTGTACAGCTTTCTTTTTCTCTCTCTCTCTCTCTCTCTCTCACTGCAAGGCTGAATTGTCAATTATTGTATGTTTTCTTGTTGTCCTGGCCCAATTATTGAGCTGTAGTTTTGTCCAGTTCAAAATGCCTGCAATGTCTTTAGTGACTAGTATAGTTAGAATATTGATTCCCTTGACAGTAGCTGTTTTTCTTCTTTCTTGCTTTTCCAGTGTTCAACAGAGTCAGTATTGTCATATGGGTTGAGGGATTGTTAGTGACAAGTGGTACCTGCATGCCATTCCTGACACCACCACTTCCACCAGGACGGAATCTGCATAGCTTATCTGTCAACATGTAGAGTAAACCTAATGTTCAAGTGTGATAACATTTTCCTAATGTTTTCATAGCGTGTATCTGAGAGGGGGTCGTGTGAACCAACTCAGTATTTACCTAAATGGATGTTGGACACTGCCTAAAAACCATATCCAGGCAGTCAGCTCACCACCCCCGATTGTTAATCCTCGAGATGGATTTGATTCAAGACAGGGTTGTCTCCATGAAGTGGCATGGTAACATGCTCAGCTATGCAGGCAGGCGTTTACTGCCTTGGTACTGTTGCCACCATGTAGTTTGCTTTTCAAAATGTATCTGATGCTTTGCATGTACTCTCTGCTGATCGTATTTTTTTCAAAATGCCCATGCTTCATGTTTTCCAATTCTTAAGCACTTATGCATTTGTAGGCTTCTGGCTGGTGGCACTTGTTGGGTGTCTCATCTGGCATTTCGATGCTTTCACCTTCTGAGATTGTGCCCTTCTTTAGTGTCAGTGTGGCACATATGTCTAAGCTGAAATCCATGCTGACAATTCAGACTGTATTATTTAGACGCTGTATTTCAATTTTACATCTTCCATAGAGTTTCAAGTCATCCATGTACAGCTGATGGGATATTATCTGAGAATTTCTCCCTGTCTGATAGCTCAGATTTGCTTTCTGTACAATAGTTGGCAGTGGGATCACAGTGATCATTAACAGTACTAGGGACTGTGAGTCCCTGTGGAAAATGCCTCTCTTGATGTTAACTAGTCTGTGACTCATCACCGACAGGTACTACCGTTTTCTAGTGCTCCACAGCATGTTCTGTTTTTTTTTTTTTTTTTTTTTTTTCCCCCCCCCCTGACCCTGAAGGTTTCCGTGTATGTTATGATCCAACTGCGTGGCAGTGATCTAAGGCTTTTTTGTAGTCAATTCAGCTTCTAGTTAGATTTGTTTTCCAGCTTTTACAGTTTTCCAGACTTATTTTCTTGATCATATGCTGGTTTCTTGTGCTCCTGCTTCTTTGTTTGTTATCTTTTTGTTCTACTAGTATGATGTTTTCTTCCAGAAATTCTGTTGCTGTCTGTGATGCCTCTCAGCAACTTTATCATTGTGAGCAGATGTGTTATTGTCACTTTAGCTGTGTCATCATGTATTAAATACATTTTTATAGCTCTTAGCCATTCACTGACCTTTTTTGTCTGCAACATTATGTTAAACAGTTTGGCCATTTTCACCTGCAGACCTGTTAGGTACTTGAGCCAGTAACTGTGCAGTTGATCATTGTGAGGAGATGTCCTGTTCTTGACTTTTATTCTTTTAGTTGCTCATTTCTGTTTTTATCTCTAGTTGTTGCAATCTGTTCTTAAAAAATTTCTTCTCTAAGTCCTTTGTCCTCTCTGTAGGTTTGTTGTGCTCTTTTTCAGTTCTACAGACATTTTTCCAGCACTGGGTTGCGGCCACTTCTCTGGTTTTCAATTTGTATATATGCTTGCTGATTAAGGCTCTGTAACAACTGCTCCTTGTTTGATTGGAAACTGCAGCTACTGGATGGTCCTGGTCTATGATCTTCCAATTTCTCTGGCTGTTGCTTCACAATTTCCAAAGCTTCAATTTTTCTTGTATTCAGCCAGCACTTATTTTAAGATCCCCTTTGTTCTTTTTTCATTCAACTTATGCTCTTTCATGTTCTTCGAGTTGCTTACACGAGCTATCACACTTATTTTTCAGTCCCAGTTTGAGCTTCCACTTTGGTTTTAATTGTTTGGCAAGATTTCATTGCAGTGAATTTACTTGTTCTAGTTTTGTTGGTGCTTCACCGTATGTGAGCAGTTTCACTTCTGTTATTTGAATAACAGAAAGAGCAGCATTAATAATGTTCAGTGGAGCCAGCTGTTTTCTGTGGTCAGTTTGAGTTTTGGAGTTTTGTCCTTTCTGCATTAGATGACACATGGGACTGACTTTTGCCTCTAAGTTCTAGATGTCTTTGAGACAGTGTGATATGCTGTTCATGAATGATTTCTTAGTCTTCCTCAACCTGTATTATTCACCAATTTTCACCAGTTACAACAACAAATTTATTTATCACAACAGAAATTACATTAGTGGCTACAGCTAAGTCTACTCCAAGTTACTTCCAGCTTTCTCAAGAGTAGGTCTGGTGACTTAGCAATTTTAAAATACTTCATCCGAGAGATGGACTGTTCCAAAGAGTACTGTACCTAGTATTTCAGTGTCTTTACTGTGCTCTAGGGTTCCAAGACAGACTGCTCTTTGGGTTACGTAGTACTGATCCAAGAACATCAACGATACAGCTTGTGGTCTAGTGGCTAGTGTTGCTGCCTCTGGATCATGGGGTCCCAGGTTCGATTCACAGCCGGGTTGGGGTTTTTTCTCTACCTGGGGACTGGGCGTGTGTTGTCATCATTATCATCATCCATCACACAGAATGGAAGCATCAACTAAGGGGCATGATATTTTCATTTGGTTGAAATACAACAATGTCAGGCTTATTAGCTGCTACCATTCAGTCAGTTCATATTTGTTGATCATGTGGGTCAGTATTAAGGCCAGCTGTCTTAGCTGCTTCATACATGGTCATACCATTTGGTTGCGAGATCTGAGTATTTACTAATGACTGTATGAGCACAATTGATTGTGCCTCTAAGTATTCATTCTTCACGAAGATGGAACAGCCTGGTATCATGTGGCCTGTGGCATCGAAGTATATTCCACAAAGTTAACATTTATAATTTTGGGTGCTTTTCCTTATATATTCATCTTTTCTCCTCTTTAAGGACTGATCTTGTGCAACCACTATGAGAGCTTCTGACTCCGCTCTTAATCTTCCTCTTTTGCCACATGTGCATCTTATCTGTCAATATTTCAGTTCGCCAGGGTTTTTTGGTAAACAACATGCAGACCCAGGTTTTGTTTAGCTTATTCTCAGTTTCCATTTTGAGGTTACTTTGTGGGAATGAGCCAGTATGAGTACCTTCTGCATTCCGTTTGAATTGCCTTTCAGCATTCCTTAATCTAGGCAATGATACCTTTTCATTTGCCATGTCAGACTGTATTATTTGTGCATTAGTGCACCATGTATGTGCTGGATTTTATGCCTGACAAATCCAACTATAGCACTGTAATACACATTTATTTGCCTCAGACTTTGTCGTCCTTCCTTAAGTGTCACGTATCCTCTGTCAAGGTCAGCTATTCAGTGAAGTACACCATATACAGTAAGCAACTTTAGCATCTCAAAATAAATAATAATAATAATAATAATAATAATAATAATAATAATAATAATAATAATAATAATAATGTCTGATTAAGTGCCCAGCAAATTTTATACAAACATGTTTACAAATCTTTTCTTAGTGTGGAAGCTGATGTGATTGTTCAGCAGATGGTGGTGGTTCCTTTGGATGATGCTCTTGGCCAGTAGTATTCCTCTATTTCACTGAGACATAGCTTGTTTTCTTCCGCATTGCTACTAAGGCAACAAAATTCTGCTACTTCCACCTCCTTTCTTGTCTATAACTGTGACTTATCAAGCCAGTATATTTTTAGCTTAGTTATTTCTTTATTTAAGGCCTTAAGCATTTTATTTAGATGTTTCCCCGAGTCTGCCACTATTATAGTGCCACTGGTAAATCTGTTGCAAATTTATACAATTGCTTTTGATTCCAGTCTTAATTGCTTTCACTGTTATTGTCTGCTCGATGAACATATTAAATAAGTAATATAGTGGAGGGCATCCCTGTCTCATTCTCCTTCTGATTTTATGCTTCTTTCTTGCCATCATTAATATTCAATTCTTTACTTTGACTTTTGTACATGCTCTAAAGTACAATGGCCCATCTTTACAGTCAAGTTCTGCTTTGCGCATCATTTTAAATATAAACTTCCAATTAATCATATCAAATGCCATTTCCTGGTCAAGAAGTGGTGAATATGTTTTTCTGTTTCCTTCTAATCTTCTTCAGAAAGTTGGACACAGTGCCAATATTTCTTTGCTCATTCATTGTGGTAATTTGAAGTCAAACTGATCATTGGCTAATTTAAAATTTGTTTTTTTTTAATCATCTCTTTAATCATTCACAGTAATACTTTTGATGCACATGACAGAACTTGTACTGTCTGCAACAGTTCTAAGAATTGTGAAGTCTGGTGGGGTACATATCCTCTTTGTAACATTTAGATACCAGGGTAAACAATTTGCTTTTAATGTTGACACTTATTTGCTGTAGGAGCTCTGCAGGGAGGTAATGTACACTCATTGCTTCATTTGATTTTCATCTATTTACTGCAAGGAAATTTAGTGTTACTGTACATGTCTTCAATAAACTCTTCACATGTCACATCTGTGTCAAAAGACAGCTTATCATTTTTATCTGTCACAGAATTACTGTTGGTTCTCTGTCTACGCTGCAACAGTTTAACCTTTAAGTAAGCTTCATCCTGTTAACCATATTTAAAATGGCCACTCACTTCTTTGTTCAATTTTTCCCAGACTTTATTTTCTCTAAATGTCACATTGTTGGTATCTTGTTTCTGATAGTGTTACATTGATCAGGGCTCTCTTTTGGTCTACTCCTTTTATCAACAAATTCCAATATTTCTGGGGTCATCCAATGTTTTCACCGTCCTAACTACCTAATTCCTAAAGTGTCTGTATTAGTTATATTTGACACGAAAGCATCCCAGCTCCTTTTGACCCTGTGTGATTCCATCGTTGCATGCTTTAATTCCTACGCAGCCTCTGTAACCTTAAATTTATATATTACCTTTCCCTTAGGTATTTCAGCTGGTGCTGCTTAAATCCTACATTGCATTTTGCCACAATATTTGTATGGCCCCTATCTCTATTAGCACCTGGGCAACTGTGAATATTTTACTTGGTTCCTGTGCCTTTGCTTTACTATTATATAATCAGTCATGTATCTCCCACTATCTCCACATGTAGCACCTTCCCTCTGGAGCTTCAGAATATGTGTTTGTTAAAACCATCTCATGATGTTCACAAAATTCTAAAAATTTCTTATCTCTTGAATTGATTCTTCCCAATCCAAACTTAACAGCATACTTGTAGGTATCTTATATGGGTACCAGTGCATTAAAATCTCCCATGAGAATAACATTGTTTTTGATGCATCATTTCCATCAGCTCTTCACTGGAGTCATGAATATTTCATATTTGTTAATCATTACTGTTTGTATATATACATTTAAGTTATTTTTATATCAACTGGGCTAGCTTTTACCTTTTCCATTTATATACTATCACTCACACAGTATGTGTTCATTAAATTATGCATCCACTTCTTTGTTAATATAACTGCAACTCCAGTCTCTCTTGACTCTTGTATCTGTTATAAATTACTCTACAATCTTCTGACGTAAAGTGATTATTTCTAGCCCAACTCCTCTCACATAGTTCTAAAATACTCAGTTGGCCTTTTTCATAGTCTTTTTGACTTCATCTTGTTTACATATTTAGTAGTATTCACACATTCCATGTACCAATGTTCAATTTATCTTTCTCTTCTTTTTATGGTCTTCCTACTTCTTCTCTGCAAGGATTTCATTCAGTGATGACCTAATAAGCCTCACCATTCCTCCTGCCGGATGATGGGATCTGAAACCCACATTCAGTAAAGATACATCATTGCTACAAGTGGGATATCCAGGTGGATCTTTAATGTGGTAGTTTCCTGTTGCTTTTCCTCCATACCACTAACCTTGGTCACTCAGCAATCTTCATGCGTAGTTTTCCATCTTAAGACAAAGTGGGTACCCTACCTCTTCTATCCACTCATCTTTCCTCCAAGGAGACCACTGGCACTTAACAGAGAATGGCTCCTTTTTCTGAGAGACAGTTGGTCCCAACCTACATTAGCTGCCTGAAGCATGGCCTGCTCTCCACCACTTGAGGTTGAGGTTTTTGATCGAGTTTTTCCCTTCGTTCAGCAAATTACCAAATAAAATATCATATTGGGTTCAGTCTATCCTACAGCTGTAATTTGGTTTTTTGATTTCAGTTCAGTTTGTAAGAGCAAATTTCCCCCCTGCAGTGTTCTTGAAATACTGTTTTTCTTCACTTTCTCTTTTGCAATCTAATTACATCCCACTGTACAGATTTCCCATTTAAATGGTTGGCAAAAGACTGTTACTGTAAATACAATGCTTCTGTTTGTTATAAAATAGTTTTTCTGCTGCCACTCATAGATCTCTTATTTCTTATTTGATGCAACTAGATAAATTCTGTTTCTGAAGTGGAATCATTTCCCAGATGTATCATACAAGAAATAAACAAAAGAAAATCTTGTGTGACAGCAGAAAGTTATTTTATAACAAACTGAATTATTTTCCTCTATCCAAGGTTACTTTAAGTCTCCCCAGACTCTAGG